>NC_091701.1:52888750-53250625 GCF_041296265.1 Equus caballus | reverse complement strand
ATATAACAAGTCATTGTAAGTTGACCACTTAGAAGTGGATTACGATATCGTCTAGCTAGTGCTCTGAATTGGTAATTTTTCAAAGGACTTATTTCCCCAGATAACGTTTTCTTGTTCTTTTTCTTACCTTTTCACTCGTAGCAATAAGATGGCATGTTGTTATTTTCCAAGTTGCCGGGATTAATGCTCATTTTCTGGTTAATTAAAATCTTTTAAATAAAAACACTCCAAGTGCAGAGCGTTATTGTACTCATTACCATTTCTGTAGTATCTTTGCAGCTCAGCTATTATGCAAGGCTGCAGTAATTTTAACACAGCTCTTTTATTCTGTTTGTCTTTATTGAAGACTTTGTGCTCATTACTGGATTGTCTCCTGACAGCCCAGAATACTCCCCCAGACTCTCCTCCTGAACTGTGTGAAATCTATTTTGCATTTCCAAGTGTCTGGGCCTTCCAGGATCAGGTAAGTGACTGCATTCAAAGATAATTAAAAATTGGGGGCTATAATCTCTTAACATGAAATTCTTTCCATTTGGTCTTCAAATCTCCTACATACTTCGTTTTTTGGTATCCAAAGCCTCATCGGGATAAAACTGGCTTAATTTGGGGGTAAAAAATGTGTTAAATATAATTATACTTAACATGCATCAACGGTATTTATGTATCCATCTTCAAAATACAGTACACACCATGAGTTTGAGGTACTTATCACTTACTTTTGAAGGTGTTCCCCTAGTGGGTGTGCCAGCTTCATTATATATCGAGGGCAGCTTTCATTCTGCAAACACTCATTGTTCGCTGATGGCAGTTCCGAGTCCTCTCATCCCTGTCCATTTTCTGCGGGACAAAGCGCCTCTCTATCATGTTTTAATAGGCAGTTGCCGTCTCTCAGGGCCTTTTTCTAGGCCTGTTCAGTATGGGTGGGAGGATCCACTTTGACATGCTTGCAACCCACTCCAACTTCGCTGATTCACAGATGCAGCTTAAACTAGACGGAAAAACCATTTCATGCTCAAATTATTCTTAGCAAGAGGCTGAGTGTACTTTTGAAGAAAGATGAATTTAGAGTATCTCTAAGGGTTTTCTAATAGCAAATAGCTCTAAATATACACGCAAAAGAAGTCTGTAGCAAAGTTGAAGCGGGGCAGGCTACCTGCTCTTGAATTTGGGTTCCACCCCTGTCAATGGCAGAGTAAGCACTCCTCCACAGACACTTTCTGCGTCTAATTGCACTTGAACCTGAAGACCCTATACCTGCATGCTTGCTGGCGTGCAGCTGGTCAGGGCTCACTAGAGGCCTGGTGACTTCTGGAGGCCCCTCTCTGGCTCTCGCATCTCCATGGCATGTTTAAATGTAGCCCTAGCTTGAAGGCAGGGGGAGGGTCACATTGCTAAGGGAGAATTCCTGGCTGCTTGGTCTGTATTTTGGCCATTTCTATACTCTTTTCATTTTCGTGCTCTACCTCAGACTCATCCCCAGGCTGCCTCTGCTTCAGCTTCTGCTTCATGTCACCACCTAACACGGTGACCATGTGATGATCATAAATGGAAAATAAAATCCAGCAAAAGTGATGTGCCTTTTCCTATCTCCCCACCTCAGGGATAGTATCTATAACACCCATGTCACACCTGTCATGCTAGCTTAGATCTCTCCTCACACAGCATCTGCCCTTGAAATTCTATGGATCCATTTAATGACTGAACAAACACTTATTAGTACCTACTATGCGCCAGGCACTGAGTTGGGCCCTGGCCCTGCAGCAGTAAGTAAATGGACATAGTCCCTGCCCTCCTGGAAGCTGAGGATCCGGCTGAAAGTGCAGATAGGAGTGTACCATATGGCTTTGAGCCACAGCCACGCTGGGGTCAGGAGTGCTGTGCCCACAGGCAAACCCTGGAAAGAAAGCCATTCGTTCCCCACTGCCATCTCCATGCAAGTGGTGGGTACTGGTGGGACTGCAGGGGCATAAGGATTTTTTTGGGTGGTGACTATTTCTATTGGTTGGCAGGAAACTCTTAGGGCCCCTGGTCACACAGTTGGCTGAGAACCTGCTGACCCTTGTACCACTCATTTAAATTCATGCTCAACTTGGGGCTCCAATGCTTCAAATGTCTCCTAGAGAATGAATAGAAATAAGTGCTCTCTGGAAGCCCAGCGACAGTCCTCATCAAAGCCTAGTTCCCTCTGTCCAAGGGTGAGTTTTATGAGAAAGAGAATAACGCGTAACTAACCACATTTTATTCTTTGACATTCCAATTACATTAACCAAGGCAGGCATTAGAGATCAATTGATAGGCCAGCCCAGTGATGTCAGGGCTGAGAGGGGTGGGTCACTGAGGAGATGGCCCTAGGTGGCCACGGGGCAGTGGTGGGCGCCTCTGAACAGGCGCTTTCTCTCTGTGAACCTCGGCCCGTTGCTTCCAAAGTGCTGTCCCTTCATTACCTTCCCGCTGTTCTTTTCTGACAATCAGAGCCTGTCAATCTTAACCATTGCCTGGGTTGGAAACCCGGTTAACTAGGATTCATCTCATCATTTCAAAAGGCAGTTTCTGTTTGTGAACAAAATAAATGAGTGAGCTCCCGAAGACCGGGCATTTTCAGTGAAGCCCTGTGAGCCCCAACTTAGGTTTAATCAATCTATTTCTAACTTAACCAGCCCAGGATCCAATGATTTTACCTTTTCTAGAGCAAACTAGCTGTGCTCCCCTTCTTTCTTTTGCAGCTGATTGACTATGGCATAGAGTTTAGTAGATTGTGGATCAAATAAATGAGAACCATAAAATTTCCTCCCCGAGGACTAGGTTTTGATTATTTCATTGACCCTAGAACAAGAAATGTGCCCTCTTGGCCAAAAAACTCCACATAGCGACCCAAGACCAGATGCTCCTGCCCAGGACTGATTCAATTACGTTTATTAAAAGTAAAAAGAGAGGGGAAGCACACGTTTTGGAGAATTATCACATGCCTTGATGGGAGAGGAGCTGAGAGTAATATTCAATGCCTAAGAATTTGATGATTCCTGGAAAGTGAGTGTCAATTTGGCACTCTGTCTGGGGTTCAGAAAGAATTCCAGAAATTCTGATAGGATAGTTATGTAAAAATCACAGTAATGGTGAGGATATGCTTTTGTTTGAAGCATCTAAAAGACTTGTAATTCAATTACTACTCAAATTTTGTGCTTTCTAAATGGATGAACATCATATTAGAGAATTTAGTAGCCCATCCGTAAATGTTTTATCATTTTTTTCTGCTCTGGAAATTTCTGTGTTCTGAGTGTCGAGTATGTGCCAAGCTGTGGAAGAGGGAATGTAGAAGAATTCAAAGAATGTGTTTGGGGTGTAGCATATCTAGGTCAGAGGTTGACCTGCTAACTGTGTAGCCCTGGGCAAGTCACTTGGTCACAATAAGTCTGTAAAAAGGACACAATAATATCCCTTGCTTGTAATAGAGACCTTTGGGAATGCCTGCCTCACTATGTGCTCACTTCTCAAAGATCTACCTTCTAGGCAGGTCTGGCTTCATGGACGTGCATTCTCTTCAGGCCAACCTGGCCCTGGGCTTAGAAGGGCCCTACTCTTGGGCAGTTCTGCTGTCATCATCTTGAAATTATTTTTTCTGTTTTTTTTTTTTTGAGGACGATTAACCCTCAGCTAACATCTACTGCCAATCCTCCTCTTTTTGCTGAGGAAGACTGGCCTTGAGCTAACATCTGTGCCCATCTTCCTCTACTTTATATGTGGGATGCCTACCACAACATGGCTTGCCAAGCGGTGCCATGTCCTCACCCGGGATCCTAACCTGAACCCTGGGCCGTGGAAGTGGAACGTGCGAACTTAACTGCTGAGCCACCAGGCCAACCGGCCCCTCATCTTGAAATTCTTAATAATTATTGAACAAAGGGTCCTGCATTTTCATTTAGCACTGGGCCCCACACATTATGTGACTGGTTCTTTTCCACTCACAGGGGCGCCCAGGCTGTGGGTGAGTCACTCTGAACAAATCTGGAGTGGAGCCATACTTCCTTTCCTTGAGCCAAGAAATACTCGCATCTCTCTGCAGTGATTCCCCCTTTTTGCTCAGAGTTGGATGGTTTCCGTAACTCCCAATCAAACCTCCAGCAATCTGCTCTTGGTTAATGTAATTGGAATGTCAAGGAATAAAATTTGGTTAGTAGTGTTATTCTCCTCCTATGCACGCTGGACCCAGATGGACATCTGGTCCAAGAGGACCAATCAGAATGTCTCTCACAGACGTTGGGACTCAGGACCCAGAGGCTCTGCTTAATCTTTGTAACTGTCTGAAGAGAGAGTGAGGAAACTCAGAAGCTGTAGGGCAGCCATCTTCTACTGTGTATAGGGAAAAGCAAAGAAGGCCATACTGCAGATGCAGAAGTGGGGAACAGACCCACAGAGAGAAGCTGAGATGAGAGACTGTGGCCTCACTGAGGGGCTCACAAAAAAGATGTCTTGGTTCCTGATGACTGCAGCTTCACTTCCGGTTCCTGTTGGAACAGAGCCGAACTTCCTGTCCTTGAGTTGTGAGATACCTATGTCTCTCCCCCAACAACTGTCCCTTTTAGTTTAAGGTAGTTGAATGAGTTTCTGCAACTCACTCACACCATCTCCAACATACAGACCCACTCCTTCTTGGGTTTCAGTGAAAATCAAATAAGCTGGTGTGACATGGAGTGAGAGTTTTGTAAACTTTAAAGTGCTCTATGACCGTGGCATTTCATTGGTTATATAACAAACCAAGCTGGAAAATAGTTGTGGACTAGTAAAGTCTTTGGTGTTTATTTCAAAATTGCATTTGTCAGGTAAAATTCTTCATCTTCTAAATTTTCTTAGATGGAACTTATGACACATAGCAAATGTCACAAAGTCGTGTGTTTAAAGTCATTTAAATGTTCATGGAGAAGATGCCACATTAATCATATAATTTGAACTAATGTGAATATTTTTATAGGGTTATTAACATTTCAAAGATGTTAGGGCTGTTTTGGAATTTAAAATTAGATTTATGGCTTTGAGGAACACATAAAAAAATTAATCTGATTTCTTCTGGTTTGAAACAATGAGGTTGAAACAATTGAAAGCAACAGAAAGAGTCAGCGGACAGAACAGAAAAGGTAATTCAAAAGATAAGGAATAGAAGGTAAATCCTAAAGAACTGATGAAAATGTTTATGTAACTGACAAAATGGAAATCTTGGATTGGGCAAGTAAAGGGAAATTATGAAAAATAAATGAAAGCAAGAAAGCATCAAGAAGCAGGCATATATAGCTGAGGTCTGTAGATCCTAGTAGAGTTCATTTCTGGATGCTCTGTGCTTTCTTTTATTCATTCATTCACTCACTCACTCATTCTATATGCCCTGTGCTCTTTGAGGTGCTGGGATTGTGGCGGTGAACACAATAGAGTCCATATCTTCATGGAGTTTACTTTCTAGTGAGAATAGAGAGAGGCCGAAGAACCAGGAATCATAGATCCAAGGGATGGGGAGGAGAATGAAAGGGATAACAAGCAGCTCATCTCCCTGAGAGGTCTCCCCCACTCACAGGGTGCCAAGTACAATGCTGCATGCTTTATGTTCATTATCTCGTTTAATCCTGACAACACTCCATGGTAGATAGGATTCCAAATGCCCACAGGGGCCAGGCAGGCCAGGCCAAAGTGCACGGAAGAGATGGCAAGCTGGAAAGCACATAGCTCTTCCAAAGGGGGATCCACCATCGGCTCTAGCTGGCTGTGCCACGTGAGAGTGTGAGTTCACTATTGCCGCATCTTTCGTTTTCAAGGGAAGCCTCAAATCCATTTTTATATGAAATCTGACTTTTTAAAATGTTGGATCAATTAAAAAAAACACTGCGCAGCATTTTTGAAATGACACACGCATAAGATCATTACTGTAGTGTTGTTTGCAATAGCAAGAGATTGGAAAAAACCTCAATGTCCATCAACAGTGAACTGATTCGGTGACTTATGGCCCATCTTATGCAACTACTCTGCAGCCTTAAAGATCAGCAAGGAAGCTCCTCAAATGCTTCACGACATATTGTTAAGTGAAAAAAGCTAGGTGCATTGCAGTGTGTATGATATCCTTCCATTTGTGGAAAGGAGGGCGGAGAATATATATATATACACATTTGTATAAGAATAGAATATTTCTGAAAACATGTGTATATATATGCACACGTATACATACACACATATATATCTAAGGATAGATTAATGGATGGATGCATAGATGACAGAGAGAGAGAGAGAGATAGATAAACTAGCAGCACTGGTTGCCTCTGGGAAAGGAAACTGGATGGCTGAAGGATGGGGCAGGGGGAATCTTTTACCTTGTCCTCTTTAGTATCTTTTCAATTTTGAGCCATGAGAATATCTTATTATTTTCCTAAACAGAAGCTTTGTGAAGGGCCTGAGAATCATGTTTGCCACCTCTTCTAGAGCCTTAGTTATTTCTTTTAAATATCAGAAATCACCCAACGGATTTGCGGCGTTGCTGTGATAGGCTGAAGGGCATTCAGTTACTGTGGAGCAGGATCCTTTGGGTCCAGAACACATGACAGATGATGCAGGTATAAATCTCTGCTCTTCCACCAATCACACGGATGCCAATCAAATTGAGAAATCTGGTCAGCCTGGACCTGCCTGCGCTCTGTTGGCATAGGTTAAACCCCTAATTGGTCCGAGTGGCTTTGCTGGCTCTCAGGGATGTCCTGACCTCTGGCCCAGTCAGAAAGACACTCAACCCTTTTATCTCATAAGACTGTTATTAGGTTGGAGAAATTAGTACAGTATATTCAATTCCAGGAGTTCTTGGTCAATTTTGGGGAGAAGGAGAGTGTTTGTTGGACCATGGGACAGTTGTTACAGGAGTACCTTGAATTACTGCTATTCTAACGTGAGCTTCTTAGCTGTCTTACCCTCCAGGGGAAACGGCTTTGTCTGAGGTTTGAAGTACTTTGGAGGATATGGGAAATTCATGCGTCTTGTAAAGTAGATGAGACTAGAAGCCATTTTGGCCTTCCTCAGATCACGACTTACACACCATGGGGTTATTTTGGATCCTGCAAGAACAGGCTGCTGGCCTGCTGATGCCTGCTGAGTTCCAGCCAGTCTTGGACATCACAGTGGCCCCTGGATTGCCTCTATTTATGTTAGAATAGCGTATGCATGAAGGCAAGCCCCTATTTCCTCCTCTAACCCAGCCTTTCCTCAGCAACCTCCCCCTTATTCTCTGTGGCCAGAAGATCTTAACCTGCCCAGCGGCTAATGAAAAAAAATCATGACATGATCTCATTTGTCTCACTTTTAGGTGCAATGCATGCCCTTCATAATAATCAGGGTCAGCCATCTGCCAAAACGTAATTGCCGTTTCTTGGTGTGTGTGTGGTCTGGGTTCGCTTTAGGATTTTCACTATTTGGGGGGTGTGATAGCTCTGGCTTTTACCATGAGGCTGGGCTGCTATCAGCTATTTTCTGGAGCTTTTAAGATCCTCCTTGTGCCCTCCCTGTATCAGTCAAGTTTCCAGCAGGAATCAGAATCCCATTCAGATGTTCAGCTGAAGAGACTTTAATGAAGTGGGTATTTACAGAGTTGTGGGCAGGGTTAAGGGTACCAATAAGGGAAGCTGAGGCACCTAGAGAAAAACAACTGGAGGAAGCCTTTACTAAAACCAGGCCTGAAGGGGCAAAGGGAGGGAAGAATGTTAGTGGAGCTCTGTGACAGCTTGTGTTGAGGAAGAGTATCCCTTCCCCCTCACACACACACACACACACACACACACACACACAGGAGTTGTAGTCAGGGAAAGGTCCAAGCTCTGCCAAACTCTGGCCTGTCATCAAAGGAAGGAGGGAACTAATACTCCAGCCTCCCTCTCACCCTGCCCTTTGCTATTCTGCTACTTCCTCCATCGGCCAAACCCAACCGGAAGCAGACAGCAAGGGGCCTTGTAAGGCAGCCTGCAAGGACAGCATCCTGGGGCTCACAGATGGACAGCAGGGCAGCAAATGCATCAGGAGTCAGGATGGCAGATGGAGACAACGAGCACACCTGCCGAGGGACTTTCAGTGCCTCCCGTGGGATCATCACTTTAGCCAGAGGTGTCCTGAGAGGGACGTGGGGCACATGGGTTCATCTGGACCTATCTCATGGGATGGGGTGGGGTGGGGGAATACCATAATCATCCTGCCTTTTACAATATCTAGTATTGGCAGCCATTCCCATTGAGGAACCTTTCTATTACTTGTTCTTGTGAATAATCTACCTATCTCTACTTTAAAAAATTTTAATTCTTTCTTTTTTTATTTTAAAATTTGAATTAATAATAATAATAATAATAATAAAAACCCTCAAGGTTGACAAGGACTAGGATTGACAGTACTATGGCTTTTAGAAATCCCTGTTGTCCATTTAAATTTTAATGTTTCTATCATTTGTTCCTCAGTGTAAATTAACAGCCATGGCAGTGTGTTGGGTTTCTTTTCTGAAGTCGAGACTTTAAATTTAATTCAATAGCCGAGATTTACGGCGCTTCTATATTTCACACGGCAGAATCAATAATGTGACTGAAGTGAAGAAGATAAAAATTTATGGTATCTTGCAATTTAATGGTTGAAAAGATGCAATTGGAGAGATCATAAATTGTGAAGGAGTTTATGCTTCATTGCTCCTGATTCAGTGCTTGCTGTTAGAGCTTGATTTGTGGCTGTCCGCAAGGTGTGATTAATGATGTGATCGATGCTTGCTCAGTGCAGTAAAGCAGTTGTAATGCGCTTCATTAGAATAAATAAAATAAATTGACTGAAGCTTTATAAAAACTGTGTAACATTTAAAATCTAAAATGTCAATTTTTTTTCCTGTTACAATTTAGGTTTCTTCAGGCAGTTTCCACCTACATCACATCACTCATTGTCATTCTTTTGGATGTTATAGAAATCCATGTGGGTTTGGGTAAGCTTTATGCAAAGCTCACTGAAGGGGAAAAAAAAAAGAGTTGAATAGGACCGCCAGAGCTGGGATATTGTGGTGGCTGTGCTTTGCCATCCTCCTCATGTGCATTTTGTCTTTCTTAAACACATGAAGTTTAAAGAAATCAGGGCCCGAAATGACCCTTCTTGTCACAGATTTGCTTAAAAACAATAAAAGTAGATAGTTTTCATTTTTTAGGTGGGATGGGTGTGTATGCATCTCCACTGCAAGAATCTGAGTGGGCACAGGCACGCCCTTTAGACAACTTTGTTTTAATGTTAGGAATTTGCTTGACACGCTTCTGTCTCAGCTCATGCTATGATTCAAAACAGTGAGCAAACACAGAGGAGAATGGCAGTCTCACCGTGATTGGAAAGAATGAAGTAAGTCTAGGTGATGCCTCCAGGACCTCAGTGAGTCACTTGGGCTGGGAGAAGTTGCCTTGGCACATGCATAGACATTCTTGCCAATCTGGGAACTCATTCCTCACAACTGTGAGCCAGTAGCCTTTGTTTCCATTTCGTTCCCTGATATCTCTTACTCTCAATTAAAGAAAACTTTTGGCCTGACTTGGAGAGAGGTGTGTCTCTCCAGAATATACCTTTGCTTGGTTCTTTTCATGTGTTCGTCCCATCTTCTTTTAAATGCCCAAAGTCACAAGCAAGTGACATGGTTATTCTTATGGTCGTAACTAACTGTAGACAATCCTAACTAACTAGGTATTAGATAGTCGTAACTAACCTATAGGTGCTCTGATCCCAATGCTATTTGCAATTGTAGATTTACACCAGGCCCTGAAGCTGGCAAGCTTTTATGTTTCCAAGTCCCAAGCGGATTCCAGTAGGATGAATCTGGAAAGGTCTGATGCCATGGCAGTTTTGTTTTCCTTCCACCTCAAGACCTTCAAAGAGAAAAGAAGACCTGAGGGTAGGCCTCCTTGTTTTTGCCTTTGCACCACATTGCTGTGTCTTCCTGTCACCCTAATACAACATTAGGGGGGCCCATGCATGGTATTCTCAACTTTAAGGGATCAGTTTGACTGGCTTCCTAGATTTTCCTTGTTTCCCTTAATAGGTACTTAACTTGCTCAGTATTTTCAAAATGATGAGGCATCTCCGTATGGTAAAGATCTACCTTCCAAAATACTTCCAAGTTATCTGCACTTGACATTCCTCAATTGAGAGAGTTTCCTTTTGAGTTGGCCTCTGGATGCTAAAGAAGAAAGAGAGCTGCACTCAAATTTCTCAACGGTTTATAATATTTTGTGCATTTAAGAGTATTTCCTGAATTACTTAGGAGTGTAGGAGCTGCAGGATGCACACAAAGAATGTACTGATTGAAAATGACAAAATAAAAGAGTATGAAGAATTATACAGCTTGAATGAAATAGAATTGTTTACATCTGTGGCTAGATTTCTGGGTGCTAACACGTGCTAAGGGTTTAGTAGAAAATGAAGACTGTGCTACCCCCCTGAGGACTGTTCCAGAAGTTGGGAGTTGCAGCAAACCTCCAGTGTGTGCCCCAGGAGGGTAGCTCTTCCCTGACATGTCTGTCACCATATAGTCAGTGTCTAGAACAATGCCTGGCACCGACAGCAAGCCCTCAAATAGATGTTTGCTGAATGGAGTGAGGCAATGACTACATCTTTCTAAAGACTGTAGGCAGACCAAACAACTAAGAAAATGTCAAGGGACATCACGGAAAGCTGTAAAAATAAAAGAACCTGTTAGAATAGAGAAAATCTGAGGAAAAGAGGAGAAAAAACGCCCGCACAAATGAGTCTACCTAGTCTCAATGAGCCATTGTACTTCTTTGTATGTTTACAGCTTTGACCTGGCTTCTAGTCAATATATTTTAACAGTTTGAAGGGGAAACAGAATGAGAAATCCCAACCCTTTTTGGAGAAGGGAGCAGTGGGGGTTGGCAGGGAAATTCCAGCCCAAATATATAAACAACGGATGGGAACTTTTTCAACAAACTTTGGGAAGTAGACGAACCTCTCTGGGCCTGTTTTCTTATCTGTGGTATGGGATGAGGGGAGGGGTAAGACGTTCCTTGGGGTCTCTTTCAACTCTCCATCCTTAGCTCTATGCTTCTTGTGTTTCCTTCTCCTGTTCTGGAGCCTAAAAGCCCCAACCAGCTACACAAAGATTCGTAGTTATTTTCCTTTAAAGCTTTTCCTCGGACTTCTCAAAGCATTGCTGACACTTACCCCTTCTCTGCCTGCTGTGATACCTAATACATAATAAAATTGACTGGAGTTTACAGACGGGCTTTACAATGAGAAAAGAAAAACCTAAAACTCAATTTTAGCTGGAACTCCTTCCCAGAGTGCACCAGCCACGGCCCTCCACAAGGAGGCCCCTCTGCCACTCTTGCTCCTCGGCGTCCATCTGTCCTTCCTTCTTGGCACCCTGGCCTGCCACCTTTGTGAGGGCCTTTGTCCATGTCCTTCTCACCCTAGGACCAGACCCCTGCTTTGCCCTTAGGACTCAGCCAAGGGGAGAGCAAAAAGCAACATCAAACCAGTCTTGCTGCAATTTAGCCCAAGCTAAAACCAAACTTTCAACACAGGGCCCCAAATGTCTCTATTTCAGAGTAGGATTTTGGCCTGACATTTGTCTAGTCCTCTGAAAGCTTTCCTTTTCTTTGTGTTTTACTCCCTGAAAATAAGTGCGCCCTTCTGGCCCTCACTTTAAGCCTCGGTCTCCAGCAACAGAAAGAACCACCAAAGCTTTGTTTGTTTTTAAGATATCAGCGATGGCAGGATGAGTTTGTTTTAAGGGATCAGAGATTACAGAATCAGTATTTGACCCACAGCCCTTTGGCCAGCAGGCCCCAAGCATGGAGCTCTGATTAGAGCTCAGGGTGGGGCTTCAGAAGGCCTATCTTGCATTTCCAGAGCAAAGACCAAGAATCTTTCTCTGTGCTGTTTAAGAAAATCAGGACTTTGGTAGGTAGGTTTCATAAGAAGTCTTGAGTTGTAAGTTCCTAGCCTGGTTTTGTGATAAAGAAAAGAAAAATATGTATAATTCGTGGCTGAAATTTGGTCTTGGGCTCTATTTTCTGTTGCTTCTGGTTTAGATATGCGGGGGCTGCAGGGGAGGCGGCGCAATTGCTCCACGGCTGATGACATCCACGTGGATCCCGAAGGGAAATGGCTGCGCGACTGCTTTTCTGAACTTTTACCCTTTCTGCCATGTTTTGACGCTGGTAGTTGCTCCAGGGTCAGTAAGTGAGATGTAAACCTGTCAAAGTAACTGAAGAAAAAAGATTAGCATGCTCTCTGAAATTATAAAGTGCTATACAAATGCTTAATAATAAAAATACCTTGGTCACCACATCATCTCCGTTTTCCGTCTCTCTCTCTATTGAATTTTGCTTATGGTTGTACAGAAGGTCAAGAAAGGAGTAACTTTGCAAAGCTCTTTAGAGTTTCCAAAGTACTTTCCCATAAGTGATCTCATTGAACCTTATTCCTAACAGCTGAACGAGCTACACTGGTTTATTGGATCCATTTTGCAGATGAGAAGACTGAAGGACGGTCAGTGGCTTGCCCCTGGCCAGGCTCTCCAGACCGTCCATTCGTGTTCGCCGCCCGGCACAAATACAGTGCTCTGTGTTGGAAAGCACGATCTGATTCTGTGGAAAGCCTTTCTGTGGGATTTCAGAACAGAAACTCACTCTGCTACCTTTTATAAATCAAAGTGGTTCTTTTAAACACAGTTTTCCCGGAAGGCTTGAGCTAGCTCTCACACAAACAGCCGTTTTATCGAGTGCTTTCTGAAAGAATATGTCAGTCCCTCTGAGGCCCAAGGTGAGAGTTCACTGCGATGGCTGTCCTGCTTCCTTACAAAGTTGCCATGATGTAGGGGACGGGTAGACAGGAAGAAAGCATCTTCCCCATTCAAAGAGTCCCAAACCATTCCCACTTTGGTCGTTTGAGCTTGCCAAAGGTCTAACCGCAACAATACCTGAGGCCCCTCAGGTCAGCCTGACAGGGCTCTGTCTACCTTCTGAGGATGACATACCTTCCTTTTAACCCATCCGTGCTTGCGATTGCCGTGTTTTTGTGGACTGATGAAACAGAAGCTCTCTTCATAATTCTGTTCTCACTCTCCAGTTATCTTAGAAACGAAATTGCAAGTTATTTTCTTAGCACCTTTTCTACCTACATTTCAGTGACTCCATTACAGAAGGCAAATCATATATATATATATATATATATATATATATAAAATATATACTTATATATGCGTATATAAAATAAAATAGCACCTGGGTCAGGGCTGAGAACAGTCACGGAGAACCCCTCATGTCCTGCTGTCTCTGAGTGGCCAGCTGATGCTGGGCGGGCAAAGGCCCATGGGAAACCAGCATCTGAGCAGCCATATGCAGGTCATACATGTGGGGTTGCTCTCATTAAGCCTTCCCAGACTCTGCCAAGTGGCTGGAGGCCTTCTCAGGAAGCTGCTTAGGAGATTGCTGGAGGGACTCCTGCTGTTACACTTAGTTGAGTTTCTTTCCTTTTTCTCCAAGTTATCCCCTTATTAGAGAATCCCGTAAAACCAGGAGGAAGGAGAGGCGAGTTTTCTGGCTGGCTTATAGTCCTTCTGTCTCTCATTAAGGCCTCTTTCTCGGCATATTCTGTGATGTGAACTTGTGAACTCAGTACTGCTTACTTCACCATCATTGCAAAATCAGCACTTAAAGATATCAAGGACCCACCAGCAACTCGGCTCTCAGGAGGCAGGAACAAAAGAACAGCCCCATTGTACTCTCCTGTCTACTTGTCACTTTCTACTGCTTTCAGTTGATGGTGTTTCAAGGAATAGGAATTGGACTATGGGATGCATTCTTACCCATCCTTGAGTTCCATGTACCATGGTGAAGAGCACCCTTTCGGTTTCTGAAATGAATTCTGAGCACTTAGCAACAGGGAACTGGGTTTTACAAATCAGTTATGCTTTGAGCCAGTTGGAAAACCCTCAGGGTTAGTGTCGAACACAGTTAATGTGGGGCAGTTAGGAACAAAGTAAAATGGGAGGAAGGAGGAGAAGAATTCCAACTTAGGCTAGTCTGAAGACCTAACTACCGTGGTGGTGGGAATGACTGAGGTTGTTCAGTGGGTAGGAAGATATTTCATCCAGACCTTTGGCTCACTCTGGGTCATGTGACATGGTCTTGGACATGGGCCATATGTACCATCCCTGTCTTCCTGGTGCAGCCTGCAGGACTGACCTTGTACTGCTAGGATCATGAGACCTACTGCTGATGACTCCTAAGGATAGGATGGGGGTCATCAAACTAGGCCCCCACATCAAATTCAGCCTGATACTTGTTTTTGTAAATAAAATTATGTTGGAACACAGCTGGGCTTGCTTATTTAGGTAATGTCTAAGGCTGCTGTCACTCAACAATAGCAGCATAAGTGCAAAGCCTGAACTACTTGCTCTCTAGTTCTTTATAGAAAAATCTGCTGACAGCTGGAATAGGGGCTGTAGAGGGTCAAAGTGTGCTTGGTGGTTAACAATAAAGAGAAGGGGTGTTACAGGTGCCATAACTTTGGTACAAATTACCCCAAAACTTAGCTAGTGGCAGAAAACAACCATTTCTTGTGCTCATGGATTCTATAGGTTGGGACAGGGCTTAGAGGGGATGTTTCGTCTCTGCTTCACGATGTATGGGGTCTAGGCTGGAAGAGTCAGAGGCTATGCGCTTGAAGGGCTGGCTCCTTGGGCATCTCTCTCTGCTCTCTCCACGTGATCTCTCCAGCATTCTTACCTGTTGGCTCAGGGCTCCCAAGACGTGTGTGTGGGAGTGTGTGGGTGTGAGTGAGGGAGGATGAGAGAGTTTCATGGCCTTTCATGACCTAGCCTCAGCTACATAAGTCATGCAGCGTCACTTCACTGCACTCTATTGGTTGAAGCAGTTACAAGTCCTGCCCGGGTTCAAGGAGAGACAACGTAGACCTCATTTCTCAATGCAGGAGGATCAAGGTCTCATTTAAAGAAAAGTATATGGGAGTTACATATACGTGTATATCTCCATCTTTGTAAAATCTGCCATGTGGGGTAAGACCTCTCACCAGAGAATCCCTGTCTTATCCTCGTCACTTCTTTCCTTTGTTACCCACATATGCCTGCCCTATTTGGACATCCTTTCCGTGGACACTCTGCTTGCAGGCACTCTCCTCTTACAACCTAGCCTACAAGCCAGGCCAGATTCATCTGTCTTTGCAGGAATCACTGCCTTCCCCTGAAGCCTTTGATACTTTCCCACTTAAGAGTTTCATGGTCCTCAGCCTCTCATGTTGTGTTCCCCTCCATGGACTTTCCCTGCCCCCTTCACTGAACTCCTCTGTAGACCCTAGTCACATGGCGTTCTTTTTCAGGTGGGGCTCCCTGCCCCAATGTCCTTCGCCCTTCTCTGGATTTATTTTTGCCCAGTCACATCTTTCAAAGCCAAGCTCAAGTCTCAACCCTTCTATGAGCCCTTTCCCTATCCTCCTGTCTCTAATGAGCTCTCCTCTCTTGTGTGAATTGCCTGTATCACGCATGTGGCACTTAGCAAGTGCTCCCTTGTTCATGATGAGGAACTCAGGGTCATATTTGTTTGTATTCCTCTTACACTTACTCAACGCCAAGTAAATATTTGCTGATGCTGATCTGCATAGTTCTCAAATTTCTTGTGGGTGAGCCTGCTGCCAAGTAAATATATAAACTCTTCAAGCTCATGTTTAAATTTTCACCTAGGTTTATCTGATATGAGTAAGAAACAAACTAGAGAGACATATCGTCTCGTTCATCTGAAAATGTTTTGATTCCAATCAGAGGTAAATGTAAGATGTGTTTTATAAATAAGATACTACACTTCTAGTTTTAAACTGTATGAACAGACAACTTGGCCAGTTCCTCTGCATATTCTAACACTATAAAATATATGTTTAGCAAGTAAAAGCCAAAGAAAAAAGACAGAAAAAAGAGAAATGGGAATAGAGAGAGGTGGGACAGAATTTGTCTTAAACAACTAAGAAAATTTTATATCCTAAATTGGCTCTATCTTACCTTGAAGAAAACAATGAGAAAGCTTGTTCAGGAGATTTCTCCACATGCCCTCTGAACTTTCCTGTTTAGGTGTGCTAGGTCAGGCATGCTGAACATTTGCCAAAAGATGGTGCTCATTTATGCTTGGCTCCTAAATGAACTAATCTCTCTGGTCGTCTTGAATTCTCTTAGTTATTTTTCCAACAAAGTTAGCAATCACTGTATGAGGGAAGATGGAGAAAGATCATCTTCTCTGTACACACACACACAGCCTATTTTTTGTCTGGTTTGTCATTTCTGTGACTGGTGTGTAACAATTCCTCTCTAGATGGCTCAGATTTCATTAAGGGGTTGCTCAATTTATTAGAAACCAATCATGCATTTATACATTCTTTTATCTGAAGTGCACTTTTAAATATTAGACCACACACTAATCAACTCGGACATGATGATGAGAGCACATTCACATTGTTAGGGTAAATGACCCAATGCACTTAGAGTGAAGACGTATTTGAACTACAGTTTGCTCTTTTCATCGCAATATTGAAGAATCCCAGCAAGGGTCAGGACGCTGTTGGCAACTGCCTTGGGAGGATTCTATTAGCTTCACACATACAGCCAGAACCTCCTCACTTCACTGTCACTTTGTTTTCCGTTATCTGTGAAAATGGAGCAGGAAGACAAGGCAGAATTTGGAACAGACAAAAGAGAATTTTGTAGAATGACAGAGTCAAATTTTGATAATTTCTAAGTAGTGGAGAGAAGAACCGATGTGTGGATAGTCTCAAATTGCTGAGAATCTGAAAATAATGTGTATTTATGTTTGGAGCACATTTTGGTGGATGGTTTTAAATTGACTGGAATTTGCCTTAAAAACACACAATGAAGCCGTACAGTGAAGACATCATCACTCAGAAGAAGCTGGAAGAGTGTCTGTTTCTGCCATTTTGGCTCCACTCCTCCCCATATTCCATTGCATGCTGGGATTGAATCTGCAGAATCTCAGATGCAAGCAGGAATAGAATTTGAACCAAGCTGCCATGAAAGAGGGGAAGGGTAGTTAAGGACTTGATTTCTCTTCTGCTTTATAAACAATGTGCAAAGCAAGTATTTTAGAATAGGTGGAGACAGTCAGTAAATCTGAAATAACATAACCTTACATGGAAATTTATTTTAAGGGTTCTGGAACTAGTTTCTTACCTTGTCTCTACATTGTCATGCAATTGCCATCACCAGGGAATGCTTATTGAGCACTCTGGCAAGCTCGACTCTGATGACCATTTTGTACTTGCTTAAAACATCCTAATCACTACTCAGTAGAAGCTTATGGACTGATAAAGAACTTACAGTGAATCCAGATGAGCAATGTCAAACAACTGTGGTGTCTAATAGGACACAATTTAAATAGGGAGAGCTATCAGGCTCTGTCTCAGTTTAAATTCCCCAGGCCTCAGTTTGGGGAACTGGACCATGGTCTCTAAGCCCCCTTCAACTCCAATATTCTATTATTCTAATTTATTATTTTAGTCTTCATTGAAGAATGCACCAAACAACTCTAAAATTAACCAAGGACATTATTGTAGGTGTGACATTTTAAATGTAAGTGCCTTTCGTGCATTATCTCATTTCATCCTCACCCACAGCTAACTGTTGGAATTCTTATTGGGCTAATGAGAAAAATAAAGTGCCCAGGGCCACATAGAAAGTGGTTGAGTTGGGTTCCGAACTTGCGTTGTCTGACTCCCAAGCCTATGAACAGGACCACTGAACAATACTGCCTCCCCTTGCCCCAACCAATCAACAGCGTCATCTACTGTGTATTTTGCATGACAGCAGATGGTTGGAGTTCCTGCCTTGGAGCGCTGCTCTATCTCAGCTTTGGGACTTAGCAAAACATTTGATCTTGTAGTACCTCCTAGTCGTGGTTTCACCAGCCATCAGCTCTAACACAAAAGCGTCATTTGCACAATCCTTTTGATTCCAGAAAATTATCTGGGTCACTAAGTATGTCAGCTATAATAACATAGTAGCTAATTCTTCCAAGAACAGAAAACCGTTTTTCAGAATTGCCATTGGCAATAAATCTGACCCAGACCATCCATCTTCTCTTAGCTGGAAATTCATCTCTACGTAGAAAATGATTTTGTTCTTTCCAAACCTTCAGCCACCAGTTGGGCTTGTTTTCTACTTCTGTATATTGCATTGAAGTTGCTGCTTGGAAAATAACCAACCATAATTATTTATTCATGTATGTATTTCTGAAACTGTAATAATCTGGTCAAAACTGCCTTGGAAATTTCTGACAAGTGGGTCTGAGTGAAAGTCCATCAATCTGATCCTTGAATTTTTTTATCCTGAAGAATTTTTGTGAAGATCTTTCTAAAACAAGAGATTTTCTCTATAATTTCTCCAAACTGTGCCTCCTGTTCTTTCTTCTGATTTTGTTAACAAAATCACTAGTCTCCCTTCTTCATCTTTCTGGTTCCTTTGCTCCACATTATTCTCCTTTTTTTCTTTGTTGCACACTTACTATATGTCGTTTTTGGAAAATCAGAAATTGTAGGGCTGGCCTGGTGGTGCAACGGTTAAAAGTTCTCACATTTCGCTTCGGTGGCCCAGAATTCGCCGGTTCAGATCTCGGGTGCGGATATGGCACCACTTGGCACGCCCGCTGTGGTAGTTGTCCCACGTATAAAGTGGAGGAATATGGGCATGGATGTTAGCTCAGGGCCAGTCTTCCTTAGCGAAAAGAGGAGGATTGGCAGCAGTTAGCTTAGGGTTAATCTTCCTCAAAAATAAATAAATAAATAAAAAGAAAGAAAGAAAGAAAGAAAGAAATTGTAAATAAGCAAAAGAAGAAGAGGCTGATGAGGAGAAAGAACGGAAAAAAGGAGAGAAAAGAAAAATAAACTGTGTTTCAAACTTTTAGTTTGTATGCCCTCTCCCAACCATATAAATATGCATAGATATTTTTACCAAAATATACTTTTTTTTTTTTTTTTTGAGGAAGACTGGCCCTGAGCTGACATCCGTGCCCATCTTCCTCTATTTTACTTGTGGGACGCCTGCCACAGCATGGCTTGATAAGTGGTGCATAAGTCCACACTCAGGATCCGAACTGGTGAATCCCGGACCACTGAAGTGAAATGTGTGAACTTAACCACTGTGCAACCCGGCCAGCCCCAAGGCTATACTATTTTTAACAGCTTTATTGATAAGTAATTGACATATAATAATGGCACATTTTTAAAGTGCCTGCCTCTTCCCACCACTCCATTTTCAGGCAGCTACAGATCTGCGATCTGTCACTATGGATTAGTTTAAATTTTCTAGAATTTTGTACAAATAGTGTCATATGTTATGTACTCTTTCTTGTCTGACTTCTTTTACTCAGTGTCATTATCTTGAGATTCTCCCGTGTCGCAGCATGATCAATACTTTATGTCTTTTCTTTGCTGGATAGAATTCTGGCGTCTGGACCTACTATAGTTTGCTTGTCCTTTAACCCATTAAAGACATTTGGTTTGTTTCCTCTTTTGGCTGTTATAAATAAAGATTTTATGAACCTTTGTACACAGTCTTAGTACGGACATACGTTTTCTTTCTCTTGGGTGAATACCTAGCTGCGGACTGAATCACATGGCCACTGAGTGTTTAACTTTTTAAGAAATTGCTAGGTTGTTTCCAAGTGGTATATAACCACTAGCAGTATGTGAGAGTTATAATTCCTTCACGTCTTTGCCAACACTTGGTATGGTCAGTTTTTAAAATTTTAGCTAATCTAATGGACGTATAATGGAATCTCGTAGTTTTAATTTGTATTTCCTAATGATTAATGATGTGAGCATTTTTTTTGTGTGCTTATTTGCCATCATATATCCTTTTTAGTCATTTGTAAAAATTGGGTTTTTTCTTATTATTGAGTTTTAAGAGTTCTTATTATATTCTGGATGTAAGTCCTTTATCAGATATGTGACTTGCAAATATTTTCTCCAAGTCTGTGGCTTGTCTTTTCATTCTCTAAACAGTGTCTTTTGTAGAGCAGAAGTTTTTCATTTTGATGAAGTCAATTTATTAATTTTTTATGCTTTTGGTGTCTTATATAAGAAACCTTTGCCTAACTCTAGGTCATAAATGTTTTCTCTTATATTTTTTCCTAGAAATTTTAAAGTTAAAAATTTTATCTTTAGTTCTATGATCCAGTTTGAGTTAATTTGTTATATGATGAGAGATATGCATCAAAGTTCTCTCTCTTTTGCTTATGAATATTCAATTGTTCCCGCATCATTTGCTGAAAATACTATCCTTTCTCTACTTTACATCTTTGTAAAAAATCAGTTGTCCATATATGTGTGAGTCTGTTATCGGAAGTTCTGTTCTTTCATGTTTGTCTATTTTTACACCATTGCCACATTGTCTTTATTACTGTATCTTTATAGTAAATTCTGAAATCAGGTAATGTTAGTCCTCCAACTTTGTTCTTTTTCAGAGGTGTTTTGACTATTCTACGTCTTCTGCATTTCATCCATATGGACTTTATAATCAGCTTGTCAAATTCTATTAAAAAGCCTGCTGGGATTTTGACTGGGATTTTAAAAAATCTTTAGTTGAGTTTGAGGAGAATTAACATTTTAGTAATATTGAGTCTTCTGACTCATGAACATGGTATTTGACTCAATTTATTTACGTCTTTTCAAATCTGTCTCACCAGTGTTTTTGCAGGTTTTAGTGGACAAGTCTTTCATATCTTTTGTCAGATTTACTTTTAGGCTATTATAAATGGTGTGTTTTTAAAAAAAATCTCAATTTCGAATTGTTCTTTGCTAGTATGCAGAAGAACTGATTTTCATATTATTGATTTTGTATCGGGCAACCACACTAACCTCACTTATTAGTTCTAGTAGCTTTCTTACAGATTTACTTATATTCTGTATAGAGGATTATGTTGTCTGCAAACAAAGACATCTTTATTTCTATATTTCTAATCTGGATGCCTATTTCTTTTTCTTGCCATATTGCACTGGCTAGAATCTCCAGTATACCATTGAATAGAAGTAGTGAGGGTGGATAACCTTGTCTTATTCTTGATCTTAGGAGGGAAGCATTCACTATTTTACCACCAAATATTATGTTAGATGTGGGTTCTTCACTGATGCCCTTTATCAGATTGGGGAAGTTCACTTTTATTCCCAGTTTGCTGAGAGTTTTTCTCAGAAATGGATGTTAGATTTTGTCAAATGCTTTGTCTACATTATTGAGATGATCTTATGGTTTTTCTTTTATAGTTTATATTATAAATTACACTGATTGATTTTCATGCCTGGGTCATGATATATTATCATGTTTATATATTGTCGAATTTGACCTGCTAAAATTTTGGTATCTCTGCTAGTGACAACTATTTGTCTGTAGTTTTCTTGTAATGGTTCTGTCTGATTTTGGTATCAGGGTATGCTGGTCTCATAGGATGTGTTTGGAAGTTTTATCTTCTTTTCACTTATCTCGAAGTTTGTGTAGAATTGGTATTATTTCTTCCTTAAATATTTGACAGAATTCACCAGTAAAACAATCTGGGCCTAGAGTTTCCTTTGTTGGAAGATTTTAAACTCCAAATTCAACGTCTTTAATGGATATAGGGTTATTCAGGTTATGTATTTCTTCTTGAGTGAACTTTGGGTTTTTGTGTCTTCCAAGGAATTTGTTCATTTCTTCTAGATTGTTGAATTTGTTGGCATGAAGTTATTCACAATATTCTCTTATTATCCTTTTAATAGGATCTGTAGTGAAGTCACCTCTCTCATTTCTGACTTTGGTAGTTTGGGTCTTTACTTCTTTTTTTCCCCTGGTAAGTCTGGCTAGAGGTTATCAATTTTATTGATCTTTCCAAGAACCAGCTTTTGGTTTCATTGTTTTTTCCTATTGTTTTTCCATTTATTTATTTATTTTCTGCTGTGATCTTTATTATTTATTTTCTTCTTCTTATGTTGGGTTTAATTTTCTCTTCTTTTTATAAACTAAAGTCATTGATTTGGGGCCTTTTTTCTTTTCTAACATAGGCATTTAGTTCTATAAATTCCCTCTAAGTACTGCTTTAGCAGCATGCTACAAATTCTGATATGCTGTGTTTTCACTTTCTTTTAGTTCAAAATATTTTATAAATTCTCTTTTCATTGCTTCTTTCACCCATGGATTATTTAGAAGTATGTTATTAATTTCCAAATATTTGGAGATTTTCCAGAAATCTTTTCATTATTGATTTCTAATTTAATTATGCAATAGTTAGAGAACAAAACTTATACAACTTATATCCCTTTAAATTTATTAAGTAAGACATTTTATAGCCCAGGTGCCCAGATTATGGTCTATCTTTATAAATGTTCTGTATATACTTGAAAAGAGTGTGTATTCAGCCACTGGTTGGTGGAATGTTCTCTAAACATCAGTTAGTTCAAGTTCGTTGATAGTGTTGTTCAAATATTCTATATCATTACTTATTTCCTGTCTATTTGTTCTGTCAATTGTTGAGAGAATGCAGTTGAAATCTCTGACTACAATTGCAAATTTGTCTATTTCTCCTTGAAATTCTTTCAGTTTTTGCTTTGTGTATTTTGCAGATATATGACTTAATCATTAGGGCATAAACATTTAGAATTGTTGTGTCCTTTTAATGGACCCTTTATCATTCTGAAATGCCTTTTTTTTAATCCCTGGTGATATTCTTTGCTCTGAAATTTACATTGTCTGATATCAAATATAGCCACTTCAGCTTTCATTTGAATGGTGGTAACATGGTATATCTTTTCCATACTTTAACTTTTAACCCATTTATATTTTTATATTTCAAATGCATTTCCTGTAGACAGTATACAGTTGCGTCTTGCTTTTTAAATACATTCTGACAATCCCTGCCTTTTAATTGGGGAATTGAGACCATTAGCATTTAAGGTGATGGTTGATAAGGTTAGGTTTAAATCTATCATCTTGCTATTTCTCTTTTATTTGTCTCGTGTGTTCTTTGTTCCCCCTTTCCTCTTTTGCAGCCTTCTTATTGACTAATTGATATTTGCGATTACATTTTGTCACCTTTGTTGGCTTATTAGCTATAACTTTTGTTTTTTTATTTTAGTGTTTATGTTACTGTTTATAGTATACATCTTTAACTTATCACAGACTACCTTCAAGTGATATTAAACCATTCCATGTATAGTATAAAAATCTTACAGTCATGTACTTCTATTTCTCACCTCCTGACTTTTGTGCTATTATTGGTAAACATCTTACTTTTACATGTGTTACAGCTCCCTACTACATTGTTATTGTTTTTAACAGTCAATTATTTTTTAAAGTTATTTTAAAGAGATTTAAATATTATGAAAATACCTTAATACATTTAGTTACCATATCTGGTGTCCATCATTGCTTTGTGTGGATCTATATTTCTGTCTGGAATCATTTTCCTTCGGCTTGAAGGACTTTTTAAAAAACATTTCTTACAATGTGGTCTGTTAGTAATGAATCCTTTCAGCTTTTGTATGTCTGAAAATGTCTTTATTTTGTTTTCATTTTTGAAAGATATTACTGCTATATAGAGGATATAAATGGAAAGTTTTTTATTTCAATACTTCACAGATTCTGCTCCACTATCTTCTTGCCTGCATTTTTTCTGCAGGAAATCTTCTGTCATCCTTACCTTTGTTTCTCTGTGTGTAACATATCCTTTTTTTCTGGCTTTCTTTAAGATTTTCTTTTTATCACTGATTTTGAGAAATTTGGTGGTGATGTGTTCTGATGTACTTTTCTTCCTGTTTCTTTGAGTTTGCTGAGTTTCTTGCATACCTGTGTGTATAGCTTTCATCAAAGTTGAAAAAACTTTCGGCTATTCTTGCCTCAAATATTTTTTTGTACCCATCCATTTCTCCTTTCCTTTAGAGCTTCCACTTACATGTATATTTGTCTGCTTGAAGTTGTTTCACAGCTCACCAATGCTTTGTTCATATATTTTTTTAACTTTTTATTGAGATTATGATAGTTTACAATCTGGTGAAATTTCAGTCGTACATTACTGTTTGTTAGCAGTGTTGTAGGTGCACCACTTCACCCTTTGTGCCCACCCCCCACCCCCCTTTTCCCCTGATAGCCACTAATCTGTTCTCTTTGTCTACATGTTTAACTTCCACATATGAGTGGAGTCATACAGAGATTGTCTTTATCTATCTGGCTTATTTCACTTAACATAATTCTCTCAAGGTCCATCCATGTTGTTCTGAATGGAACAATTGTATCCTTTTTATGGTTGAGTAGTATTCCATTATATACACACACACACATATATATATATATATATATATATATATTATATCTTTATACAATCATCAGTTGAAGGGCACTTAGGTTGCTTCCACGTCTTGGCTATGTATATAATGCTGCAATGAACATAGGGGTGCACGGGACTTTTGGAATTGCTGATTTCAAGTTCTTTGGGTAGATACCCAGTATTGGGATGGCTGGGTCATTTGGTATTTCTATTTTTAATTTCTTGAGAAATTTCCATACTGTTTTCCATAGTGGCTGCACCAGTTTGCACTCCCACCAGCAGTGTACGAGGGATCCTTTTTCTCCACAACCTCTCCAACATTTGTTACTTTTTGTTTTGGTTATTTTTGCCATTCTAACGAGTGTAAGGTGATATCTTAGTGTAGTTTTGATTTGCATTTCCCTGATAATCGGTGATGATGATTTGTTCATATTTTTAAAATTCCCTTTTCACTCTGTGTTTTATTTTTGATTATTGCTATGTTTTCAAGTTCACTATTCCTTTCTTCTGCAGTGTATAATCTGACATTAATCCCAATGGAATTTTTTTGTGTGAGGAAGATTGGCCCTGGCTAGCACCTGTGGCAATCTTCCTCTGTTTTCTATGTGTGATGCCACCACAGCGTGGCTTCATGAGCGGTGTGTAGGTCCACACCTGGGATCTGAGCCAGCAAGCCCCAGGCCACTGAAGCAGAGAATCCAAACTTAACCGTATGACAGTGGGCCAGCCCTGGATTTTTTTTTTTTTTAATCTTAGACATTGTGTATTTAATCCCCAAAAGCTTGATTGGGATTTTTGTTTTTAATCTTCCACGTCTCTACTTAATGTTTTGAACATATGGAACACAATTATAATTACTCTTAGTGTCCTTGTCTACCAATTCTAGCATCTGTGTCAGTCCTGGGTCAGTTTTGATTGATTGATTTTTCTCTTTATTATGAGTTACATTTTCCTTCTTCTTTTCATCCCTGGTAATTTTGACTGGATGCCAGACATTGTGAATTTCGCCTGTTGTGCACTGGATATTTCCGTATTCCTATAAATATTATTGAACTTTGTGACACAGTTAACTTACTTGGAACCTAGTTTGATCCGTTTAAATCTTGCTTTTAAGATTTATCAGGAAGCATCGGGGTAGTGCTCTGTCTAGTGGTGATTATTGCCATTACTGAAGCAAGACCATTTTGTATACTCTACCCAAGGACCTATGAATCGTGAGGTTTTCTAATCTGTCTAGTGGGAACAGGCACTATTCACGGCCCTATTTATGTGTCAGCCACTATTCTCTCTTGCTTTTTTGAGTGGTTCTTTCCCTGGCCTCGGACAGTTTCTTCACATGCATGCTCTGATCGGTACACAGCTGAATGCTCAAGACTGATCCTCCACATATTTCCAGAGTTCTCTCTGTGTGCAGCTCTCCCCTTTCAGGCTCTTTTTCCTGCGATCTTTAGCTACGGTAGTGTCTCTATACTCTCTTTTCCATCTCTGCAAGTCCATTGGTCTCTGCTTGGGTTTCCCCTCCCTGCACCAGAGTCTGGAAACACTCAGGGCAGTCAGCTAGGATGATGTAAGTCTCACCTCATTTATTTCCCATTTCTGGGAAATCACTCTCCTTGGTTGACTGATGTATGATATCTTGAAAATTGTTCATGTATTTTGTCCATTTTTTGGTTGTTTCAAGCAAGAGGGTAAATCTGGTTCCTGTTACACCTTTTTGGCCAGAAGCAGAATTTCCCCGATACTATTTTTGTAACCTGAGTTTCTTCACTTTAAAATATTTAAAGAATTTATTTTGATGTCAATTAATAATTTCCACAGTATTATTTTAAATGGCTGCATAGTATTCTACCATTTCGACAGACCAGAACTTTCTAAACCAATCTTTTATTATTGAATGTTTATATTGGTTCTAATTTTTCTATCATTACAAACAGTATTAGGATAAACATTTCTGAAGCTAAATATTTATAGACTTCTCTAATTACTTCCTTAAGAGAGATTTCTGAAAGTGGATGTCCTGGGCCAAAGTTGTACACATCTTTGATGAATTTTGTATATTTTGTGAAACTGCCCTCCAGGAAGTTTGTGTATTTTTTCTCATTTCCTTGCTTATTTGTTAATGTATCTCATTTTCTCCTCTTTTCTTTGGTTTAGGCTTTTCCTTGATTTTTCACTGTCCAGAGCATTTTCTTACACAATCTTGCAATTTATATTTTTTCAGAAAAGGAAGGGAAAGCCAAGTGGATTGAAAATACGACTCTCTTCAGGCTGCTTTCATGACCCATGGAACTGCAGCAAACTTGTTTCCAGATCCTGCTGTCCCCAGCTGGTGTTGGCTCACTAGTGTCTACTCTCCCACGGTTCTTCTTTCCAAGTTCAAGCTTTATGGCTCAGCTAAAGAAAAATGTCACCACTATGGGAAAACAGCAGGGTGACTGATATTTGTAGAGTGAGCAAGACATTGGAGCATGACAGGGACTGCTTGGTGCATCAGAAGCAGACTGGCTTGGAGTGATTTTTCTTTCTGTGACTCTTTCTTATCTACAAAATGTGCTATGACTAAACTTCATATTGTTACTCTCTGAGGGAGACAGAGAAACCTACAAGAGGCTCATGCCTCCTTCCTAGCTGGGGGAAGACTGAATACTTGGTAGCTATTACAAAAAGAGGAGATCAAGGGTCACCCAGGGAAGAAACATGTGGCCCTGGAATGAAGGATTGATGATGATACCTCACTCACAGGTGGCTCCGATTGAAACTGGATTTTGAAGTCCGCGAGCAGACGACAATGTGGCAATGAGCAGACGACAATGTGGTAACACAAGGTTAATTGCTGCTTTCTTTTTAAAAGTTACAAAAATGTTCTGTACTTAAGGGAGATACTTAGTAAGATTTTAAACTGCTTTAGTGATTATAAGATGGGTTCTTATTTTATTTGCTGCTATAACAATTGGTGGAAAAACATGTGATGTACTTTCCTTATTCTTAATCGCAAGGCATGTGCACCTTTTGGGGGTGTGAGGTTCTGGAACAGTCAGTACAGGATGCAGTGGAGCTGCAGCATGGAGCGGGCTGGGAGTCAAGGAGGGCAGGTAAGGGCTGCCTTTGGAGTCAGACAGATGTGGTTCTGAATCCCAGCTCTGCCCTTGGAGGTGTGTAACCTGGTGCAAGTTGCTTAACCTGGTTAAACCTGTTTTCTCGTCTGTCACGCATGGATAATATTCCCATCAGAGATTGTTGTGAGGGATAAAAGAGTTAATGCCGGGTATCTATGAAGGCAGAAACATAGATGATGTTAATTTTTGCAGATTGAAGATGCCTTTGTTGACATCATTTGCCCAGGATTATGGTCACTCTGTATATGTGAGCACTTATCACTGGGCACAGAGCAAACCCTCGATAAAATGCTACCCATTATGGGGTTGGCCCTGTAGTGAAGCAGTTAAGTTCCCATGTTCCACCTCAGTGGCCTGGGGTTTGCCGGTTCTGATCCTGGCTGCAGACCTACGTATCGCTTGGCAAGCCATGCTGTGGCAGGTGTCCCTCATATAAAGTAGAGGAAGATGGGCATGGATGTCAGCTCAGAGCCAGTCTTCCTCAGCAAAAAGAGGAGGAGTGGCAGCAGACGTTAGCTCACGGCTAATCTTCCTTAAAAAAAAAAGCTACCCATTATAAGTCAGGTGACAAAATGGATGCATTGGTGTTATGCCTCTTTTTAGGAATGGAAACAGAATCAATTTTGGGGGTGCCTCCAACAGAATTATTGGTAAGTCATTCGTATGTTAATGTAACAGTCGGGAAAGTGTGATGCAGACGTCGCTGCTCTCTAGGAAGGTGAATGCTCACCAGGGCCCTTGCTACTGATGGAGAAGAAAGCTGTTTTGTTTAACTGAGCTTTGCGATGGGTCCAGATTTGAGTTCGAAGGAAAGACTAGAGAGCACTGAAATCCTCTGGATGATGAAAGAAGAGAGCTTGTGGGAGAGGGAGGGTGGTGAGAAGGAGTGGTGCGAGGAGAGGAGGGCAAGGAGAGTCAGCACAAGGTGCCTGGCTCTACCCTCTGTGTAGTGGGGCAGCTTGCGATAAATCCAGTTAGTGAGTGGCCAAAAGGTCTTTTAAGAATGGAAGTACCTCCTGTTCCATGGCAAGTTGTTGTATGGTTCCTCCATCACCGAAGACCTTTCAGGAAATTCTGTCCTACACACTGGTCCATGCGGCTTCCCTGCTCAAGCCCTTCCGTGGACTCCCATCTGAGCCCATCTCCTCCACTCCCTCCCCTCCCACTTGAATCCAGCCACACTAGCCTCCTGTCTGTTCCTGGGTCGTTGTAAGCAAGCTCCCTGATGGCAGGCCTTTGCAAATGCTTTTCCACCTGCCTGGATCTCCACAGAGTTCAGCCCTCAGACCTTGCTTCTGGTCTAAGGTCAAAAGTCGCTTTCTAAGACTTTCTTTGACCACTCTAGTTAAACATTTACTAGTTAAACATTTACACCACTGCCTTCTTTCTTTTACCCTTTTATTCACCCAAGAAGTATTTATTCAACACCACGTGCCAGGCCCTATTCTAGGTGTTGGAAATAAGTCAATGAACTAAACAACAAAACAAACAAAATTGCCTGCCTTTATGGAGCTAACGTTTTCATGCAAAGCTCTGTCAGTCTCTGTAGCACTAATCACTCTGACAGACCATATATTTACTCATTTATTGTGTTATTGTACTTCTTCCTTTGCTAAAATGTAAGCTTCATGAGGACATGCACATTTCACGGATGAAGGGATCAATGAATGAACATGAGCATGTGGGTATGTCAAGGAAAGGAGCTGAGTTTCATACCCCAGAGGGACAGTACCCATGAGGTGAAAAAGCAAGACATAAATTGAATTAATTTATTGGTAGCCTAAGTTCACAGATAGAATTGAGTATGAGAATTTAAGGACCTCTAGGATTTTCAGAAATTTAAAAAATCCTGTACTTTCCACATGGGGTCTGCACTAAGCCTTATATTGTAAGGGGCAGAGTGACTTCAGTCAACACTAAGATTATGCCTGCTGTCTGTCCAGGAGAATCCGGACTTGGGACAGTACTCAGATGCATCTCAGTGTAAATCGTTTACCTTAGAACTGAGCCAGGAGGTATAGGAGGCACATGTTCCCGATGAGTGCCAATTTGTAGATGCGTGATACAAGGGGATCACAAACAGACCCCGCTCAGACTGGGATAGACTGGAATACCATCTAAAGTGAGAAGGAAGTTGTGGAAACCTCTCTGAAATCAGCTTCACTGTGACTGAGGGGAGCAGGATGTTTGAGACTGAAGATTTGGGATAGAAATTTAGACAGAAAATGAGGCAAACATGTTGGTGGGTAAACCAGCATCCATAGACAGACAATTTATTTAAATATTGAAGTTTCTCCTAGAAGGGCAACAGAAGGTGATGGCAGATATGCTCAGTCTAATCAAAGACCCTCATCTCTGTTCCATCTGCCCAGACAGAATCTCCTGAAGACTAAGCTCACTCTGGGCACCAAAGATCAGTTAAACACTGGGGTTCCTAGTGGAGGCCAAAGCTCTCAGAAACTGGTGTTGTCTCAGGAAATGGTGGCCGGGAGAGGCCATTCAAAGGCGGAAAAGTGATGGAGAGTGACTCTAGCATTAGAGGCTGAACATGGTCTCAAGCACCTTAGGGTCTGTGGCCAGTTGCTTAACGGAACTAAGATGGGCCCTCAGTAACGAGTCCAACTTTTGACCACACCCCATCAGAAAGGAGCAAATAACATTGTACATGTTGTAAGATGAGAAAGATTTTTGCAGAGAGGCACAAAATATCGGCGTTGAATAGGGAAAGGAAACTCAGTTGGAGTAAGGAGTTTCTGGGTTTAATAGGAGGGAAATTATGCTCGAGAAACCTGCCTGTGTCGGGGATATGGTGGACCACTGCATTCCTACTGGTGGAAAGGTTAACTCCAGAGAGGAAGGAGAAGATGAGGAAGAAGGAAGCAATCTATGTTCTCACAGAGTAGTGCAGAATGGACATGGGGAGACAGAGCTGGTGTGGGTCCTCCTCAGCGTTAGCAAGTGTGGCCGAGCAGGTCATGCCTCTCATCAGCCTCTGCCCAGCCACTTGGTCAGTGATTATGCCTACTCACTTGTGACTGGTGTGGGGTCACCACACAGACGGTCTCCATCACCAAATTGTGCCCAGTAGGAGAAGACTCTGAGCTTGCTCCTGAGATGGCCAGGCATGCCTCCAGCTCTGGACAAGGTCCTGCCTAATTCCAGAAGGGAATGCTTATGGAGAATGTTCGTGGAGAACTCAGCGGGAACGCCTTTGGACTCGATGACACAGGAACCCCGGCCTTTTGTTCTTTGTGTGTGGAAAAGAGACATTTTTCTTGGCAAACTGTATCCACGCTGAGAATCTAACACCGCTCATGAAAAAGCAAAGATTTCCCTGAAAGGATGAAGAAATGTGAATGGTGCCAGAGGCGAACCATCCTGATTCCCTGAAAAAACAAGCACAATGGGAGCCTTTCTCTCTTTGCCAGAAGCAGAGTACTCTGAGGGAAAGCCTGCCCAGGGCAGGGCATCCTGTTTTCTCCCTCACTACACCCCAACCAGGATGAGGACAGAGAATTGGGAGACAAGGAGGGTGTCGATTCTTATAAACATTATTGCTCATTCCCTTGTCTTGGTTTTGCCATAGCTACACAGCCCCAGGAGAGCCTGGAAGGTCCTGGAAGAACAATCTTGGGTGGCTTTTTGTGAAAATTTTTAACTCTTTTAAACTAAGGAGAGAAATGCTGGCATGCCTGAGACTTCTCCATTCTGCCTTCCCATTTCACAGCTTTGTGGAAATGGGGTTCCATACAAGGCCAGCAAATTCCGGCAAGACACTCCACTGGGTCCCTCAGCCCCTCCTTTACCCCAGCCTCAAAGTCTCTAGTGTTTGGGCTCCTGTTCTGACTCAGTTTCTATCCGTCCTCCTAAACTCCAGCTGTCCTTTCTCTAAAAGCAGCAAAAGATAGACTCTCATTGGTGGAGAGAGCATGATCCCATCTAAATAAAACTCGGAGCTTCGATTCATCTAAATCAGTGGTGTTTTGGAAATTCGTACGGACAAATTCCTTATCAAAATGATGGATAGGATGGGAAGGGGGCACTACTGACATTTAGTTGTGGGGGGGGGGGGGCAGGATGCTTGATCCTGTAGAGTGAACAGTTGCTGCACTTCCTGCTCAACTTCAACCTCTCCCCCCCCACTGCACATTCACACAGGTGAAGAGAATGTTTATGATCACCTGAAGCTAGAACATGCACTCTTTCTTTAAAACTACTCTTATGTATCAACATGAAGTACTATGCATAATTTTAATAATACTCTATTTTTATGGAATATTGTGTAAATCAAGGGAAGGCTGTGCTTTGTTTCATTTGGAACTTGACCAAAAGTTGCTCCCAATTTTGGAAAATTGCACCACCACTTGCAACAGAATTCATGATCTTTTGCTCTTTTTTCTTGTTTTTTCTGCCCTCCTCACCCCCTCCCCCACCCCGCCCCATCCCAGATTTTCATCGCTGCCCTCTGTTACAAACTCAGACCACAGCTTTGGAGACGCTATAAATGGTCTTGTTGGAATCAATGGACAGGCCCTGCCAGTTTCCCGCCTAGGTCCCTTCATGATAAGAAGCAATTTTCATGCTTTCCTAGTCTATATTTCACCCCTCGGGCTGTGGTGCCCGTGCGAGGTCAAACAGCTGGAGTGCAGCTGAGGGTACAGAGTTCACTCATTTTGAAAAACGTAGAAAATCTATATATCTGACACGTAAGCTACCATGCCTCCTGATTTCCTGTGGGCTGATAATGATAACGGTAATTACAGGACCCCTATATTTTGCCTCTTATTTGGAGCCTTTCAAACAAAACCATCGCTCCTTTTTAGTTTTAACCGCTTTGCCAGATTTGTATTTGATCTCCGATTTACGCTAACATCCTACCTCATTTCTGTTAGAGATATGACTATTTTGTGCAGTGCAAAAGAAGTGCCTGGTGGGATAAATAGGAATGTACATCTACAATTTCACTTTCAAAGAAATTGGTGCTTTTCTCAGGTTAAAACTATTGCCCCAGTATTTACTCAGTTTTCTAATTATAATTCTGATCTTCATGGTAGAATTTTAAATCTCGTAGCTGGGAAGGCAGTTCAACATCATTTCTCTTCATTTATGTCCATGTTGTATTATTTCAACATAATCACACTATAGTTGAATGATTTATGCTTATAGTATGCCATTTATATTTGAAAATGTGCATATAGATATTGCCATAATTCTAATAACTACATTTCACTCTATTTTCAGTGGCAGGAAAATGCAATATTCCACCACATTGAGTTACAAAAGCTACATAATGTAATCTTACTGGAACATTTATTCAGCGCCTAATCTGTGCACTGTCAAAAATTTTTCATTGTTATCGGAAAGTTAAGACTATAACAAGCCTCACCCTGGTATATATGTAACAGTTTTACATTTCCAGTAGTTAAAGCTAACATAATAAATAATTCAGTTCCTTTTCTGGCTTTGATAGAGGAATGATTAAAAACAAATCTAGGCAATTTACATTAGTATTTGAGTTCTGCTAATTGCATGGACCTGTATCTTTCAATAGGGGTTTAACCTGTGTTTTTACGTCTCTTTGCAAAGGCAGACTGCCATGGTACAGGCAGCTGAAACTACCTATGTGAGACATTCTAAGCATTTGCTCTTTGGAGCAGGTAAGTCAAATATGCCTAGGGAGGGTCCATTCTGGAGTTGGCAAAATAGATCTGGGGTCTGACAAATTTTCTAGGATATTGGAAAATTCAGTTGTAGCTAAAAACTCCTTTCAACGACTCCATAACTGTTCTGATTATTATCGTTGAGCAACACATTACCCCAGGGTTTGTGTGCATCAGGAATTCAGAAAGGGCTTGATCAGGCAGTTCTCTCCTGTAGTCGCAGTCAGACAGTGGCTGGAGTCACCAGCTTCCAGTGTGGTGTCTGGAACAACCAGGGGCTGGCCAGGCATTTCTTTCTCTATTCTTATGGTCTTAGGTTTCTTCATATGCTTTCTCCACGTGGACCAGTTGGGGTTCCCCACAGCACAGTGGCCTTGGGGCAGTTGGACTGCTTCTATGGCAGCTCAGGGCTCCAGTGTCAGTGTTCCAGGAATGAGGCAGAAGCTGCCTGCCTGTTAAAACCTGGCCTCAGAAATCATGCAGAGTCACGTTCACCTCATTCTGTTGGTCGTGACCAAATCAAAGGCCTGCCCAAGTTCAAGGAGAGAGGCTATGAACCATCCTTCTCCTGGGAGGAGTGTCGATGGCACACTTTAAGAGAAGATGTGGGATGTGTGCTTTGGCGCACATAGTAACAATCCTTTTCAGCCTGTGAAGTCCTCTGGCAGCTGCCTTCTCATGGAGTCACATCCTTTTGCTTCTGCTGTTATGGTGCAACTTCAGTTTTGAATGCATACAAAATTGAAGGCAAACTTCTGAAAGAGAGGCCCTCAGGCGGTTTACTGTCTTTGGCAAAAGACTAGAACACTGTGCCAAGGTAAGTCATCACAAATTACACAATGCCCTGCCATCTTTTAATGGGGCTGAAATATATTTTCAGTTATTTTCTAGGACTGTAAATAAGGAAAAGTGACGTTTTTGCCACAAACATTTCACTCCACACTAAAATTTCAATAGACTCTGCTTGTATCTTATGCCCGTCACCCCGGAGTCAATCCCAGTGGCCATTGGAATAGGGCTGGAACACTCTGTAAAGGGAGAAAGTGTGGGTGCCACACAGAGAACTGTAACATGCCCACCACAGTGACACTCAGGCCCTCTCTTCCTTTCCATTCCACCTGCTGTGGCCTTGATGCCTGGTTAGTCTTTCTGCCTCTGGTCTTTCTGAACTCCAGTATTCTATAGCCAAGGACCAGATTCATCTCCTCAGGACTTCCCTTTATCATGCTCCTCTCCTCAAAAACCTTCCGGGAATCCCCAGTCTCTAGGATAGAATCCCACCCACCTCGTAGGGCGTTCTAGGACCTCCACACACGGCCCGCGTCTACTCACCTGCCCAACCTCCTCTCCCACTTCTTGCTTCACAACCTCTCTACTCCGGCCCCATGGGTCTACTCCCTCCCCACAAAGTGACATCGCAGCTCCGTGCGCTTGATCCCGCTGTTTCCCTTCCTTGAAGGCCCAGTTCGCCTCCTTTCTGCTTCCCAGCCATCATTTGTGGACCCTTCCCAGCCCTGCTTCTCTGAGGAGCCTCTCCAACTGCCTCCTGCCAGAGGAAGAGGGAGCTTCTGAGAACAGCACGGCCACCAGGTTCTCACACTTTCTCCAGGACAAAGCTTATAATTCCACAGACAGTTTTTCCCAGGACTCATTTCTGCTTCTCTTATCATCTTGTTTTCTTTTTTCCTTATTCTTATCAGTTTTACTACTTTTTTTTTTTAAAGATTTTATTTTTTCCTTTTTCTCCCCAAAACCCCCCCGGTACATAGTTGTGTATTCTTCGTTGTGGGTTCTTCTAGTTGTGGCATGTGGGACGCTGCCTCAGCGTGGTCTGATGAGCAGTGCCATGTCCGCGCCCAGGATTCGAACTAACGAAACACTGGGCCGCCTGCAGCGGAGCGCGCGAACTTAACCACCCGGCCACGGGGCCAGCCCCAGTTTTACTACTTTTTATATGTTAAAAGTCTAGCAGCGGGCCCGTGAACATGGCAGGAAAGGACACAGTATCAGGCCCTAAAGGTTATACGAACTCTGAACAGAGCAAGTTCACATCAGAGTCCATCATGGATTCAGTAAGAAGATGAACGGACTCACGGGGGGCCTTAAACTCCCCTGCCACCCCCGGAAGTGCTCTGGCAAACTCCGCGTAGAAAGAGGATCAGGGGTGTGTAGACAGCTCCAGCCCAGGGCAAGCTCAAGATATAGAAGTAAGTAGACTTTGGGGCCAGGGGAGGGTAGCTCAGACAATTTTACTGTAATTTCCTTTCAAAATGTGAAACAATAAAAGGTCAGTGAGGACATTTGACAAATGAAAGAGAATACATTGTTAACGACTCTTCTTGTAAACCAGCTAACTGGGATGAGGGATGCTTTGATGGATTTAAGTACTCCTTTGGAACATTTTCTTCTGCTGTAATAATCCATTCCATTGTGTTATAAAGTAATTATAATCACCACTCAGTGTCCCAAGTCAGAGCAGGAGAAAAGAAGTATTAAGAGCAAGAAGTATCGGAAATGTGTTACATGCTGGCTTTCTGTTTTTTAAGAACTAGAAAGCAACATCGCTTTGTTTTGTGATCACTGGGGCAAAAGCTTTCAGTAGTTGTGATATGGTTGTAGTAGATAGATGGACCATAGAGGAGTGAGGCGAGACTGAAGAGCAGCTGGGTTCAGTGGAGGATCCATTTGGAGGAGGAAAACATCTCTCTGGTCAACGGAGAATTAACAATGGGGTAGAACAGAGAAACAAGCCTGTGGTCTCCATGGAAAGCTTGGGCTCTTTTTTCTTGGGAGGTGACCCAGGATTCTTGCTCTTATAAGGTTCCCACCTTTGGGGGAGAGTGGGTGAAACAGCAAAAGCCATGGTCAGGCCAGTGGCTTTCACAGACATAGAAGGATAAGAGACCACAATTTGACATAACCAGAGAGCAAATTCTTGATGGATTCCATGCTCTACTGTATGCATGAAGGTCCGGGAAATGCTGGGGAAGAAACACAGGAGTGCGTGCACTCAAGCACTCCACATTTAGGAAAAGAGGAAAAGCATCAGTGGTTGAGGGAGAAGTAAATGCTCGTTTTTCAAGCTGAAATTGCCCAGAATTTGCCAGATCCTATATTACAGTTCTCACATGGAGTCTAGGTGTTTTCCCTTGCATAAACTTCTTGCATAAATTTTCCGCAACAATATTTGTCCCATGTTATGGTATTTAATAAAACTAAGAATTGAGGGAATTCGTGAAAGATGGCATGGAAAATGGAGCACAGCAGCAATCTATTCTAAAACAGAAATAATACTCTTAGGATCTAGCCCAGGCAGGTCTGGAAGGCACAAGGACATGACATGGAAAGGTGGCCTAGAATCCCATCTCACACACCTTGTTGCACCAAAGCCTTGCCCTCCACTCACACCCATGTGCTTGGGGGTACCCCCTTTGGCCAAATGAAGGAAAAGGAGAGAACTTAGGCCAGATTTGCTGATGAGTTGGCAGTATATGTTTGTGCTGGCTGAGCGTGGACTTCTGCTGCAACACAGACTCTCTTGGAGGTGCTTCTGAAGGACAATGGGGAAGATACATCCTCCCAGAGCACAGAGCTCTGAGCAATACACGTGGCGCTTCATTTCTTACAAAGGTAGATTAAAAAAGGGGCTCCTGGTCAGTGGTAGATGCCTGGGCTGGGCAGCCGAGGGCCTGCAAGGAATCAGACTGCAATATCAGAGACAGGGAGTACTGGGGAAGGGGCAGGTGGATGTATCCAGGGGATCTTTGTGTCCACCAAAAAGCACCCATCACAGAGGAGGTTCTCAACAGCTGGGTGGACAGTGTGACTCTTCCCGTGAACATGGGCCAGGTCTGTTCTCAACCATTCTGATGCCAGGGAGCGCAGCAAGGGTTCGAGGAAACGTTGGGACGACTACCAGATTACTTGGGGCTCCTCAGGCCAGTAAAGCAGCAGGCAAAGAAAGGAACGACTGCCCTGGACGGGGTGTTCACCCCTGACCAACACAGCAGCCCCATCTTCCTCCCTGCATGCCCCTCAGCCACGGGCCAGGCCTGAGCCGAGAAGGGAGACGCCTTCGACCAGATTAGATTGAAATATACAACTAGGTCTAGACTAACTTATTCCTGAAATTTATGATGTCTAAATTAGAATTAAAACCTAGGGGATAAGCCTAAGATGGCATTAAGGTCTGGAAAGATAGAAGGCTGTGGTTGGGGAAAATAAAACCATTTTCTGTTTTTACATCATCTAGTTGAGCCTTTTCAGTAAACTGGTTATAAGCATATTATTCAGAAACATGGAGGAAAATCATAGGAGAAACAGCTAGAAGACAAGAGAGAAGTTGCCTCTGGGGAGCATGATTTGGAGCTGGAGAATAGTTTTTTTCCATTATGAGTTTTGCTCATATGATTTTTAAAATTGTATACATATAAGACTTGGATAAAAGTAAAATTTTATTTAAATAAAGCAAATGTTCTTGTGTGGAAAGGAGTTGGGGGGAGGAAAGGTTGACATAGAGACATTTAGAAACACAGAATGGCCCCGTACTTACAATTATAGGACATAATTTGTGAAGTAGATAGTTCTTGGAATCTTCTAGTCCAGGTTTCTTAATCTGAAGTGCATGGACAGAGTCTCTGAAGGAGCTTCAAGAGGTCCATGAGTATCCTTGAAGATTTTCTCTACAAAATGTTGTGTACACGTACATTTTCAGGAAGGGGAGGAGATCCTTAGCTTTTATTGGGTTCTTCAAATCCAAAAAATGAATACGAACTGCTGATCTGATGTCATTTGTGTAAGATAACAACAAGAGAACCTATCCGTTTGTAAAGGGACGCACATGTTTGGTAAAAGTGAGTGGAACGATGCGCTGCACCGTGTTATTCACAGCAGCTACCTCTCAAGGGGTCCGTGTGCTTGGGTGGGAGTCCAGGAGAGTTTTCACTTTATCCATATTCTCTGGATTTTTTAAAAAATAGGAACATATTAGGCATTATTTATTGTGTTAAGAGATTTTTAAACTACTGATTTAATTGATTCTTCTCATTTTGCAGTTGAGAAAACGAGTTCCAGAGATGTGGCCTAATTGTGCAAGTCACACACATTTGCAGGGGTGAGACAAGGAGCAGTCCTCCTGCGTCCCACCCTCACGCTCATTCCAGTGCCCCGGTGGCGTTCCGAGCTGGGTAAAGGGGACCTCTACCACCCTGGGGGGGATCCCTCTGCCAGGCACCCTTTACACTATTGAGTCATGCTATGTTTGCACATACATAATCCAAATGTCGGAACAATACCACGCCACTCCTTATACACGGTCAGAGGGACCTAGTAAAAGAAACTGATTTACACGGGATTTCAGTGTCAGAGGCATTGCAGAGCCTTTGACTGCTTAACTCTTCTTGTTCTACTAGACAGCGCTGCCTGCTCAGTGTGAGTAGTAGTTCTAAGATGTTCCTGGTTTTGTTTCATTTTGTCAAAGAGATACAGAGAACAGACTGGTGGTCACGGGCAGATAGGGGAGTTGGGGGATGGGTGGAACAGGTGAAGGGGTACAAACCATCCAGTTATAAAATAACTAAGTCCTGGGGATGTCGCGTACAGCATGGTAACTATAGTCAATAATATTGTAGTGCATATTTGATAGTTGCCAAGAAATAAATCTGAAAAGTTCTCATGACAAGAATAAAAAATTTGTAGTTTAGTATGGTGATGGACGGTAACTAGACTTATGGTGGTGATCATTTCCCAGTGTATACAAATATCAAATCACTATGTTATACACCTGAAACTAATATAATGTTATATGTCAATTGTACCTCAAAAAGAAAAAGAAAAGGAAACAGAAAGAAATAAAGTACAACCATAAAAAAATTATTAAATAAAATGTACCTGGTGAGGCTCAGAAACTACTAGTGGGGGCAGCCTGAGTGATGAAGAGTCGGGACTCTGGAGTCACACTGCCAGGTTTGAATCCTTTTTCCACTTACTTGCTGTGTGACTTGTGCCAAGTTGCTCAACCTCCCTGAGTCTCAGTTTGCTCATCTGTAAAATAGGAATAATATCATTGTGTCTTATGATTATTGTAATAATATGTATGAAAGCTCTTAGCACTGTGTCTGACATAGTCCAATATTAGCTGTCATCCTTCTTATCAGATGATTCTCAAAAGGGGGAGGGTGTCCTTTTCAGGTTCACAACAGCTTAGACCAAAACAGGAACTGTACGTATGGAAATGGAGAGTGCCAGGGAATACCTGTTCAGACAAGGTTTCAGCCTGTGTGTTCCCAGTGAAGGGTAAGGCATCAAAGAGGGACATCTCAGGTCCCTTACTACTCTCCTTTTCCTGTTGTGGCCAGCTCCCCTTGTGGACAGATTTCTCGTCCTTCCCTCACTTTATGATTTCATGGGCTGGAGGGAGGCAAAACAGATGCTGAGCTCCCAACAAGTAACTGTGGGAAGAGGAAAACTTTAAACTCTTTTCCAATCACAACCAATGATGCCATGTTTATTCGAGGGCACATTCCCAAAAGATCTTTCCACCTCCATCAGTCTCTTTGTGGCTGTAACATGGCGTTCCTCCTGAGCACACGGGTTCTTCTATTTTGCACGCACAAGAACGAGCAGGGACGCCTGTACAAATGGAGATGCTGGGCCATATCCCCTGAAATTCTGATTTAGTAATCCAGTATGGCTTTTGCCCACTGAGTTCCCTCGTGGGCCTTCTGAACACCTACTTCAGAATCAGCTGTGGGTTTGTTTAAAAGTGTAGCTTCCTGAATGATCCTGAGAAACGTTAAAGTGTGAAAACCACCGGAAAAGAGCTTTGTCAACTTGGCCTCTTCTGGGGCAGATCTAATAGACAATGAGGTTACAAGGCATCATGGCGCTCTAACAACCGAGATGCAGCGGGAACCCGATCACGGCGATTCCTCCACGCCCTTGGCCACTGGGCATCAGCTCTCACAAGGCTACACTGCCTGTCCAGTTTTTGCTTTTGGAGTCTAACCCAGTAACTCAGAGTGAGCGTCCTCCTTCTCTCCTTGAACAATCGGACCAGTGAGCCAAGAGTTTCTTTATGATGTTGATTTATCAAATAAGTCACATCAATCCAGGATTAGCCCAGTCAAGACTCATGTGTTATTTATTGATAACTTTTGTTAAGAAGAGCTCATAAAAATTTCAATACTTCCCTAACGCAAGCGGAGGGTAGCATTTTTATGATGCAATAAACTCTCATTCCCCAGCACGGCAGATCAGGTTGCGTGAGTGCAAACGGATCCTGGCAGTGATCAGATTTGTTCTATTCAACATTTCAAATAAAATTACCGTAGTGAAAACCTTTCTGCACAGGCTAATGAGACTTTAAGTGAGATCAACCAGGAGGCAGAGCCAGTTGTTCACATGAGGGCTCTTTGGTTTAAAAAACAGACCATTCAACAAGAAAAAGACCAGTAACCCAATAGAAAGATGGGCATGGCGCTTGAAAAATAGAAATGCAAGCTCCAAGAGGCCGTTTTTCACCTCTTAGATTGATAGCGATCGAGAAGTAGGACAGGCAACAGTCCTGTGTATTGTTGCTGAGAACATAATTAAAAGAAAGTGTTTGGAGGGAAGTTTCACAAAGTCTATAAAAAATTTATGTGATGAAATGGAATCAGCAATTTTACTTTTAGGAATTCTTTCTACTTTTAAGATGTACGTACAATGATAATCATTGGAGCTTTGTTCATGATAGCAAATGACTGGAAGCACTCTAAATGCCTATCAATAGACTACTGGTTAAGTACATTTTTGTATTTCTATACGATAGGAAAGTATTCAGCCACCAGAAGCAGAGCCACATCTAAACAAACTAATATAGAAGAAGTTTCAAGTTCTGTAGTCAAGTGGTAGACAAAAAAAGTTATCATTTCTATTGCAGACACTGTTCTAAATCCTCTACATCTGCTAATCAATTTAATCATTAAATTCTGAAATGGTTACCACTAGTATCCCAGTTTCAGTGATGAGGAAACTAATGCCCAGAGAGGATAAGTAACTTGCCCAAGGTCACACAGCTATCATGTAGCAGAGCTGGGATTCAAAGCCAAACTCCAGAGTCCAGAGTTTGTGCTCTTAACCATTATGCTGAAGTGTGTATACTGCTGTCACTAGTGTATAAAACATACTGATTTGTACACATGCACACACATTGTATACTTATATATATGCAGAGACTCTCTCCTGAGGGACAAATATGAAAACAACAACTGGGGTTGCCTTTGTGGTGATGAGCTAGTACCCCAGGGTCAGTGGGAGGGAGACACTTGAACTGTGTTTCACTCTCTGTTTTTTACTTGGGCGTATATAATCCTCCTCTAGCCACCCGCCCACCACGAAGAAACAGACAGACCCATGACCACACAGCAACTGTAACCGCAGATCACAATCTGCACTGTGTAGGTCATGGAAATCAGGGTGTCTCTGAGGTGGGCTGGGGGTGAACAGGGGCCTCTCTGCAGCAAATGAAGGATTGCGTATTGATGCACCTGAAGTCCCGCTTTTTAAAAAAAAAAATATAAGAAGAAATTTTAAAGAAAGAATTAAAATTGTGTTTGTCATGGATTGTGGGCAGTTTGCGGACCCTGATTTTATCTGCTCGGTTTTTCCCCAGGGAGGGAGTAAGTCTTCCTGAGACTGTTCGCTTCCATGCTTAGAGCATCTTCCTAGCGGTCTTCCTCAGGTGGAGCCCAGGTTCAGTACGGAAATCCCCAAGGGTGATCTACTGCAGGTCCACGGACGCTGAAGCGCTGTGTCAGAGGCCCGTGTGGGGTGGTTTGGAAAGCCCTGATTCTGTCCAATGTCTGTTTCACCCATTTTAAGCTTTGGTACTTGTGTAAACAGACATGCTAGATGGCCAAGATGTAAGATGGAATGAGCCCTTTAGCTAAGCAAATACAACTCAGTATGGAGTTTCCATGACTATTCAAAGCAAATCGTAGGAAAACTAGATGATTCGATAGTCCTTGGGAAAGAAGAGCTGCTTATTCCAAACCCATTGGGTAGTGAGGAATACAGCTCTCTTTGGTCTCAGACACCAACGCTGAAGCTGTCAGCTTCCCCGAGGGGGCGTGCAGCTGCAGACCGGGAAGACGCGTCGCCTTGTGTGCTCTCCCCAAAGCTCCAACCCCATCAGCAGGTGTGGCCCCTATCTTACCCTGAAACTCGAGGCTCTTTCTGGAACCTCTAGGTCCCTAAGGAGCAGAAACCCCAGAAAACCCACAAGAGGCCTGGGACTGGTTCTGAGATGGTCTGAGTTCATCAAGGAAGAGTGAAGCATTCTGGGAGTCCACTTCCCTACAAGGCGCTCTACAAGACGTCTCAAAGAGACAGCAACCTCTCAAAGATAAGTAGAAACTTCACGGTGACCCTGGAACTTTACAATCTCTCGGGGAGTCCCCTAAAGACACAGGTCCACTGGATTTGCCCTGTTGGAACCCACTCTGGAGTAGTCTGGAGAACACAGACTATAAATGCCCAAGAGACCAGCCTTGCTCACTGGAAACTGCTCACCACCTGCCCAACTGTAAGTGAATGTGTGTATGTTTGTGTGGGCAATTTGGCAGTCATTGCTCTAGCATCTTACATCAGCCGATTGCTCACCTAGCTTATGCCAATGTCTACCTCTTGTTTCTGGCCTGGGCTCAGTTTCTCTGGGGTTTCCTTAGCGCACTGTTAGCAACTCCATTTGGGACTGACCGTATCTGGGAATGCCAGGTTGCATCTTGTGGTGGTGAAGTGAATACAGACTCTGGAGTCGGATGCCTGGATTTAAATCTTGGGTCTACGGCTTCTCAGCTGGGTGACCTAGGGCCAGTTTCTTCTCTCTCTGCCTCAGTTTCTTTATCTGTAAAACGGGATGTAATGGTACCGACATTGTAGGACTGATTTAAGAATGTAAGTGAGATAATCGGTGTAGCTGACTGCACTTTTTCATTTTGGCTTTACATGAAGAGGAAATAAAGCAAAAGTAAAATGTTTAAAACAGGAGGAGGACATTCTTGGTAGTAATAGTTAACGCTGGCTTGGATTACTAAAAGAAGGCGTGGAGTTAACTTACAACAGAGGAGAATTCTTCTTTTGAGATAATTGAGGTGTTCTCACTTAGTGATAGGCAATGGAGCGAATGACCGCTCACCATTCCTTCTAGATTCTCCTCTAACTCCTGACTCAGAGGCTGGATGGTGGGGTTGGAGGAAGCCCCAAGTCCTGCTATCATGGCAGTGGGAAGCCAGAAGGTCTAAGAGCCGATCTCCCAAATGTGCCGATTAACTGTCGGCTGAAGGGTAGGTACAAGAAGACAGCTTGAGAACCGCATCCCTCTTCTGCTCCATCCTTATGTTTCTGTTGCACAAATGCAGCAAAATGAGTAGCAATATTTTCATTGAAAATATGCCTCATGCAAATCAGTTTGGTAAATATGGAATTTAGCCTTTATAAAAGAGCACCTGTTCCCCTCCCCTTCCTCCATTTAATTTTCGCATTCAGATGTGCTCTGCTCTTGCGTAAGCCTAGCCCCATACATTACGACAAGAGCAGACTTGCTGGTTTTGAATCCAGCCAAACACACACCCCTATTTTCCGAGAAAAATCTTCTCTAAAAATTGGAGGCACCTGCATGTTGGTTTTCTAGGGGGCCTGAAGAATATTTCCATGGGAGTGAAATACATTGACATTTTAAAAACATGAGAACTGCTCAGAGTGGATAGGGATCCTCATGGATGGAGAGAGGGCCATGGGCGGCTATGAGTGTGGGTCCCATCTGCCCAAGGCCTCAGGGCAGCAGCGGCTCCAGCCCCCTCTGGGTGTGGTGACGCTTGGGTTAACTGCTCTTCTCTGCGGAGAAGCTGCGATTTTCACTCAGTTGTGTTTTGGTCTGGGTGGTTTCCTTTTTCCCTCACCATCAGAGGGATATTTTAAAATCACAAACAGAACCTGGGGAGAGGAGGCCCAATTTGACACCTTTGAACCTTGATGGGGCCACTTTATAGATTCAGATTTAGAGGGATTGGTGGGTGGGGATTTGCAACCCAGGAGAGCCTTTCAGTGCCTTTCAGAGAGGGACACAGAATCCGAGTTTCCTGAAATGGTGTTTTTTGTGTGAGACCTGTCAATAGAAATATCAAACTGTGAATATACAATTGAACTTTATTATCCCTTTTGATTTTGTAACTACATAGGTATGACAGACAGAAGCCGGTTTGAAAAGAAACTCACAATTGCCAGCGTGCCCCTTGTGTGAATCCCACGGCTGGAAGTTTTTCTGTAAATCGGCATCTTCAGGTAGGGGCTGTGCAGGTGCCTCCCACTGACTTTGGAGATATGTTTTAATTAAGGAACATGAAATCTCTTAACTTTCCATTACAGGGTGGAAGTGCCCTTGTGTTCTGAAATGCAGCTCTAGAGACGCCATTGTGGGGCTCCATATTTACTCTCTGCACAACTTTCATTTCAAAGATTCTTACTTTATGAACCAAAGGGTTTTTTCCTTTCTTTCTTTTCTTTTTTTTCTTTCCACTTATCCCTGAAATGGACTAAACCTGGAATGCAAGAGTCAAGCTGTGCTCTTTCTGCCTCTGACATCGTTAGAAAGCCAAAAGGTGGGAGCTGGCCTTCAAATGGTTGGCCTCAAAATGAAACTCTTGCCCCACTGAGGGATTCAGAGAGTTGGAGCCAAGGCCTGCTCTACCCGCAGGATCAGGAGTCAGACCCAAGGGCCACGCTCTTCCTGATGCTCTCCATTGCTTGAAGGAACAGGACGTGGGGCTCCTTACGTAGCTCAGGCTTGGAATTAGTTGTCTAATTCTTTCCTCCCCGAAGCCTACAACTTGGTAAAAGAGAGAATTTCACAGACTCTTTGTGAATGGAGTTGCTACTAAGGATGCTTTCAATTGAAACCATTTTAGTGGAAGTTGCTAGAAGTAACATGGATTGGTAAAGTGAGAAGCACACCAGCGAAGGGTCACAAAAACCATGGCCAAGGTAACTAGTGTGACCTGAGACCAGGCATTTGATCTATTTCTGCTTCTGTACAATAAGAGGCTGGACCAGATAATCTACAAAATATCCTTTTGATTCTAAGATTCTGTGATGGAAACGCCTGTAGTGAGATGTCGAGCAGTTAATAGAACCACAGAGAAGGTATCAAATATAGCCATCGCCAAGGATGCCCTCCAGAACGATGGCAGGACACCTCTGGAAAGGAGAGGGGAATAGGATTGAGGTGACAGACAAAGGGGATTTTAGCTTTATCTGCAATTTCTTTCTTTTTTTTATTTACAAGGAGCCTGCACTCTCATATTAATTGTGCAGTTAAAACTAGTTTGAAATCCAGAAAACTCTAAAATAAATTAAGTTAGAATGGGCCAAAATGCGCCCCCCAAGCAAGTTGCAAAACAATGCATACTGTATGGTATTACTTATACAAAATGTGCTTACACTTATAACTATTCTATATATTTTATACAGGCAAATATATGGATATGAGTGTACAGAAAAAAATGTGGACGCATATATACCAAGCTGATGGCAATGGTTACTTGAGGGGGTGGAAGGTGTGTGTTGGGTAATGACAGTTAAAGAACATTTTAGACTTATCTGCAGTGCTTTAAGGTTTTATAGGAGGAATGTATTCATATATTTCTTATCTAATGAAATCATACAGTCTATGCACAGGAGATTTTAGGGCAAAGGACGTGTGTATGTGTGCATACACACACAACCTTCACCCAGAATAAGAAGTTCAGTATAATGGGAGAAATTCCAAATGTGTGAACAGTCAACAACTGGAGAAAAATGCTTAGGCGAGCTGTCAGCAAGCTCAGCTCACCTCCTCCGGAAAGCCTTCTGTAACGATTATGTTCACATTGACCTTGCTGGTCTTGAATGTCTACCTTCAACATCGCCTCTCTCCTCACCACACCTCTTCTCCCTCCCAGCGTCTCTTTGGGTCCAGCTTTGTAGATCCCTGAAGCAGACACTATGCCAACACTTCATGCAAAGTCTCCACCTCGGAGGCACAAGCCTGAGGGTCTGACACTGTTTGCCATTCTTCTCCTCCCTCTGCTCACCCCAACTCTGAAGGCCTACCTCCCCCACTTCTCTGCCATAAGCATCCCCTGGGGGGCATACTAACGTGCCACCACATCCGAATCTCAAGGCCAGGGTGCCAGGCTTCCACAGAGGTAACCAGCACCCCAGGGACGCTTATGCCTGGTTCAGTCAGCAAACACTGCTCTGAGGTCTGACGTGGCCCCCGCGTTACACCGAGGAGAGAAAGAAAACACATTCCTCTCTCATGTGGCATGTACTAAGAATGACAAACTATCCTACATTCACAGATCTGGAAAGGAAAGGCATTTGGCATTAAGCATCAAAACCTTTAGAAAGCTCATAGCCTTTTATCCGGCAATGCCGCTTTTAGGCATCCTGATGAAAAGAATCAGAAATGAAGATAAAGATTTATGTATAGACGTTCATCATGCAGTTGTTTATGGTTAAGTACGAAAGTGGTTAAATGAAGTGTGATTCTTCCATGTAGTGGTACTACACAGCCATCCAGAAAAGGAAGGTGCGTGGTTATGCTTACGGCTGCATAACCAGGAAATAATCAGGAATCAAAACTGTATCAGAAACATGATCTTTCTGTAACCAGAAAAAGACAGGGAAAAAAGGCCGAAAGAATATAGGGGGAGGGGATGATTAGCAAAAAGAGAGGTCCTAAAGAGAGAAATACCTGCGAAAGCCACAGTTAACTGACAGAAATCAGCCGTCAGCCCTTGGCGTTCTATCCCATGAGTACCAGTGATAAAGACAAACTGTGCGGACAATTCGGTTGACGATGTGGGAGGCGGAATATCACACAGCTGCTTTCCCCACAGCTGTATGGCTTTGCAGTGTTGACAGTTTGAAAAACGAGAAGGAGGAATAGGAAATAAAGCCCTGTCTTGGGCGGGGAAGTACACAGATGGGATGTGACCCACACAGGGAGCCTTGGTTTGGTTAGTAGAAGGTACTGATTTAGCTTGAATTCCAGACCTATAATTTCTATTTTTTAATGAAATTTCCGTTATTTGGAGTTTTTCTCCCCCTGCCCCCCCAGGGCTTCTAAGTGTTTTTTTTTAAACCAATATTTATTTCTATACGTTTTGTTTCATGCTTTGAAAAATCTCCATAAACAAAATCACTATAATGTACATTTTCCTCTGGAGAGTCTACACCCCCTACCCAAATGATCTTCTTCTCACCACCCCAAAATGGTAAGGAAACTGTTAGTATTGTTGAAAATCCAAGCTGGTATACACAGGAAAAGCGAAGTGGTGGATTAAGTAATTATTTAGTGAATTTAAGCTTGGTAGACAATCTGTCTAACTGATAACGGAAGATTTTTTTTTTTCTCAAAAGCTGTCTTCTTTTTTCTTTCTTGTGGCCAAAAATATGTGAATGATGGCCTCAACTCTCCCTTTTGCTTTGGCCAAAATCGTCTTGTTACTGCAACGTAGGTCAGATGTCAAGTAATTAAGAGAATGATATTAACACATCAATTCTGAGAATTCTCTGTTTTATGAAAGCATCTATTTTAGAACTCTTGCAGGTGGCTGCAGCTCACAAAGCCTGTCAGATGTACTGGATGCAAAAAGGTTCAAGGGCTGCTTGTGTTTTTCAAATGTTATCCAAGGAATCTTTTCACAAATCCAGGCTATTGTTCGACATAATTTTCTTGGCTCTTGGGGACTTAAATGCAACTGAACAATTTTAAAGAAACCAAAATATGACAAAGGAAATAATAGTCCCCTTTTATAAAGCATTCTCTTCTTTTTCTTTCCCTCCCTCCTCCACCTTCCAGCCACTGCCCTGGGCTGGCGGATGCAACTTATGTCTGAGAATGTTTGAAATTTTAGGGTTTTGACTGCACTGGTTTAACAGAATGTCCGAAGCACTACGCACATATTAGATTACCATAAATTAAAGAGCTTTTATTTTTTTTTAGTATATGAAGACATTGAAAAGCAGTGTATGGCTGGGTCAGGCACAATTGATTGGTTTAGTACCAACTTGGCAGTGAATCTAATCTCCATAGAGTGAGGTGCTCAGTGAATGTGATAGCTGCTCTACGCTGAGCCAAGGAAAACTACTTTAAATAATTTCCATCTTGGAAGTTATTTGTGAATTTCAAAAAGCAAATAGCAATACATCTACTTCTTCCATTTTACTTTGCTGTTTTTCTCTTCTTAATCTTCCAAAGCCTTCTCATTACTTTAAAAAATCTTTTGAGTTCTATTTTCTTGTTCATCTTATATGTAATAATAATGATGGTGATAATTGATATTTATTAAGTAATTAATATATGCAGGGTGTGGAACTAAGCACTTTATACGTATTAATTCGTTTAAAACTCATAGTAGTCTTATGAGGTTAGTACTGCTATTATTTCCATTTTCCAGATGAGGACATTTGCCCAAGGTCCATAGCTAACAAGTGGCAGAGCCAGGTTCAGGACCCAGGGTTTCGAGTTCTGACACCAGGCTCTTATGCTTAGTACAAAGTGTTTTTTCATTGTTTTATTCATGTATTCCTTTAGAATTCCTTGACTTGACTTGCCTCTAACCTTCGTTCATTTCACAGTAGAGCCATTGAACACTCATTTGTAATTAAACATAAGTATAGCAGACTTGTGATACCTTCATGGGGTAAGAAAGGCAATTCTCCCAGCAACTAAAGCTCATCTAAGAGGTTTGTTCTAAGGAGAATGAGTCCAGGAAACTACAACAGAGTGTTTTCCTCCAATATCCCCTCCTACCACTACCTTCCATGACATGAGAAGAAAAAGCTATCAGTACAGAGAAAAATGGAGACTCTCTCTAATTCTGGCAACGAGAATATCACAGGACAGGCAGGAAGTGAGTGAAACCCAAACTAGAAACAGGCTAGTTTTGGAGGCTGGTAGAGATAAAGGCTTGATCTAAAACTTAGTCAACAAAGTAAAAAGGAGAGTTAGGAGCAGCCAGGGCAAAACCCCAGGTCAGCTCAGCAGCAAGACAAGAAGTCGACACCGAGCAGGGGTTAATGCAAGAAAGAGTTTGTGTACAAGTCCAAGAATGAAGGCTGCAGGGGTTGACGTGAGTCCAGGTCAGGAAATGAAGGTGAGGAAGCCATGACTTGCCTTCAGCCCCCGCAGGCCACAGTGCCTGCAGCAGGGCCTCCCCTGGAGGCTCCACCGTCTTTCTCTTCCTGGTGTCGTGTTCCAATCATGAAGCTCGATCTGCTAATCCTGGTAGATAGTCCAGATCCTATGTGAAAAAGAAAGAAAGAAAAAAATGTTTGAGAATGTAAAAGAGCTTAAATAGAGCAAATTGAACTTTCACCAATTTATTTTTTCTGTAAGAACAGCCATTAGAGAAGGATAATGAAAGTTGAAATCTTCATATTTATAAATTTCTGTGTCTGGGGTTTGCAAGGTTTCTAAAGACGGTCATTTGTCAGCTCTGGGTGACATCAGCTCAACTATGATGGAAACCACAGCTGGGTCAAGGCATGGTCATGGATATGCAAGAAAGAGACAGAGCCCATGGCTTCCAAATAAATTAGGAGCCTTCCAGGTCAGAAATCCACGACCCCAGGGCACAGCCAAATCTAAGAACTGAGAGAAATAGTCAGGGCTTAGAAGCGAGCTTGGGTGGCGGGATGCACGCCCAAAGCGTTCTTTGTCATTCTGGCACAAAGATGGTGCCTCAGAGGTACCAATTCAACCTCTGACGAAGCTCCTTCTTACCTTCAGTTATTTGCTGCTTCTTTTTGACCATAAAAGTGATAGTTATTAATTGATCATTAGACAAATTAGCTTCAATTCCAGACTCTTCCTTCACTCTCACCATAGCACTTCAGCACATGATTTGGTTTCCCACAGAGACCAACAGAATCGCTAATACTGCCGATATTTGACCAAAATCACTGTATCACCTTGCTTCCTGTGGAAATTAGACTTTATGCTTCCTATTCTCCCAAGAGGTAAGAAAGCATCAGAATGAAACAATATAAATCTGCATAAAGTATTGCTCTAATCTTATGCGTCTAAGTTTACAAGCCAGATTTATGGTTTCTCATTATTTGGTCCTGGAAAACTACACAAATTATAGACGAAATGCCACCAAATGAACTTGGGTTATGGCTGGATTTTCCCTGAAATAGAGTACAAAGTTTCAGAACTTTCAGCACACAATCCTATCAATTATCCCTTTCTCTTAAAGAAGCCATTATTAAAGCAGGAGCATAGATATTCATGTCTAATTGCAATGGCTTAATGTGCCATTTAGAGGAAGACGTAAATGAATATGAATACCTGGGGTCAGTGTGACGCATTTGATATTAGGCTCTTAGAAAGAGACTAGTACCCTTAGAGGACTTATAATTTAACCCACTCAATTTAAAATAAGAAAACAGAGACTTAGAAAGGGTGGCTGGCTTGCCCAAGGTTGCACAACCACTTCGAAATAAAGCTCAGACTAGCTTAGAGCTCAGGTTTCCTCTCACATTAAACTCAGTCTTGGTTTCCTCTTGTGTTAAAGGGCTGAGATAGGTAATCCCCAGTGAGATCCCTCCCAGCTTTCAAATATTCTGATTTCCTAGGTCTGAGTAAGCCTTCATGCCAGCATCAGACACTGTCCAAGCTTCCATGCAGCTCTGACCTGGGAGGCATAGCAGCTTCGGCATCAGAGCCTTCCCCTTGCAGCCCAAGCAGGTCATTCACAAGTCTTCAAGAGCACGAATTCCTCTCCATGGTCATTTGTGGCGTTGGGTAAAAATCTTTGAGCCTATACCCCACTCACTCTACCAAGTACCACCTCTTGTTCAAATCCTTTCTTTTGATCAGGAAGTCTTGCCCTTTTGGCTAGAGTCTGTGGCTCCTCCCCTCTGACCCCAGCTCAGAGTGCCCTGGCATGCTGGCCTGGCCCCCAGTACTCACATCCCTCCCGACCCAACTGGGGGCCTTGGAGGGACCCTGGGGTCGGGGATGGCTACGTAATTTGCGGGTCCCAGTACAAAATGAAAATGCAAGGCTTCTTGTCCATAATTTGTAGAGTCCAGTGCAAAATGAAAATGCTATTAAAGATACTAAAATATAAAGCTTTTTCCTTTCTTCTATGACCTTGTTCTCTCAAGTTGTTTTGGTGTTTTTTATTTCTTATTTAATGTCATTCTAACGAAAGAAAAATTAAAATTTCAAATGATTGGCGTGAATTTTACTGTTCATCTTTATATTGCACAATTCCGTTTTAAATGCAAATATAAGAACAATCAACTTGTATGTGGAATCACTGAAATGGCACAATTTGTGTTTCCCACCTCATGCATGCATATGTATTCGATTCTTACCAGAACCATGAAAATGCTGCACAAAACTACCTCAGTTCTTTATTTTGCTTCTTGTTTGATACACTCACATTCTACCAATACTTTCTATCTTCAGCTTACTGATGCGTGAGGAAGGACGGAAAGGAAAAAGAATTGTGGGTTGCCCTATCCTTCTCTTTCCTTCAACGTCATCATTTCCAGCACAAGTGGTTAGTTAATAAGGAAAGTAATATGGGTAAGAAAGAATATGATAGTGTTCCTTGGTGTTTCTTAGAATACTATTTCCTTCTTTCTGTGTTAGAAGCAAGTTCTGCTTCAAATAGAAAGTGTGGCCTCTTGCGGACGTCAGCACCCCGATTGACTCAGTCATAGATTGAACGTTCTCACCTTGTAGTGGAGTCTCATGGAACTCCTATGCATCATGGGTTCACAGGAATTCTGTGCTCATGGAACTTCGTGAATGCTGTATGTAAGAGTGGACACGCATATTGCGATATGTCCTCTGCTCACACACATGCTCCATTGCCCCATTCGACTTCATTTACAAAACACAAGTTCAAAGATAAAACTATTCCGAATTTCGTGATGGCAACAGCAGAGCATTGAACCAGCATGGGACCTTTCTGAGTTGGGGCTCCTGTGCAACTACACAAGTGGCACATTCATAAAGTTGGCCCTGCCTGGGATACATGTTATTGTGCAACTAGGAAATTATCCAGTGACATCCTGAAATATAGGGACCTACACTACTGTGACCAGAAGGGTAGCAGACAAAGACCCTATAGCATAGAACCAGCAAGGATCCTGTTTACACAATGGGGCAAAATTCCAGGTGAGTGCTTCTGGGCTTCAGAGCTGAGATAGGTCCGCTTGTCTAACTGGCGCTCCAGGACGCTTGCTCAACGGCCCCTCAGAAATCCTTTCCTGATCCATGAGCCCCAGCACGTCCTGGACGATGTGACAACCTTAGAAATGCTTCTAATGACTTAGACAGCCAGGGGACCCAAAGCCCCTTTCGTTTCCCTTCCTGCTCCTCCTTTTCCTTCTTCTTATTTTCTGAACTAAACTCATGTTTTGCAGTCCCTGTCTGCAAGAATGGAACAGAGGTCAGTGGCCTACAGGAAGGGCTTCGACCTTAGAAACAGAAAGTCCTGTTTGCCTTCCTTAGTTGGGGGAAGGGAGGGATAGGCAGTGGGAAATACCTTCCATTCCTCCCCTTGAGTTTCTACTCCAGGCTGAGCAGGAGGTACTTTCTTGTATCTTCTTGCAAAATGGCAAATCATAAATCAGAGATTAAGTTTTTGGCAGGTTGCCACTCCCATTGTTTGCTGGATCACGCAGCTGTTTGTAGAATCAGAGTTAAGGAAGGGGTTTCTCATCAGAGGGAAGAGGGACAGCAAAATTGAGAGAGGATATCGAGACAGAGCTCAATATGAAAGAGAAAGCCTATACTGGTGTGTCACTTTCTCAACCACCTTGTATACAAGGAGATATTTTTATCCCTAGATTTTTGAAGCAGAGGATTGTGACTTATCAAAGTTAAAATTACGCTGATTCTTTGGAACAAATTTTATGATTATATACCGATTTTTGTGTAAATCAAACCAAAGCACAACCAGTGATCTGAAGGGCTTGGGCAACTTTTGACCAATGCCTTTTCCCGATAGTTATCTAAAGAATTAACCCAATATTCTCATTACTAAGTACCAGAATTTGTATATGAAAGCTGTCCATTGCGCATATCTACATATTGATGTGGAGTGCTATCTATGATGTAGAGTATTGTCCATTAAGAGAAAATGGTCTTAAAGATATTATACATCTATATATCTAGTATCTACATCTATATTTATATATATAAGATATACATCTCTCTCTATATGAGAAAATAGAAAATATAAACAATTTTAGCAGCTCAAAAGCCTTCTTTGATTGGATAAGAAATCTCACGTAACCTGATTTAAGTTGCCAATTTCAATCATTTTTCCTCCTGTGAGAGAGGCAGTCACGTAAACTGATCTAGTTTGGCTGATAGTTAGCAGTTCCAGAAATCCTACACACAGAGTGCTTTTTAATAAAAATGTATACAGGATTGGAATGTTGATAAGACATTTGCAAATGTATATAGAAATATGATAATTTATACTATTTTGTGATAAGACTCCAGGTTGGCATTAGTGATGCGTCATATGATTGCATTAATTGCAAAGAAGAAACTCAAAATGGCATAATTGTGCCTGATACTCAAGTAATAGAAATGGAATTTAAAGTGTTGTTAGAAAATGGAAAATGTTACTGGGGTGAAAAGGCTCTAAAAACACGAGTGCAAAACCAAACCACTAGCACATGTAACCCTTTCAAGGTCGTACGAAGTGCATAGCAGAGCTCCCACGAACACCCATTGACCTGGACAAGGATAAAAGTCCAGTAGGAGGCAAGTATCAACCTCCAGTGAGGCATCTCTGATGAGAGGATGGTCACATGTCGTAATACCCTCGCATCATTAGGTCATAAGGAAATATGCTGGCATCTTTGGTCTAAGGCAGCCTCGCAGAGCAATTCCTGGCTGTCTTAGTATCAGGTGTAGCATCATGCAGTGGTCCGGAGCGTGGTCTCTGCACACCAAACCACCTCAGTTCAAATCTCGGCTCTGCTGCCAATTAATTGTGTGTCCTTGAGCAAATCGCTCTGCCTCTCGGTGCCTTTCAAGATGCGGAGTCATTCATTCAGAAACCGGTGCCTTTCTTCGACTGGTTATAGGGTTTGAATGAGTCAGTACTTGTAGAACTCTTGAGATAGTGCCTGGCACATAGTAAATGAGACATAAATATTTTTTTAAGTAAAAAAAATTTTTAGTTGGTTATGAAATGTGTGCATGGTGTTTTTCTATAGTCAATATAAGCTCTAGAGAATCATCCTCTGGGAAGTCTGCTTAGTTATAGAGGGGTTATATATCCTATTCAATCTCAGTGAATGGAGTGGAGATATGAGTTCTACCCTGGCTGACCACACCCTCAACGCAGGTGATTTTCCCTCACCCACAGCCCTGCTGTTGAGGTAGGCCCAGGAGGCCATGTTTGCAGCTCTGCCCACAGCCAATTGGACCAGAGATAAAATCCTGACTAAATCTGAACAAAAAGATTCTCCCTCCAAGACATGTGAAATGGGAGAACTGAAATCTTGACCAGACTAACTTTCGGAAGCTGAAGTTCAAGGTCATGTAGAATCAGAGGTGGGGTGAGCAGCATAGCAAAGACAAAGTCACACACCAGCATCTGTTATGGAGGAGCACAAACCAAGAGCCGTCTACAGGAAGCCAGTCCCTGAGATTCTCCCGGGTCTTTAGAATATATCCTCTTTTCACTCAAGCTAGTTAGAATGGGTTATTGTGCCTGGCAACCCTGAGACAGTGCTAGAACTCATGCTGGGAAACGATTATTGAGCACCTTCTGTTGTGCCCAGCACTGGGCCGGATGCTGAGTGTGAAGAAGGACTGGAAAGAACTTCAATTTACTGAGATGCTCAAGGGGCAGGCAGTGCTGGGCACTTCGATATGTCATCTCTCTAAAGATTTCCGGTAATCCTAGTACATCAACCTTGTCCCCTGCTCATTGGGAAAGACACTGAGGATTAAAGAAATTAAAGGCTTTCCCAAGAAATGGTAGTTAGAATTTTATTTCAATTTATCCAATTCTAAGTCCCAAGCTCCTTCCGAAAAAATTTTAAAAGTCTGTTCAAGAGCACGCACATGAAAATGTGCACCCTGTAGCTCTAATTCTTCATATTATCCCAAATGCATTCAGTGACTGCAGTGAGCAACATTATAACAAGAGAACCAAAGACAGCTGGCCTCTGCCCGCTTCCATTCTAGCTGGCAAACCAAGGCCAATAAATGTAAGGTCTTAGCCTTCAATGCAGGAGAGCATTTTAGCGGTAGGGGAAAGAATAAGTGCAGAACTGGGTTGAACTTGGGTGAGGAAGTTGAGGAATTTCCCTTCTGTAATGATTAAAGTAAGAGGAAGCTGTCGGTTCATCTGGGCTCAATCTAACAACTTCCCTATTGTCAGGAGACCCCAGGGAAGTCTCCATGTGGAAGTCATCTCTCCCTTCTCTCTATTCCCACAGCACTTGGTTACTATCACGTTTGTGGGTTTTTGTGGTTTTTTTTGAGGAAGATTAGCCCTGAGCTAACATCTGTGCCCATCTTCCTCTATTTTATATGTGGGATGCCTGCCACAGCATGGCTTGATGAGCGGTGCGCAAGTCCTCACCAGGGATCCGAACCCGCCAACCCCGGGCCACCGAAGTGGAGCATGCGAACTTAACAGCTATGGCACCAGGCCACCCCGTTACTAACATGTTTCTTGCATCTAAAAGTAGATATCTGTATTAGATGCATTCTGGAAACTCTTTTCCAGAATTGTGCAAGCCAGAACAGCATTCTGAGATGATATCATTTTTAACAGATGTCTGTGTAAACAGTTTGTTGAGAAATCTCAGCTCTTTGGCATGTGAATAGTAAAGAATTCTGTTTTACAAGAATTGACACCAACTATACTATGTTCACACTCCCTAGTTCGTTTTACTATGGGAAGTGGTTCCCTTAATGACTACTTGGCTAGATTGCATACATTTTTAGACATTTTGGATTATTAAAACAAAACAATCTCCCTCCAGTCCTGTTCTAAAAGTTCAACCCCAAGTTTGGTTTGAAATCATCTCCTGCCCTTCCCCAGCCCAGGGTAGAATTGTACTGGTGGCCAGGGAGGGCCTGACTCTCAGCCCCCTCCTCCGCCTCCTTCTTTTAGATGCTAGTTCCCCAGCTGTGCTTGTTGGGGGGTGGGTAGGGAAGCGTGAAAGGGAGAGATGACTCCTTTAACAGGCCGGCCTCCAATTCTCTGCTTGGTTGGCTGTATCTGCTGTTCGCACTCGACATCTTGGGTTTAGGATGGACAGGTCGTAGCTTCCACATGGCTCATGGCAAGGGGCTTATTTTCATGCAACTAGCTTGAGCCCCATGCCATATTTAGCCATATCTACCAGCTGACTCTGAGCTGGGGGTCTCCAGCTGCATTTCTCTGATGTGTGCACCTCCTGTCCTTGCCCTCCCTGAAGCACTGATGCTGACAGAACTGTAGGTCCCAGGATCATCTACAATTTGTGGCGAACTCTCAGGCCTCTGGGCAAGCGAGGGACCTATCTTCTACCCTCATCCAGGAACATGACTGACATTCACCCATTCTCTTTTCCTCTGCTCTGGTATGATAGGGGCAGATCCGCAAACCTAGTAGCTGAGTAGTCAGTCAAGCAAAGAATGAAATGTCGGTCTTGTCTTCTTGTAGATGCCCCCATCTTTACAAGATCCTGATGGGGCCCTTTTTCTTTGGGCTTTGGGTAAGGAAGGAAGTAGCTCTTCTTCTCCTATTGCTGTACAAAGACTGAAATCCCCAACATCTCTCTCTCCAAAGAGTGTGACTCATTCTCTTTAAGAGCTGCTGGGAGGTGCCAAGCCCCACACAGGAGCAGGCCACTGCTCTTAAGATGAACAAAAGGAAGTTCCCACTGGACATTCTGTCAAAACGAATTAGTCACCAACATACCCAACACACCCTCAAGTCTAAGTCAAACAATAATAATACGTTTACTTGTATAATTTTAATGTCTTTATGACATTTTTGTAAAATTTTATTTTCATCAGGTGATATTTTTGCTCAGGGGCAGTTATCTATGATTTGTTCTGGATAAGGCATGCCCACTGGGGATATTACCAGAAAAGGAAAGTGGGAAGGAAGCGGGAGAATAAATATCTATTATTTCATGAGGGTCGGTGGATAAATGGTCATTCTGCCTTGTTCTCCCTTGACTAACACACACACGTGCACACACATGCACCTCCTAACTCAGGGATGGGGGAAGCCGTTTCTCCTGCAACACTTCACCTCATCTATTTTTTTTTTTAAGTATGATTTTTGGTGAGGAAGATTGGCCCTGAGCTAACATCTGTTGCCAATCTTCCTCTTCGTTTTTTTTCCTTCCCAAAGCCCCAGTACATAGTTGTATATTCTAGTTGTAGGCCCTTCTAGTTCTTCTATGTGGGATGCCACCACAGCATGGCTTGATGAGTGGTGTGTAGGTTCATGCCCAGGACTCAAACCCACGAACCATAGGGCACCAAAGCAAAGCTCAAGAACTTAACCACTCAGCCATGGGGCCGGCCCCCTCATCATTTCTTTTATACAATCACAAGAGACATGGGTCCTGACACCAATCTTTAGGGGAGAACCAGGGAAACAAATCTGGATGAGAAAGAAGAAAAGATATGGAATTTCTTATAGGCAATACTTTTCTGTATCTTTTTATGATTTAAGATGGTATTTAGGATGGTATATATGTTATTTGCTTTGAGTCTGAATTCAAAAATATTATGTAATACTTACTATTACAATTGTATAATAATTCATTGGGTTTTAAAATATTGAACATTAAATCTCCAAACAGTTAAATCTAATAATTGAATTTATTGATAGAAGAGGAATTGGTGGAGTGCGGAACAAATTTTGGACAATTTATTATTTTTTCTTTTAAGACTGTTGTCTTGGTCTGTTCTGGCTGCTATAACAAAAATACCACAGACTGAGTGGCTTATAAACAACAAACATTTGTTTCTTACCATTCTGGAGGCTAAAAGTCCAACATGATGGTGCTGGCAGATTCAGTGTCTGGTGGAGGCCTGCTTCCTGGTTCATGGGCAATAGCTTCTCACTGTGTCCTCACCTAGTGGAAGGAGGGAGGGGGCCTGGGGGTCTCTTTTATAAGAACATTAAACCCATCATGAGGCCCCACCCTTATGACCTAATTGCCTCCCAGAGGCCCCTCCTCTTAGTACCACATTGGGCACTAGAATTTCAACAAATGAATTTGTGGGGGACACAAACACTCAGACCATAGCAACTGTGGTTCCTCTTCCTCTTGTCTTCCCTTTTTTCTTTTCTTTAAAAATGATTTATTAATTTCTCTCCCTTAACTTGGGGTGGCAGGACCCTGGGGCTGGAGTAAAGGAGGCAGTCAGGGCCTGGGAGGTCGATGAGGTTTGTGCGATCTGCAGGGCCCGAGCAGAGGGGTTGGGGTCCAGAGGTTGCTGTCATACAAGGAAAATAAGCAGATAAATATGTGAACAGATAACGGGAGCAAGCTTTTTCACAGTTGGAGAAAGGGGTCATAAATATTGAGAAAGTAAAGACTAAAACGGCCCCTGTAGTGTTGAAATGGAGTAGAAACTATTGGTGTAAACTCATGTCTTTTAATATATTTGCATAGATATAGAAATAGACACAAATGTGTGTGTGTGTATATATATATATATAAACATACATACATTTCTGAGCTCTGTCGACTGAGAGGGCTTAGAAGCAATGAGGGCCCGTGGCACCCAGATCTTGTTTCTAAATGCCATTCTCCACTCACAGCAATCAGGGCTCTTTGGAGAAAGGGCTGAGGCAGGCAAAGTACAAGATGAGCCTGGAACGTCTTGTTGTTCCAGAAAATAAGGAACTCTCAAAAAGTTAAGGGGACTTGTCAAAAATCCCACAGAAACCAGCTTGAAGGGGCTCCCACTACCCAAATGGGGGATAATTTGAGCAATAAAATGATGATGTAACGGCTTATGAGCCGTTGAATGAAACGGAAATCCATGGATCTTGCTGATAGGAATAAATAAATAAATAAATGACGGAAAAGGGAAATTTCTTTTTTTCAGTAGAAAGCAAACTAATGGATGTTAGCTTGAAATTAGAAATTAGAAAAACAAAATTTGGCAGCTATTGTGATAATATTTTATTCAGGCAAAAATCATATAAGGGTGATAAAATAAGACGGGCATTTGTCGAGGAAGAGGATATTAACATGATTTTAAGGTAGTGCCTATAAGATACTTCTCAATTACAAAGGAAAAAATAATAATAACTTACAGTGGAGAAACCTGGCAAATACCACCTTAACCAGCTGATAAGAGCTAACATGACCAGTGATGGGACGTATCGATGTTATGTCTTTCCTACCATGATGTGCTGAGAAAGACATAACCTCGCTTTGGTGATATTCCTGCCCCAAATGCATCATCTGAATCTAATCCTGAAGAAGTGTCAACAAACTCAAATTGAGGGACATGGTACAAAATAACCATCCCCTATTCTGTAAAAACATTAAGGTCACAAAAGACAAGAAAAGACTGAGGAAGTGTTCCAGAATTAGGAGACTAAAGAGAGATTTTTATATATGTGACAACTAAATGCAACATGCTATCCTGGATTGATAAGGAATCACAAAGGAAATTTTTTTTTTTCTGCTATAAAGACCATTATTGGGACAATTGGTGAAATTTAAATGAGGCCCTAGGATTAGATAATAATATTATATCAATATTAATTTCCTGATTTTGACGGTTGTTCTGTGATTAGGCAGGAGAGTGTCCTTGTTTTTTTAGGAAACACACAATGAAATATTTAGGAGTTTAACTTACCCTCAAGAAGGAAAAAGAAAGAGAAAAAAAGAAGAAGAAAAAATGTATATACAATAGGACAAGAATGATAAGACTAACCTTCACAATCGGAAGTTTGGGTAAAGGGGATACACATGGATTCTTCTTCCACCTCGTCTCTGGGTTTAAAATGACTCCAAAATAAAAAGTTTAAAATGATAAAAGGACTCCCTGTGGCTTACGTTCTACTTTTGTTCGTCAAGGGTGGAGACTGGGCTTCATGCACCTGCTGTCCCTTTTCTGGCCCATTTCCAGGCACATAAGAGAAAAACATTGAATATTTATTTGACTAATTGGTGATTGCACTTGTCTTATCTTCTCACTAAATTGTAAGCTGCTAGAGGGCTTGAACCATGTCTTGTTTCTCTGAATTCCCTCCAGACCCAGCTCGTGTCTTGTGCATAATTGACACCATTGGTTATCTGTAGAACTGAATGGAATTATGTGGCCACTCAAATGTTGTGATAATGATTAGGTTCTAACAGAGATCCTCTTTATGGGCCTGTGAAAACAACCACAGTACTTGAAACTAAAATTCCCCTCCTGGGCCTGTGAAAGCCAGGGTCCAGGTTAAGCAGTCCTTTGTGAAGCTGCATTCTCTTGGAGCAGCATCTCACTCTCCACTGAGTCACTTTTGGCAGGCAGCCCCCCTCTTGGTCTGTGGTCATTACCCTAATGAAGTGCAGCTGGGGTTTCGAACAATGAACTTGCACTCAAGTGGCAGCCGCCCTTAAAAGAACAGTACCCTCACCCACTCAGAACCCTCCCAGGCCAGAAATTGGCCCAGTGGTTTTACGTCTGGATGGGATGTGGACCCACAGGGAGCCAGAAAATGGCAGCTGCAAAGCATGCTATTGATAGAGAAAATTTCAGTTTCAAGTTAAGTGGAAACCTTGCTCTGAGTGAGAGGCAAGACTTGCCATGTATTTCAAAGCCACTACTGTAGTTTTTGGACAAACTATATTTGCAAAGGAATCTGACACAGATTTCACCTCTGGACAGCTGTCCTGTTCGTTCTGCCCTGACTAGATGCAGGGTGAGCTGGAAGTCAGTCTTCAGGACGGTGAACACAGAGGGGCTCCCAGCAAGCTACAGGATCGCAACAAGGAAACCTCCAGGTGATAAGGATTTTCCAAGTCTTTTTCCCTGATGAAAAAATGTTTTTCCGTGTAAGCCTGTATAAATCACTCATCTGACACAGAAATCAACATTTCCTAAGAAGACAGAAAAATAATAGCTGGTAATAACCCAAACACTGAGAGTTCCCTCCTTGGCAAACTACTCTCACAGCTTTACACGATGATGTCATTTAATCCTCCCAAATGCCCTGTGGAGCAGGAACTCCTCCAGCCAGCAGACAGAGCAGGCACCTGAGAAACTTGACCAAGCCAGAGCTGGTAAGTGGGGGGGCCACAGCTCAAACCCAGACACTCTGACTGCAAAGTCAATGACTGAAGTCGGATCTTTCAAAGTTGGGGTATTTTTCCAAAGAAACCTTGAATTGGCACTTAAATACAGACATCCTACTGTGTTGTGTGTCCTGAAACTTATATAATCACACGCACACAAACATACACACATGCTTTGAACATTGAGCATAACCACGCAACATTAACGATTATAAACAATAGGAGAATAATACAAGAACATCAGAAACGCTTATATTGACTGTTAGGGACATTGGCAAGAATCTGAAACCAGTGTTAAAAGTGCAGAATGTGACACAGTTGAAGTCATGCTGGTTTGAAAGGTTAAAAAAGTTTCCCAGGTAGCTCAGCCAGCAACATGTCCACTGTCGGGAGTGCTTGCTTCCAATCGGCCTCACGGCACGGGAGGATAAAAGCCGGCGGCTGCTCCCTGGCTGTTGACGGACTGCAGAGAGGCCAACGAGAAAGCGTAATTGATGGGCCTCATTGGACTTAGAAATGCAGACTGGACACATGCAAAAATGTGGCTCGTGGAGGTACATGGACCCATTAGCAGGCTCAGTGAGAATGGGCAGGCTGACTGATGCTCAGCTGACAAGAATAGGGGAGCATATTAGAGATAAGAAACAGGAAACGACATTTCCAACCAACGTGAAAGAGTTACACAAGTCAGGGAGGAAAGCGATCCGTGTTTCTGAGGCAGCAACACTGCCTCATTATTTGAAGTTTCTGCTCTATCAGTCGTTAAATATACAAGTGCAGAAGGCAAAACAGACACGTTTTTATGAATCCAACAATCATTAGATTGTATGAAACACCTTTTCATAACCATACTATGGCAGTAAGCTGTTCCGAAAAAGCCAGTTATGCAAATGAAAAATGACAATAGGACAGCGGAGAATGCATGAAGCAGGGTTCTGGGGGGCCCTGCTCGATAGCACACCACGAACTCGGTTTATCCGTGGCTCCGGGAACTATCCCACAACATTTAGACAATCTTACAGAGAAGAACAATGTGATCACTTTGATGTGACACTTATTGGTTCTTCACAAACATATTTTGTGGAGTCACTCTTTCCTTATTAAAAAAAGAACAAAACAGAACATCTGAAGACGGCACGTGGACTGCATTACAGGAGCTGGATCGTTGTCGGCTCGGGTCAGGCTTGTTTCTAGTTTAGGGCTCTTCAGCTTGGAAGAGGGGAAGTGGAAACTAGGGAGAGAGTTTCAATGAAACAAGTAGAGACGGGTTTTTTTTAAAAAAGTAATAGAACCTTAAATAAGATTATGGGATATGATATATACCTGTTGCCCGCAGCCGCAAAAGGCAAGAAAGGACAGGTACCGCCAAGGCTACTTGGTTGTTTAAGCAATCAAAGTTTATTGATAAAGGGAAACAGAACAAGGAGCAGGGATAAAGGGGAACAACAAATCGGTACTTACAACATCCACACCACAATCAGCCGGGGAAGTCCCAATAGTTTGTGCGGCGGGTGGGAGTGCCGATGGTCCGGGTCTGAGGCAAAGCGTCCTTTCCTCAGCGAGACCTCCAATTATTCTATGCCTGTGACTCCCTTTTATCCCAAGCTTTCTCTGGGTTCCGACTCAGGGTTTTAGACATTTGGATATTTTGAGTTATGTCTTCTTGTTCCCACGGATGGAGTGTTTTTACCTTTTTGTTCTCATAGATGGATGTTTCTAAGGTCCTGTCAGGTGCCCCTTGGGGTAGCCAGCCCAGACAAGGAACATGACGCAGGACATATTTTTTTGTAACTTGTGCCTTAGGATCAAGGCTGAAGTGGCCATCTTTCACCCCGAGCCCAGACACATTCCTTTGTGTGGGGCCCAGGCCCAGCCCAGCGTCCTTGGAAGGTGGGGCGGGGGCGGGGGGGGGGGTCAATGCTCTCTGTACAATATCCATCTGGCAAGCCTGAGGAAACCTAATTATTATCTTCGAATATATGAATAGTTTACTAACTAGAGGGTGAAAACTACACACACTAAAAAGAGAGAAGTTGGGAATTCAGGAACAATTTCCCGACGGTAAAAATACTTTAGCTTTGGAATGAGTTACCTAGATATCCTTGTGATGCTTCCAGGGGAAAAATAAGGACAATGATAGGAATCAATCTGTCTACCTGGAGTAGTTTCAATCGGTATTTATTAAACTGAAGTCTATAGGGTCTAGAAATTCTAGAAGAACTTTTAAATTTTATGTTTTCATTTTGATCATCACCTAAAAATTATTTTGTATCGGTCTGAACACGACTGCAGTTTGGGAAATAATCGTTGGAGTGCCTAAATCCTCCATTCTTGCCTTCCTTCTATTTTATATTGTTCTAGCATAAACTTTTCTTAGAATAACCAATCACCCCATAAGAGTAATACAATAAGCATATATTCAGTGTTACTGTTTGCTAAAGATGTAATCAAATGTTAAAATTGCAGAAGATAAAGGGAGCGTATTTATTTCCTATGAATTGAGCCATATGGTACTGTGGCATTGGTCATTGAAAATGTTAAGGGGCAGGCCCCATTAAAGAAAAAAACCATGATTCTTCAGAGGGAATACTCTAGCCAGCCCCTCAGATCCTTTTGTTTTAAAGACAGAGGAAATTTTATATATTTATTTATTTTGAGGTTTTTCTGTATTTATTCTCCACAAACAAGAGAAAAAAACATTGGTTCAAAAGAAAAGATTAACTATACATGCAAAATCTTAAGTAATCAAAAGATTAAAGAGTTTGATTTACTGTTTGTTTACCTCATAAATTATTACCTTCAGGTAATGATGAGCACATATTTATCTATAAACTAGTAATTTGCTACTACATTGCCCATGATGCCTCATTGCTTTTCGGTATCTGATTGGGAGAGGCTGACCAGAATTTTAAGAGGTGTGTTGGAGCAGAGCAATGGGTGCGATGCTGTGGGAACCTTGTTCTCACTAAGGATGCCAAGCACATGTAAGTGTCCCATACAGCAAGTGTGGTGGACTCTAACTAAGATAATCATTCAAGTCCAAATTCATTAAAAAGCAACTGACAAGAATGAGCTGTTTAAAATCCCCACTACTTTAGAAATATTAAGTGCCAGGATACACATAACAATTTAGATAACAAACATATGTTTTCCTTGTTTTTAGCTCTCTTAAACCCTTATCTGAGTCCTGCCTATTGCCAAATATAATGACGGGATGTCTTATATATTATATTATTAGATAGATAGATATATTAGAGGGATGTCTCATGATATCAATTATGAAAAGCATTTCAAGTTAACAATAATCTTTAAAAAAAAAGTTTCCTCACTCATTGTGAGCTTTCAAGGATTGTCTTTAAAACTACAGGTTTGAAAACTTTTCCACTTCATTTTCTTTATAAATGAAGGAAGAATGGATGCAAAATACATTCTGAAGTCTCAGATTGTTTTAAATGCTGTAGGCATTAACTAATCCTCAAAAGGCAAGTTCTGATGGTAGCAGGGTGGGTCCTCTGAGGCAGAAGGTCCACAACAGAGATGCGTTGTCTCTTCTTACAAAGATCTAGAAACGTCAAGGTTTAGATGCAGATTTGAGAACCAAAAGGGATACATTCTCCAGTATCACATGAAGTAGTCCCAGTGTAAATTTCGGAGGCTGTGTCTATTGATTAGATAGAGAGACAGATGATAGATAGATATGATTGCTTTGTTCTAAATCTTAATTCAAATACTTTGTGATTTTAGAAATAATAGAGCCATGTTTTCGCCATTAAGCTGAGTGACTGTCCAGCTACATTCGGCCCTGTCTATAGGTTTATGGCTTCCAACTTGTTTAAGACCGTTCCCAGAGTGAGGGCTGATTTGCCACGGTTATGAAGCTTTCAGGATATCAACTATAAGAATGATCAACTACAGCAGTTGAAAATGTGCCTTCTGATACTCACTTGCAACTCCCATTTATGTCTCTAGGAATAGAGAAACGAGGATCTAGGGACCAAATCTGGCCCAGTCAGTAACAGTGTAGGTAACACATAAATATTAATGTTCATTGCAGTTAGTGTGGTATGCAGAAATATCAGAGAATAATTGTTAATTGCCAATACATTTCATTCATGTTACAGAGGAATAAGTGAGAACCATTTTACTGTAATTTTAAAATGATTCCATCATAATAATTATAAAATATTCATTGCATCCCTTAGATTGTTAAAACCAAATTTTCTGAAAATGAATCATTTATACTTCACCTTTATTGCCATTTGCTTTCTATATAGATGTGTCTATGTATCTGTTATTCAGTTTATCAGTGAAATAATCTTCGGTTGTGTCAATTTACTGGTGCCTCTGCACTTAGCATTCTTTAGACAAAATAGGATGTTCAAATAATTAAAGGCATTCATTACAGATTTCATGGTATTTTAGGGGTGGTCATGGTATTAGGGGAGAAGGAGGTCCCTATTTTGCCCTCCCAAGCCACCCGTTGAAAACTTTTCTCTTTCGCTTTATTTATCTCCTTGGATTATTTATATTCCTTTTCAATTCATTTCTGTTCCAGGCTAACAACAACAACAAGTATTGATTAAGTACCTACTGTGTGTCAGACATCATACTAAGCACTTTAAATTTATTACGTCTTTTAATCCTGAAAACAACCCTATGGAGTACTATTTTTTATTCCTGTAATAAATCTGCTTTTGTCTTCTCCTTTTTTCAAAGCAGCACTCCAACTTTCTTTGTAACTACCTCTGCCCTATTCCATATGGTTCTGAAGGGACTGTCAATCAAGTTCCCCGACCCCTTCTCCTTGTCCAAGTGTGGCCACATGACTCAAGTTAAGCCAGTCAAGCCTGCCCTGAGTGACACCAGAATGGAAAACGGTGGTAGAGTCACTTTGATGTCAGAGTGCTGACAAGAACGTGTTTCTTCTGCCATTCAGATCCATGGAGTTGCCGGGTTTCTATTCTTTGCAAGGCCTGATCATGCAATTTCCCTCCAATTCTGGGAGAGAACTAAGGTCATTTCAATAAATTACCCTTTTTGGCATACGTGAGTCCATTTCTGTTGCTTACAACCAAAGAATCCAAACTGACGTGTTCTCATTTTACAGGTGAGGAAGAGGAAACTGGAGCTTAGAGAGGCTAAGTAACTCACCCAAAGTCGATGGTAGAGCCAGGACACACACCCACGTCAGTCAGACTCCAAAACATAGGATCTTAACCATTATGCTCTGCTGACCACTACAGCGAGGTGAGCCAGGGAAAATTTCCTGGAGCAGGAGAGAAAGCCTACACTCACTTTTTCCCTTCCAGCTTTCTGAAACCCTGTGTGCTCTCTTGGATCAGGCACTACACACTCTAGGTTTACTCACTCCAAGTAACGGGTCAAAACTAAGATACAGAAGTGCAAAATGATTTATTCACTTCAGCAATTACTCTTGAGAATATGACCGGATTGTAGGTAACTAAGCCTATGGCATCACTCATTAGGCCAATGATTTTATACATTTTCTTAAGGTAGTGTTATCCTTCTGGATTTTTAGGTCCCAGAGCTCTGAATGTGCCATGTATAAACAGGGTTCAACGGTTATCTTACAGGCAAGGTGACATGGTGTGAGGGAAAGCAAATAAGATTTGGAGTCAGAAGACGGACTTCTGGCTTCAGCTCTGCCACTTCCTAGGCGTCTGACATTGGGAAAATTGGCCTCTCTGGGTCTCAGTTCCCTCATCTGCAGAATGGGAATAGTGACGATTCCCCCTTTATAGGCTTATTGCAAAGATTTAGTTAAATCATGTACCTCTTGGATGAACACACTAGTGAACTATAAAACTCCACAAACATTAGTATTTTTACTTTCAGGATGTAAAGAACTACAGGATTCAATGGCAACTTCAAGAGCATGCTCTGTATTGTACAGACTCTTTCATTGTTGCTCGAGCCACAGTCTTCTTTCTCTTTCTCCGTTTTTTATCGGATGAATGGAAGAGTCTTTGTAATGAAATACGTGTTTCATGTTTCCAATCAGCGAGTATGAGGGTTTTTGTGAGTCTGCCCTGAATTGTTACTCCTTGTGACAATTCTGAAGGAAATCTGTTCTGAAGGGTAACAAATGGGATGGAAAGGACAAATCCCATGGGTCACAGGAGCAGTTCTAGTTCTCATTGGTAATGGTCATAAATTGTTACCATTCAACTGAAGGTCAGCAGCCTCTCTGAAAAGAATCGGTGCTGCACACTCATTTCCCAGGAAAAAGGCGCAGCACAAAGGCTGCCTGGACCCTGGCCCGGCATTCACCTGCTCATTAGGTCAGGCTGAGCTCTGGAGGGGCTCTCTGTACCCCATATTGATCTCTTCTGGTGGTGATTGAAACATATTAATACCCTATCATGGAAACCTGGTGCTTCTATTCCTTCCACTCTGCTTTTGCTGGGGGTCGTATAATGGATACCAGCTTTCCCTCATGCATTCATTCAATCACTCATTCATTCAACACTAAGCATCTACTATGAACAAGGCCTGGGGTTTGAACTCTGGGGGAATTTAAAAAAATATGAACCAGAAATAAACACTGCTATGAAAGTGCATGTAACCCAGTAGGGGCTGTAAGACACAATCATAAATAACTTTAGTCAATGTAACAAAAGGTGGGAAGTATATTTTAAAGAGGAAACTATCTTCAGGGAAAAAAATCTGATAATCTCTTCCAGGCGTGAAGGTGAGACCCTGAAGCTGAAGTTTGGAAGGAGCCAAAGAACTGGCTAAAGGAATTTAGGATGAGCAAAGGAGAGTCAAGAAGAGAAGGAAGTAGAAGGAAAGAAGGAGGGATGGCGGGCAGGCCAAATGGAGGGTTATGCCTGTGGAGAAAAGCAGCCCATGAGATATTCTTACAGCAGAGTGACCGAAGAAATTTCAAGAGGTAGGCTGTATAAGATGTAATCTTATGGCATATATGTTGCAAGAATACAAACCTCCCTCCGTTGCCTCAACTCTCTAGCAAACTTTTTTTCTTTTTTGAGGAGGATTAGCCCTGAGCTAACATCTGCTACCAATCCTCCGCTTTTTGCTGAGAAAGACTGGCCCTGAGCTGACATCCATGCCCATATTCCTCTACTTTATATGTGGGACGCCCGCCACAGCATGGCTTGCCAAACGGCGCCATGTCCGCACCCAGGATCTGAACCAGTGAACCCTGGGCCACTGAAGCGGAATATGGGAATTTAACTGCTGTGCCACCTGGCCAGCCCCTCTAGTAAACTTGACACACAAATGCCTCCTCCTCTGAGTGGTTTGTGTGGTGGAAACTATAAAAAAGGAGGGTGAGGTGAATCCCATATCTGTTGAGAGATGAAAGAGCCATTAAAAATTCAGAGAGAGCGAGAACTTGGAGCCAGAAACGCCCATGAGTTTGTAATTTGCACAAATTCCCGCAAATTTGCAGATGGAGGAGAGGATGGAGCACTTCCATGGGACTGGTGTGAGTCAATTTTATTGAAATCTCAAGGGCAAGTGACCTCTGCTGTAAATCCTCTGCTTTTGGAGCACAAAAGCTGAATAGGAGGGTGTCATAAGACGAGACTCTAGGAAGGAGTTAGTGTGAGTGACAGACTTTAGGAAGGATTTCTTGGGATCAGAGCAGGAAAGAGGACAACCCAGGCTGGGCAAAGGCTGAGCATGGCTGCGGGCCAGCCTAAGACATTTGTTGGCCACAGTTGGCGTCTGGAGGGTTGTCTGCAGAGACAATAGTGGGAGAATAAATTACAAAGCAATTTGGAGCATTGCTTTTATTGAAATAATTGAAAATTTCAATAATTGAAAGCAATTATTGGGGCATAGAAAGCTGAGAACTTCGTTGGTTCTTTCATTATTTGGAAGGCAATGAGGAGCCTACCTTTTTCAAAGTATTTTAGCATTTATGATCTCTTTTGATTTTTATAATCTACTTATTTATAAGAGAAATGAAATAGATGTTATTATTATTCCCATTCTACAGATAAGAAAACCAAGAAATAGATTATTAAAGTTGTTCATAGTCAGCACAGTAAGGAAAAAAACCCCACCCCATATTTCCTAAATTCTAATTCAGCAGCTTTCTTGTGCCTCTAGTGCCCATAAATATCCTCTCTGAATAAACGTGTCTGGGAGGCCCCCGGCATTCCCTGGGGGGGGGGGGGGGGAAGGAGGGAGAATCACTGGGCATGCTCTGACTGATTTTCTTGGGAGCAATTCTGGAGAAGAATTTCTGATGAATAAAATTCTCCACCTCATTACACAAGTAACTAATCTAATCAACCAGTCCAGCAAGTGGGCTAATTTCTGGTGTGTGAGCTTCTGCCTCAGCCCACCCACTCTCTCTGATGCCCTTTCTTTCTACCCAAGTATCAAATCATTGTTAGCAATTCATTCACTCAACTGATACTCCAAGCCAGGCACTCTGGAAGGTGTTGGGAGATGGCCTTTTGGGGACAGTGATCCATCTTGTTGTCCAAAACCAAAACCTTTATCTTTCCCACAAATGAGAATAAGTCTATCATGCTACAAATCGGACTGCCCAGAACCTAAGAACGCCTGGAGGATAAATACCAGATAAATAGTCTTTAAGGCTTCTGTTTCCACTGTCCCCCCATCTCCGCTCATTTTCCAAGTTCTGTGTATTCTGACTCCCAGTCACAAGGGGTGTCACCCCTTCTGACTTTCTGAGCTCCCATTCCTGATTCTGCCTGCATACAAAGCTCAGTCTGGTGGGACCACGTTCTTGCTCTGAAAAATCAGTAGCTCCCTGACCAACAATCCCACTCCTAGGTATTTACCCTCCCCCAAAAAATGAAGCACATACCCCAAAAAGAGAAGGTCTCAGCTGCTTTGTTCACGGTTGTTCATAAACTGGAAACAACTCAAATGTCTACGACAGAGGCATGGATAAACAAAATGTGGTACATTCATACTACTTAGCAACAAAAAAGAATGAACTACGGACACACGCAACAACAGGAATGAATCTCAAAATACCATTTTGAGCAAAAGAAGCCAGACACGAAAGAGTGCCTATTGTGTGCTTCCGTTTACATGAAGTTTAAGAAAAAACAGAACTAACTTATGGTGATAGAAATCAGTACAAAGGTTGCTTATGGGGAAGGGATTATCTAGAAGGGGGCACAAGAGAACTTTCCAGGGTGATGAAAATGTTCTGTATTTTGGAGAATTAGTAAGATAAGTACATACATTTATCAAAACTCATTGAATTGTCTACTGAGATCTGTGCATTTCACTATATGCAAATTTTACCTTAATTAAAATAATTAATAGCGCCCTACTCTCTGTTTAATTATGTACAAATTCATCTGCCCAAACCACACAGACAGAAAGCAGATTGGGGGCTGCCGGGGGCTGGGGGAGGGGAGAACGAGGAGTGGCTGCTACCAGGTATAGGGGTTCTTTTTGCGGTGATGAAAGTGTTCTGAAATTAGATGTTGATGATTGCACAACTCTGCAAATACACTGCAAACCACTGAACTGCACACTTTAAAAGGATGAATTTTATGACGTGAATTCTATCTCAATTAAAAAAAAAATCATCTGGGGGCTGGCCCAGTGGTGCAGCAGTTAAGTTTGCATGTTCTGCTTCAGCGGCCTGGGGTTCACTGGTTCGGATCCTGGGTGCGGACCTATGCACCGCTTGTCAAGCCATGCTGTGGCAGGCATCCCACATATAGAGGAAGATGGGCACAGATGTTAGCTCAGGGCCAGTCTTCCTCAGCAAAAAGAGGAGGATTGGCGGCAGATGTTAGCTCAGGGCTAGTCTTCTTCAAAATAAATAAATAATAAAATAAATCATCTACCCAGCATTCCAGACAGTCACAAGAGGGTTCTAAACTACTTTCTGTCTCAAACACACTAACTGTGGGTTCCTGAACATTCCCGCCTGTACACCTTTGCCTACATTGTTCCTTCTTCCCAGAATCCCAACACACCCCACAACTCCACTTGTGAAATTCTCTTCATCACTCTAGGCTCATCTCAAAAACCATGGCTTTCCTGGTCCTCCTTGCCAATGTGGTCATGTCTCCTCTGAACTTCTGGTACTTGGTAGAGCTCTTGCTTGGGAGCACCTCACCATTTTCTGCCTTGCACTGTACTTACTTGTGCATTTGTCTGATCCTTCTTACTCAACTGTAAGATTAGTGAGGACAAGAACTGGACCTTGCTCATCCTTGTGTCCCCGACAGCACATCAGTGTCACTCAATAAATGCTTGATGAATTGAATTAACTAAGATGCATGAGACCAACTTTATAAATTTCAAGTCAGGAAGAAAATGATATCAACCCAGCGGCAGGTTTTGTGAGGCATAACTGTTTAGGCTGTGAGGGGATTGCCTCCTCCAGGGAGGGTCTCAAACTTTAAGATGTCCTAGGATCACCTGAGGGAACTATTACCCCCCATTCTCCAGTCTCACCCCCGAGGGTTCTGATTCCCACGTGGACTGAGGCCCAGAAGAATCCCAGGTGACTCTGACGCATACACACATTTTAGGAAACCCTGACTTTGAATTGAACATTTACAAATGAATAAAAGGAATGATTTTACTTAATTTATTTTCTCTAGCTGTTTCGTCAGCTGAATTCTTGAACTCTTTATGGAAACATCCTCCTATTGGGAGTTAAAGAGGGCTACGTTTTGAGGGAAGTCTTCCAAATAGTCGAAAGAAAGGTTGTATTATTCACGACGTGTGGGTAAGAACACCATGGTAATTTCTTAACCATGCTAACGTCACAATAACTGGTGCCACCTATAACCGAATCACACTGATACCTCAAACTTGGGGTGAAGTAGTGATTTCCGATCTCCCTTCTTTCACAGCACTGCATTGCTTCCAACCTGGCTTTGGGCAGTTTATTATTCCATAAGAAAACTCACTGAGGGGGTGTGTGCGTGTATGTGTGTGTGTTGGGGAGGGTGTGGTGTGTGGGCTGGTTTTCCACACAAAGTTCTGCACATATGTTCTGAAACTAGAAAATTTTCATAGCACCTAGGCAGAAAGGATAATTCCATCAGCAACCACTCAAATACCCATCTTGAAATAAAAATGGGCCTTTCCCAAAGCCAACATCTTCTAAAGCTCTAAGAAAAATGACGATTCACCTGGATTTAAAACCTAACAACCACAGACAAAAAAGTCTCCTCTCACAACAGTCAAGTCTGCAAGGGGAGATAAAATGAGCATTCAGCAAACCCTCTGACCTAAACAGGAGGCCTGGCACACCTCCCACCAGAAAAGAGAGCTTGAAAGGACGCAGAGACGCACGACTGGAAGCAGAAAGAGTGTGAAGAACCGAGGGCCGTGATCTGTCCTGTGCTCATTTCCTTTTCATTGTGTCCCTCACTTGATCCTCACATTGAGACTCTCCATTAGCTCACGAGAACTCCCAGGAGCTGAGCAAAAGGATGATGTTCCAGCGATGTGTCATCTAGTGCCTGAGCAAGCCTTTGGTTTGCCTTGCATCTCCATGGTTGTCTGTCCTGGATCTTCCTGGCCCTTCCTGCCAGCAACTCCAGGCAGGGCTTCATGTATAAAGCCCAGCAAGGGAGCACTTTGAATTGAGAAGCACTCCTCAGTGGGAGGGAGCCAGGTTCAGTGGCTGGCACCGTCTGCTTTGGTTCCAAAATTAATTAGAGTTACATTTTCCCCCCAAGTGTCGCTGAAATAGTGGCTCTAAAGTTATGTAGTGCCTCACCTAGCTGTACATCTTCCCACCTCTTGTCACAAGAACACAGGGTACATTGAACGTGCCCAGGGAGCGTACATTCACTGGCCATGCGTTGACACATAAGCAGTGTTTATTTGACCTGTAACTTCGAATGGCTTTTGTCCTAGCCATTCAGAGCAGACAAGTCTCCCCAAGAGGTCTAGGGTGGTGGGTCCCCTGATATCTTTTTGAATCAGAGTTAGGGGCGATGAGAGAGGTCAACAGAAGGAAGAGAAAGGCAATTAAGCTCTTCCTTACCCAGCCTGGCTGTTTCTCCCCACACCCCTCCCACACTCCCACCCCTAATCAGCCCAAAATTTATGTTGCCCGAGTAAAGAGGATGGTGGGAATGCCGCGTCTGATGGGCATTGCTGTGGTGAACATGGAAGAGCAGCTGGAGTCACTGATGCCTTAGAAGCCCCAAGACCAGGACAAGGACACCTCAAGGCTGAGGATGTTTTGGCTCACTCTGGGGTGACCTTGGAGATACTGAGTATCTAGAACTGCTGACCTGGAACCGTTGCTGTTCCAGAAGAGACCTAACTAGAACCAACTTGCAGGCACAAGGACTTCATTCTCTGGGTTCACCCCAGCGACTTTTATCCATGGGCAGCTGCAGCTCCTGCTGGAGGCCATGGGCCTCTAAAAAGGCCGAGAACCATTTCTCCAACCATGTTCCAGCTGTGAGTCCTTGAGCAGCTACTTAACCTTCCTGAGCTTCATCTGGAAGCGGAGGGAACAGCTCCTTGATGAAATAATGTGTATCAAAGATTTAGTGCTGTGCCTAATTCTGAGTAAGCACTCATTAGTGGTTACTGTTATTTCTGTTATTCATATTACACAATATTCATATTATTAAAACCGTCTGAGAGTGGTTTTAGACCCGTCCCCACTTGTCTCCGGGCCCCTTTGGCCCTGATGTCAGGGGTGGATGGAGAAGCCTCAGCAAGGGAGCCTGAGATTTAGGAACTTGTCGCCCCTCTAGTGGTGTGACATCAGAATCTTCCAGCCACGGAAGAAAAGGTTTCCTCTCCAGGCTAAATTTGAATGGAAAGGAAGGGGCAGGTGAAGAACAGATGTGTTTACTTTTTCTTTGCTGCAGAGAAAATGAAGTTTATGGGGCCAGGACGAGGTTGTTTTCAGAACCTGGGTGGATTTCCCGGGAATGAAGGGTCATGAATGAAGACAGTGGCTTCCCTGTTTGCACTCTTTCTCCCCACATGCAGCCCCAGAATTTGCAAAGGGAAGCTTTGCTGAGCCCCCTAGACCAGCGCCAGGGACGCGTGTCTCCCTCTGTGTGCCCCCACCACCTCCGTGATACCCCAGCTGGCAGGCCAAGGACACACTCACAGGACTCAGCTCCAACACATCAGGAAATAACTCAGACCAGTCTCTGACCCAGATTTGGCAATTCCAAGTTAAGTTCCTTAAACATTTGTAAAGATGATAGAGAAGAACGGATGACAACCTCATTCCTTACCGAAATATTGGAATGAAAATGCGAGGAATGTGTAAACAGAGAAAGGCGTTTGTGGACCTTGCCTTGGGATCACAGTGATTACAAAAAAGAGGGATGATGAGACTATGATGCAAACCCTCAGTGGTACCCAGACCCCTCCTAAGACAGAGTTCAAGTGCCTTAGCCTACCACTGAGTACTCCCCGAGAGCCGCCTCCCTCCTCTCCAGCCTCAGAGAAAAGATGGTGCCTAAGGACGTCGGGGATGTGGGACCTGGCTGTATTCATTAGCTCAAGTTTTCAAACAAATCTCAGGCTCGGAGAAGCTTAGGCCCAAGGACTCAGGACTTGGGAATTATTAATTAAAACGTCAAATCTTATTGAAAGAGAACAGGATCCTGAGCTTCCTTTTTAATTCTGCTGCCTATTATCAGTGTTGACTTGAGTAAGTTACTTAGGATGCCCAAATCCTACTTTCTTCACCTGTAATAATACCTACCTTACCCATCTCACGTTTTTGTGAGATTAAGTGCATTTTGTGAATGTAAAGCACTACACAGATACAAGTGATTGTTATTATTATTCCCATAATTCTGGGGCTTTGGAAGAAATAATGACAAGGTGATTGATTATTTTCAAGGTCCTGAGAAAAAGGAAGAAAAAACAAAAGTAGCTTTAAGAAATAGATGAACTTTGATAATGTAAATAAAAATCAGTAGACTCAGGCCAGGAAGGGTTCATTGAAGAGGGAGTTTTGAGGACCGAGTGTATCGATCAGAGTTTTCCAGAGAAACAGAACCAAAAGGAGATATATAGATATAGATATAGATATAGATATAGATATATCCTAGCCTTAGAGAGAGGTTAGATATAGAGACAGAAAGAGATAGAGAGAGGGAGAGAGACAGAGATAGAGATAGAGATAAAGAGAGGGATAGAGAATAATTTAAGGCATTGGTTCACATGATCCTGGGGGCTGGCAAATCTGAAATCTGCAGGGCAGGGTGGAGACCTGGAGAACTGGGAAGAATTGATGTTGCAGTTCAAGTTTGAAGGCAGTCTGGAAACAGAATTCTCTTCTCCTTGGGCGACCTCAGTCTTTTCTTTTAAGGCCTTCAACTGATTGGATGAGGCCCACCAACATTATGGAGGATAATCTGCTTTACTCAAAGTCTACTGATTGAAATGTTAATCACATCTAAAAACATACCCTCTCACAACATCTAGACTGGTGCTTGACCATGGCCTAGTCAAGCTGACAGGCAAAATTAACCATCAGACCAAGTAATCCAGCACTGCCATTCAAAAAGGTAGTGTTGCAGGTTCTAAAAAATTATAGCAGTGTAGAGACCACACAAATAACCAGGAGACAAACTGAGTACTTTTGGGACTTCATCGAGAGCTGAAGGGCAAATGGAAAAGCACTGAGAAATAGAAGAAACTAGGCCAGATCACTCAAGACGTTTATAAGGAAACAGCACAAGTGTGTAAGAGTGGAAATGGGGGACGAAACCAGGAAGGAATGCAGAAGATACCAAAACAAACAAAACATCCTTCGAACCTGGGTCATAATACTCTGAGCCCAATGCCTTTGCTCAGCTCCTTGGGTCTCTTGCTTCTTGGGGTCCGAGTGTCACAGAAGCTGCTTTTGCAGCAGCAGAACCAGCCCACAACCAAACGCCAGTGAAGGAGAGGCCCAGGCCAGTCTCCACCACAGGAAGGAATGCTCGAGAGGATAATAAAAGGCAAAGGTGGTTGTTTGTCTCTTGGGTCTCTCTTTTTGAAAATATCAGATGTGAATTTTAAACCAATCAGGATTATATTGAAAAACTTAAACTGGGTGAGACCACAGGGCCAAAAAGTTTTACTGAGAATCTGTGAAAACTGGATTCATGCAAGTAAGCCAGCACTAATAACATGCAGAAAGAGCCTTCAAGCACCTAGATTTTTTTTTTTCAGACTATGGAGGACAGAAGTTCCTTTCGAGTAGAAATAAGAGCAAGTGTTGTACTCATCTTTTAAAAGATGGGGGCCAAGAGGTAGAGGTGAATTAATATAGTAATTATAGAGCAGATAGCACTGATAACTAGACAAATTTGATGGAATCATTCATTAATCTCTGCATCAAAGAGCGTAAAACACCAGGAAGCAACCAACAGGGCACTTTGAAAAGCCTATGGAAAGAAGGTTCAAGTGCAACTTTCCAAACTGGGGTGCGCACACCATAGTCACACCACCCCTTAGCCCAGGACTCTTAGATTTCTGTCATCTTTCAGCCTGAGCCTCCAGGGGGTCGGGACTGCAGGCCCTACACTCTTGGTATAAAATATGCTATGAGTAGTGTTCTTTCTACCCATGTAGATACAAACATTAAATTTGATCCAATGGACATTTCTTGAATGTTTACTATGTACTGCTATTGACCTTAAGCAAATAGACAGCTGGTTATTTCTCTAGCGAAAATGGGTTTATTCCAGATCAGCAAAGAGTTGCAGTTTGGGGCTTGGAACCAGGGCGAGCCACATGCAAGTCCCCAGCAGCAAAGGGAGGAGAAACTTTTATAGACAGGAAGAGGAAGTTGGGAGGACTATTGTAAACAAAGAGTTCTAGGGGTAGTGGCTTTTCATTGGTTGAGTTGTGACAGCCTCTCATTGGTTGAGTTTCTTGTCCATCAAGAAGAGGAAATCTTTCTTCTTCCTCTTGGGCTCTGCTGTCACATAGGGCATGAGGGCTCCCCCTTTTGGCCTCCTGACTCCAATTTAATGAGGTTTCTGTTTATTAATTTCCACATTTCTCCTTTCCATCAAGGTCTTTCTCTGAAAGCATCAGTGATCAAGAGTCAGGTTTGTCCGGTTTCATCAACTTTTTGTCTGTGGGTGCCAGCAAGGACCTTTCCTGGATGTGGTGTCCCACATCGGAAGGAAAGCGCACAGACTGGAAAGCTATTACGGCCACATTTGAGTAAAAAGGAGGTGTGGGAGGGAGAACTCTCAGGCATTTTTCTTTGCTAAAGTCCATATGTTATCGAGATCATAGGCACTGGAGATCATCTGAAACGTCACGTCATCATCAAAGGTTTGGCAGACAAACTTCCAGCAGGCCTGGTGTGAACATCTTGAGAAAATGTTTCATTAGATGTCATCCGCTTCAATCCCAGGAAATCTTTACTTTTAAGTCACCAGATGATGTGCAGGTCCAGTCAGGGTTTGGTGCTTTCTTTATGTGTGTCACGTGAATCCAAGAGTCTGTTTCCTGGAGTTTTGCAGTACAAGGTTAGTTGACGGTACCTGATAGGAGCTTTCCAGCGAGGTTGAGTCCTTCTGGAGGTGTCTTTTTCAATAGACAAAATCTCCAGGTTGCAAGGTGTTGTGCTTTAGGTCTCTGTCTCCCTGGAGCGCACTGTGAAGAGATTGCTCTACCAAAACGTGGTTATTTTGAATAGAAGCAGTTAGGCATTTGCAATATTGGAGACTATCTCCTTTTATTGGGTGTGGGTCAAGAGAGGCAGGAGCCAGTGCAGTCGGCATCCTGCGACTCTCTCAAAGGATGAGAGTTTATGAGTTCAAAGGGTGTGGATCTGATATTTAGAAGGACCAACTGGAATGCTTCTGGCCAAGGTATTTGGAGGGTCTCTACAAACTTTGCCCATTGAGTCTTAATAATGCCGTTAGTGTGTTCCACTAAACCAGAAGATTGAGGCTGGTAAGTACAGTGAAAGTGTCTTAAAACTGGCCAAACAGTGCAGACTTATCAAAGTCCCTGACCAGTAAACTGGATCCCTCCAGCATCATGAAGTTCGAGAGGAGTTCCCCAGGCAGGGATAACCCTTTCCGGAAGGACTTTAGCCATAGAAGAGGCAGTAGCCTGTCTGCAAGAGAAGGCCGCAGTCCAGTGAGAAAACATACAGACCATGACTAAAGCATATTTATAGCCACGAAACGGGGGACATTGTATGAAATCCATTTGCTAAACCTCAAATGGACCATTAAGCAGTTTAAATCGTCTGGGAGCAGTATGAACAGGCTTCCTTGAATTGTATTTTGGACAAGTGGGACAAGTGAAGTAGACACTTTTTGCGGCCTTGTTGATACTTTGCCACCAATATTGTTTCATGAATGCTATAATTTTGTCAGTAGGCCAATGGTTTAATGCATGTACAGTGGTTAGGAGTGGGAATTTTAGAGTTCCCAATAGGACTGAGTTGTTCTTTGGTTGGAACCAGAACTTTCTCTTTTTATCAAACCAATGATTATTGAATTTCTACTCTTGTTTTTTCTTTTCTGAGGCCAACGTTGGGCTTCTCTAGCCAGTTTTTCTAAGTTATCATTTGGGGAAACATCCCTTGGGACCATGAGAAAGGTTTGGTTATTGCTGGCTCCTTTAAGGGCTGCATTCCTTACAGAAATATCAGCAAGGTGATTTCCTTCAGTTTCCAGAGAGTCAGGTTTAGAATGCCCCAGGGTCTTTACAATAGCTAAAGCAGCAGGTAAAAATATAGCATCCAGTAATCCTGAATGCAGGGGCCATTTTTAATTTTACTTCCACTGGAAGCAAGGAAGACACATTGCCTCTACAACATTCCAACATCATGAGCTACTCAGAAAGCCTATCTACTATCAGTATAAATATTGGCAGTTTTGCCCTTGGCTAAAGTACAAGCCCACGTAAAAGTGTATAATTCAGCACGTTGAGCTGAAGCAGCCATAGGTAAAGGCACTGCCTCAATGATATCAAAAGGAGTTGAAATATCACACCCAGCACAGCATTTGCCATTGTCACCTTTAGTAAGAACCATCAGTGAACCATGAGGGGCTGGCTTTACCCAAAGGAGCTTCCTGCACATCATCTTGAGAAGCTGGGAGGTGATCTGCCAGTGTTCAGCAGTCGTGAGGGACTTTGTCAGTAACGGAGGGGAGAAGAGTGGCAGGTTTAAGGTTATTACAACATAAAAGAGTTATGTGAGAAGTTAACAAAAGGATTTCATAGAAGGTGAGACGAAACGTGTTGAGTGTGCTGAGGACTCAGGAGGGCTTCTACTGCATGAGGGACAAAAATGGTTAAAGGTGGTCCCACAATGATCCTCTCAGTGGCCTTAACCAAAAAGGCAGTGGCAGTAAGGGCTCTAAGGCAGGGGGGTATCCCATGCCACAGGGTCCCATTGCTGGCTATAATACCCTATGGGTCAGTGGTGGTCCCTGTGTTTTTGGTTGTGTACCCCAAGGGCATTCCCTTCCTTTCTCTATACAGAAAGGAAAAAGAGAATCTGATCATTGGGATGTCCAAGGGCAGATGGGTTCATAAACTCTCCTTTAAGGACTTCAAGTCTATGCCGTCCAGTTCTTCCCATAAACTTGGGTCAGGGTGGTTGTTCTTCAGGAATGTAGAAAGGTTTGGTCATAAGAGAAAAATCTGGAATCTAATTTCAGCAATAACCAACTAGCCAGAGAAAACCTCACAGTTGAAACTTAGTTTGGGGTTTTGTGAAACTTAGGCCACCACGAAGCCTATCTGGATCTAGGTGTAGCCCTTGTCCTGATACCAGACGCCCTAAACATTGCACCTGGGTTTGGGCAAGCTGCAATTTCTCTCTGGTGACCTTATGTCCCTTTAAGGCTAAACGTTTTAGCAAGTGGATGCTGTCTTCCTGTGAGGAGACTTGAGAGGGAGAGCAAGGAAGCAAATCATTCACACATTGCAACAAAGTAGAACCCTAGGGAGTTTATATGATCCAGATCAGCCTCCAGGATTTGTGAGAAATAAGGGCTCTCAGTAAAACCCTGAGACATTGCTGCCCACTGCCCACGTGAATTGTTTTCCTTCCCAAGTGAAGGTAAAAAGGTATTGACTAGCTTCATCAACTAAAATACTAAAGAATGCACTGAATAAATCAATTACTATAAAGAATTTGCTTCCAGTGGGAATGGATGTTAGTTGCATATGAGGATTAGGAACCCAGAATGTGGAGGGATAACAATGTTGTTTATTGCTCAGAGGTCCTGGACAAACCTCCACCCTCAGGTCTTGGGTTTTCTCACAGGTAAAACAGGAGTATTACAGGGACTAGTACAAGAGGTAAGGAGGCCTTGAGCCACTTGATCTTCTGTTATGGGCTTTATAGCTTGAACAGCTTCTTGACTTATAAGGCATTGATTAATTTGGGGGAGAGGTTTTGAGGGATCTATTTGAATCTTGATGAGAGACACGCTGTGAATTTTACCAGTATCAGTTGAAGATTTTGCCTGTAAGGAGGCTGGTAGCTGATTCAATAGGGACAAATGATCAGTGTTTCCAGAATCGGCTCCAGTACCACCAGAGAGGGAACAAATAAAAGATGTCAAAGGGTCATTTAATTCATCTCATTGGCTGTTTTGATGGCTGCTGTCAAATTCTAGAATTATTTCCACCTTTCAGGACTAAGAAATTTCAGCATGTTATTCTTCCAAGAAGTCTCGGCCTAAGAGATGGATAGAGGTGGAAGAACTAAGGAGAAAAGGTCATGTGTCTCTCAAAGGGCTTCACCAAAAGGGAATGGGTTCAGAGACAGGAACCTTTTGAGGTTTATTAGAGATCCACCTATTTGAACTGTTTTAGTACTCTGAGGCAGGGGCTGCTTTATAGAAGTGAGGTTGAGCACCGAGTGTGGCTCTGGTGTCAATTAGGATAGAAAGAGATTCATCTCCAATCTGGAGAAACACTTCTCCAAGCCCATTAAGAGCGAGGATTAGGAAGAGCCCTGGGAGTTCCTCCGAGGCCCCTCAGTGGGAATTTGGAGGACATCGGAAAGGCTGGTTAGAAGGCTAACGGCACTTGAAGCACTTAAATTTGTAACAAGCTCTTTTCCAGTGTCCTGGCTCTTTGCAATACCAGCAGAAACTAGGAGGTTTTTGGTTTCCTTTAGGGGCCTTCATTTGCTGGAGTTGAACAGTGAGAATTTTAGCAGTCTTTCTTTCAAGTGACTTGAGTGTGAGAGAATTGGTTTGCCAGATAAACTAAATCTGGAGTAGACATAGTTTCCCACTTCATCCTGGTCCTTTTAGCTGGAAGGGAAAGGTCCCAGTTCAGCCCATTACTAAACATAGAGTTAAAAGCTACCTGGATGGGATCAACACCTGAAGGAAGACCAGAATTTTCTTTAAAAACAATCTGAAGTCAATGTTAATAGTCACGAACAGGTTCATTAGGTTTTTGTGCACAAGCCTGAATTTTGTTCCAATCAATCGGCTTTGGGAAAGCCCTAGGAATTGCCCCAAAATATTAGCCTGGTCACACAACAGGTCAGCGGGTTGGTCTGCTGGTTGTAATTCTAGAGACCTTTCAGGATCTTCCCAATCAGCAGTTTTCATCCAGTGCTGGGCCTGGCCTTCACTGACAAGCACATGAACCAGCTGATGTGAGTCAGGGACACCAGGCTGATAAGTTTGAATGGCTGTATTAAATTCCTCACCAAACCTGTCAGGATCTTTGTCTACTTTGGGAAAATCTTTGACTATAGCTCAGCTTTAGTCTAGGGAATATAAGAAATTAAGGGTTTAGCCTTGGGATCCTTAAAAGGCTTAATTTTAAAGGGAGAGGATCTGACAGATTCGGAGGAAGATGGAGTAGGGAGAGGTTCAGGGAAAAGGGAAAGTTCGAGGACAGAGTTAGTATGGGGGAACTGCAGGTACAGAGGAGGATAGGCGGTGTGCAGGGGAAGGAGGAAGATGGCACCAAAGACAGGGCCTGAGACAAAAAAGCCAGGGAAGGGGCTGGCCCTGTGGCCGAGTGGTTAAGTTCGCGCGCTCCGCTGCAGGCGGCCCAGTGTTTCGTTGGTTCGAATCCTGGGCGCGGACATGGCACTGCTCATCAAACCACGCTGAGGCAGCGTCCCACATGCCACAACTAGAAGGACCCACAACGAAGAATATACAGCTATGTACTGGGGGGCTTTGGGGAGAAAAAGGAAAAAAATAAAATCTTTAAAAAAAAAAAAAAGCCAGGGAAGAGGAACGTGAGGCTTTGAATGCCATTTTATGTTTCTTTAATCATCTGTTTGCCTCAGTCTTAAAATTTTACTCTGCAAAATTTTATTTTAGACTCCTGGTAACGTTCGGAAGCCTCAAAATGCCTACTGAAATAGGCATTCCATTCAGTTTTGTAAATTACAGAGCTATGGATGTCCACTTTGGTTTTAACAAAAGTAAGTTTGGGGAGTTCAAAATTTCCCCACAACGGACATTGATATTCTAAATTACTCTTGGTTAAACTGGTCCATTTAGTTAGAAATGTGAATGAAGAATGACCATGGTTTTTAAACACAAAATTGGCAGGGGTCCCTATAACAAGAGGGACACCCTCAAAATATTTAGATAGCTGAGATCTCATTTCTTAGAGGTTTTTTCTCTAAAGCAAAAGAATAATTGTCAAACAGTCTAAACAACTCAAACATCTTGTAACTCCAACAGCTTGAACAGCTCAAACAGCCTGCGGGCTTAATCCCAGCCAGTTCCAAGGAACAGTCCCATTTCATAAAGACGAACCAAAGGTTGAACTAACACAGTTCTGAGGAACAATCCAGTTCCAAAGGGAATCAGACCGAAGGTGGATCAACATGGTTCCAAGGAACGGTCTGTTCCCAAGGGAGCCAGGCTGAAGGCTGACCCGGCCCAGTTCTAGCGAACAGCCTCAAGTTGGACCAAAGGCTAGCACAGTTTTAGTAGAAATAGCCAGGTTGCAAAAGGGATCAGACTGAAGGCTAGCGCAATTCCGAGGAACAGCCTGATTCAGAGAATCAGGCCAAAATGCCACCCAAGTTCTTGCAGAAAAACAAGGTCTTAACCAGAAAAGGATGAAGCCTTAAAACAGATCTTGAATAAAGGCTGTAAAGCCTCAAATGCAGAGGGTGGAAGCTCGGATCCAGGAGAAAGACTTACTCTCAAACTCCAGGGTCCGGAGAAAAGCAGCGAGCTCAACGGGCTCTGTGAGCACCCCACCTGTTTCCTCAGCAGCCTCGGAGTCCTCAGGGGTTTCCTCTGTATCCCTGTATGGGCCACCAAAATGGTGACCTTAAGCAAATAAACAGCTAGTTATTTCTCCAGCAAAAATGGGTTTGTTCTAGATCAGCAAAGAATTGCAATTCAGGGCCTGCAACCATGGTGAGCCACGGGCAAGTTTCCCCAAAGCAAAGGGAGGAGAAGCTCTGTTAGAGAAGGGAGTAGAAAGTTGGGAGGGCTATTGTAAACAAAGAGTTCTAGGTGTAGTGGCTTCTCATTGGCTGAGTTGTGACAGCCTCTCATTGGCTGAGCTTGTTGCCAGTCAAGAACAGGAAGACTTTCTTCCTCCTGATGGGCTCTGCTACTGACTTAGAGCATGAGGGCTCCCCCTTTCGGTCTCCAGACTCCAACTTAATGAGGTTTCTGTTTATTAATTTCCACACTGCCTTACCAGAAGGTGATTTAAAGAATACAAGAATGCATTGGCATGGTTTCTGCCTGCCAAGATGACTAAGTGAGGGAGACTAATGTACGTAGTAATAAAGAAAAAATTTATTTTAGTTAAAGGAGAAGGGAGAATTCAGACTTAAGCAATAACTCTTAACCATCAGAATGATAACATTGGAATTTCCTCTGGAAATTCCACCTTCAGACGTAAAGATAAGACTAAACAGCCAGCCGTCTTGGGTGGTCAGACATTCACCTGCCCCAGAACAGAGCCTGGAGCAGGTATGATAGTGAGGTCCCTTTCACTGTATAATTCTAAGACACCCTCATTTCAAAGTTGCTAAAAATAGAAGCATGGTGTCTGGTATGTAACAATATACAATATTGCAGCTGTGTCTTTATGATGAATAATAATACTTTAGAGTTATATGATGAGGCAATCACTTTGCAAGCGCAATCTCATTAACCCTCACAGTATTCTGATTAGGTAGGCAGGTGGCAAGTGATCTGAACCCAGTTTGCAACTGAAGAGACCCAGACACAGAGAAGCTCAGAAACTTCCCAGGGAGCACGTGGTTTCCGTGTCAGAGTTGGGAATGTCACCCAGGTCTTCTTTCCCCAAATCTGGGGCTCTGAGTGTTGGTCCACACTGCTTCTCAGGTCCAGCAACAGAACAGACACAAAATTGGCACTGTCCTGTATGCACCCTCTTGGAAAACATTGCTGCCTTCTCTTGAACCGATACCAGTGCCACCCCAAGATGCAAAGTTCAGTGTTTTTTTGTCCATCCTTTCTCTCTGGCAATTAACCTCTTCCTCCCTCCAAAATCCAACCTGTCTTAAAACAAACCAAAGAAACTTTAAAACCATGCCAAAACCTCTTTATGACTTCTTTCCTGGCCCTGTTAATGTCTCCTGAGCTTTTGTTTTCATTTGTGGGTCCAGTTTAACAGAAGGTCAGTTGTTTTAAGTAAAAGTCACTGTTCTAGAAGTCTGAACACTCAGACCGGCACCCTGTCTAAACGGTGTTCTGCTCTCTTGATTTTGTTCGCTTCTTTGTTAATAGAAAAAAGATTGTTTCACTTTCCTGTACATGCTGAGTGCTTTCCCTCAGACTAGAGAAACAGGTTTGGTGGTGCTGATAGAAAATCACAGGAAAATGACACCATTAACCAGGAAACGCTTGCCAGCCAAGAGTAAAGGAGCCTTCCCAGCCTCTGGGGAGACCCTGCCTGCCGTCTATACGGGAATCGTAAGATTAATATGGGAATTCGGGTTTTGTGTTTTGGGGTAAGCTTCCCGGGCTCCCTTTGAGACAATGACACGCGGCTGCATCTTCAAATTGTTAATTATGTACTGCCCCCTAGGGATTTTTGTTTTGCTGGTGGCAACCGGCTTCAAATCCTGCAGGAAATATTTATCAGCTGGCTTCAGCCAGTATTTGTCTCACGCAAGCTGCACCTTTTTGTGACCTTGTTGTACTGAGCCCACCCCCTTCCCTAGCAAGTCCCATTTATACACTTTACTTTTCGGATTGTTGATTTTTTCCCCCTCCCTCTTTTGTCTTTATTTTATTTCCCCAGGATGGCCACATTTGCATAATCTAGGGTAGAAGATCGCCTCTGCTCTTTCAAAGCTTTCCTTTCCCCACCTCCACCACGTCTCGCGTGCGGTTTTGTAAACATCTCTGGATTTGGGGAAAAGAGGATGAGCAAACTGTAAATTAGAGTCACTTACACGCATGCACTTACAAATTTATCTGTACTTGCCCACGGAGGAGTTCTCCACACTCTGAAATGTTCTCTATGAAATCCCATTTAAATCAAAAACTTTTATCAGAAAAATGAAATTGCTTTATGATTGAACAGCACTTTGCTTCTAAGTACCAGCCATCGAGGCTGATGAAATGACCACGATGACATTCTTCCCCAGAAAGACATCCTTGCCCTTTATTTTAAAGTTGGAGTAAAAAAATTTCGGCATCATAGTCCTTCCTGTAGGATCTCTTAGACAGGGGAACAGGCTTTAGCTGTAATTAATGACATTTTGGTATCTGAGAGGAATGTTGTGAATGGGCATGTTTTTAGTGTTTGTGTAGTTTTGTTTGGTTTTTAATGATGCGTAATACGGCCCTGGCAGGAATCTTTCTTCATACGTTATATATTTGTTAAAATACATACACACACACAAATCCTGTATACAACTTCAGCAAATACATGCACGATCAAAACAGTTCAGAAATATAAGATCTGAAAATGAGAAAGGGCAGCAGGTTTTTGAATAGGCTTCATCAGCGGAGGGGAGAGGTCAGCCGTGGAGATGAGTTATAGGAGCTATTAAAGCCTCCTCTGACACCCACGGTACAAGCTGCTTAACATAATCAGCCGCAATCAGCAAAACTGCTGTTTATTACAAAACGTTTTTCCCTTTTAATATTTCATATTGTTATGTAAAATGGTGCAGTGTAGGGACACACACACATTTCACCAGGGACAAATTGTACAAATTGTCAGCAATAATAATTTGTGGCTCTTCTCGTGACATCTTTTGAAGTTAAAAACCGTGGAACGATACCTCTCCAGAGCTATTTTCTCTAATGTGGTTAATGGTATGCACTGGTGTTGACCAGCCGCTCTCTGTACGAGGTTGTCGCTGTTCGCCGGCGTGAGAACAGGTTTGTGTGACCGTACATCAATCAGACAAGTCTGTAATTCAGGGCCCCGAAGCTCAGTTCTGCTCACTCTCCCCCATTTGTTGAGCATCCTCCGTTACAGGTGTGTCTCATACGTCTTTCCTAGTCTGGCTTCATCACCAAAGTAATTGCTTTTTCAAAACATTTTAATTTAAATAGAGCTGATTATGAAGTGCACGATAGGAGTCCATGTGGAATTCTCTTGAACTTCACACACTGGGTATTGGGATAAGAGACATGTCCTAACTGTCCCATAGGACAGATTATAGGGGCCTGGAATAGAGGACGCTTGGAAAAAATTGTCCCTGCACTTCCCTAAGGAGAACGAGGGGGCACAGGGACAGCCATCACGGGTTCCCATTCCAGCGCATGAAGGAGCTCATACAAGATGCCCCCGGTCCCTGGAAGCTCTGTTTCCTGAGTCCATCCCTGGTCCTGGCTCCCTCCCACCCAGAACCACCCTTGCTGTTCACAGGAATGCTGGACTGAGAGGAAGCACTGGGAGCAGGACACAGGTATAGGATTGTATTTTTACAAACATGCTAATACATAAAAGATAAAATAAACATGGTCCCTTTCAAAATGGTCACTTTCGCAGGCTAAATGATAACACTTATTCAAACCAACAACAATGCTACTATTTCTCCCACTTTTGGTCCATCTTGTTCATAAGCCACACTAAGCAATCAGTCTCATTACTTTATACTCACGTCTTCTTTTGAACCCCAGCTTAATCGTCTGTTTTATTCATCAGGCCTGGCTCCAAATGAATGGACATTCCTTACACTTTGCACAGCCTTCTATTAAAATAATTATTTCCGATGTTTATTCATGGATCTATTTCTTCAGTGTAATAAACTCCTTGAAACCAGGAAATTTTCATTTTCACCTCTACCTGCATCACTGTCTAGCTGTGTCAGGCACATAGTAAGCACTCAATGGATGTTTGCTGAATAAATGAGTGAATCGTTTCTGGAAATTAAATTTGTTCTTAGAAGACAAAGATGTGCCTCCATGAGGGCTCTGCACTCTGAAGACTAACACAGGAGTTTTCATTCCTTGAATGTTTCTTTTTTTTTTTTTTTCTTAAAGATTGGCACCTGGGCTAACAACTGTTGCCAATCTTTTTTGGTTTTTTTCTGCTTTATCTCCCCAAACCCCGCCCCTGTACACAGTTGTATATCTTAGTTGCAGGTCCTTCTAGTTGTGGGATGCGGGACGCCGCCTCAATGTGGCCTGATGAGCGGTGCCATGTCCGCGCCCAGGATCCGAACCCTGGGCCGCCACAGCAGAGCGCGCGAACTTAACCACTCGGCCACGGAGGCGGCCCCTGAACATTTCTTAAACAATGGAAACTTCTCAGGAATTAGTGTTCATGGGGACCATATATCATTAAAATGTAAAAACTCTATCAGGATTCTTAAAACCCCAGTCATCAGACTTTCTAGGCCAGTGCTGTCCAATAGAAATACAATGCAAGCCACTTATGTAATTTAAATTTTCTAGTAGTCTTAAAAAATAGAAGAAATAGGTGAAATTAATTTTGATTGAATATTAATAATATATTTCATTTAACCCAATATATCTGAAATTTCATTATTGTAACATATAATGAATTTAAAAACTATTAATGAGATGTTTCACGTTCTGTTTTTCTTTTTGTTCCAAGTCTCTAAAATTTGGTGTGTATTTTTCACTTCCAGCACATCTGCATCCTCACTAGCCACATTGCAAGGGTGCAGTAGCCACATGTGGTAGTAGATACCATGTTAGACAGCACAGTCCTACACCTGCCTCCTAGTCATTTTGACCTGGGCCTTCTTGGGCCAGATACCTTTGCAGGTGGACTGCAGGGGGCAGCAACAGGCAATGGCTGGATGTGCCGCGAGTGGTCCCTTCACACTTATTTGCCCTTTCTCCCCAGCAAAGATTAGCAGTGGGATTTTGGTCAAATTAGAACTTCAAAAGCTCATGAAACACATCAACTTTCCTGATATCCATACTGACCACATTTTTATTCCTTAGCCTAGTTGTTCCCTTGCTGTTTTTCCTTATTTTCAACCCAATCCAGCTGGTGAAGACAAATGGGGTTGTGACTAGAGTAGTGGCAGTGGAGTTGATAGGACTTAATGACAACAGATATGAGAAAAAGAGAGGAGAATCAAGGATGATTCCTGGGTGTTTTCCTTGTTCAACCACATTAAATGGTGGGACTGGCACCATCACCTACGGAGAGAGTGTGGAGAGAGAAGAAGGTATTGTTAACTTCAGAGCTTTGGAGCATCCAACTCTATAGGTTGGAAAGAGTGGAGGGAGCCACAAGGGAGGCTGTGGGGAAGAGCTGCCTGAGAGTCAGAGACGGGTGGAGCGGGGTCCCAGAAGCCTAGAGAAGAAGCCATCTCCAAAAGGCAGGAGGGGCTAGCTGCTAGAGCTCAAGCAAACCTTGTGGATGCAAAAATGTAAAAAACACCAAGTGGATTGAGAAGACAGTGAGCAGAGCAAAATCAGGATAGTCTGAGGACAGGTGGCAAGTCACATTGACCCAACTAGCCTGGACAAGTGCAAGAGCTGGTTCACAGGAGAACTGGTATTAAATCCCAATTAGGCCAGCGCCAGAACATAGAAAAACAAGGCTACATAAAACGCTTGAGCACCTCTACGTCGCTCATTAGCCCAGGAAAAGCTATCCCTCCGTCATGTCTTCTTTCTGCACAGAGAAGGGCCAGTAATAACACCCTGCACCCCTAAGGGGCCTGTCGAGGTGAAGTGTGTGGTGATTTGAGCCAATTGAAATTTAGCCTAACCTAAGGCCTGGAATTTCTCAGCATCAGTCTTGCTTAGGAAATTTTATTATATAAATTCTTGCTAATATAATTGACCTAAATGTTCTTCAATAGGGAATTGGTTAAACAAATTATGAAACATTCAAATTATGCAAAAGTAAGCACCTGTTAAAGAGAATGAGTGAGAACTACATATTGACATATAAACATATGCAAGATTCATTTTTAAGTGGATAAAGCAAAGTTTGTAACAATGTATAAAGTATGCTCACTTTTGTGCAAAGAAAAGGAGGTTATATACACATATTATGAACCTGCATAAACGTACTTTGTATATGCACAGGAATTTTCTGGAAGGATAAAAAGAAAGCTGTTAACAGTAATTGCCTCTAGGGGAGGAACTAGAAAGGAATTTAGCATGAGAGGGACATCTGCCTTTTGCATATAACGTTTAGTATTGCTCAATTTTGGGGGTCAGGTAGAGAAATTATTTTTCTAATTAAAATAACAGTTTAAAGTGTTTTAAGCAATATTTTACTTATACGTTTATATGAAACACTATAAAATTTCTTGGAGAAAGGACTGCTTACCTTTGTGACCAGTATTCACTGGTATTCACTGTGTTCATTCAATCACTCTTTCAAATTTCAAATTCAAAGACTGCATTGATTAGGTGTCCACTTTCCTCACTATTAAATCTTTTTCTTTTAGTAACTCTACTCAGTGCCCAGAAATCAAGTTCACAGGCTGGCTGACGGTGAGGCATTACTGTGCCCTGAACTTCAGGGCATCTAATAGTCAAAAGACAGGGCAAGTGTGAAAGGCAAGATTCGAACCAGTTACAGACTCACCTGTAGGGTTTCCAGTCGCTTTATCAGCATCACGTGCGTACCATACCTTCAACCAGGTGACTCACAGGATTACCCCCAGGGAGATGCCAGGAGGCTGTCTATCAGGAAGGAGACAGTGCTTATTACTCTGTTACTCTGAATTAAACAGATGTGAAGAGGTACTGCTTCAGGCAGGATGAAGGATAATAGGATTATAGTCTTTGGAGAGATGAGAGAGAAAGGGCTGCAGGAACTCTCTGGAACCTGTAGGAGGGTTACACACAGAAAGGTTTAGAGGGGGTTAGAAATCACTTCTAATTTGTGTGATTAGCAAAGAATTTGAACTGGCTCTTAGTCCATAGGAAGTAAAATATTATTTTAAAGTGTTACCCCGGGTAATTTTTATTCACCCAGTTCTTGCTGCTTTGCGATCCTCCATCTATCGGAGCTTAAGTAATCTTTCTTTTAGGGAAGGGCAGAACCCAGGCTTGAAGGAAGGACAATATTTCTTCTGTCCTGTTTCAGATACAAAAGTTGTGAAACCAGAGGCTTTCAGTTCTGAACCCAACCCTAGCGGAAGCAAGGAAGTGTTGGTGGATTTCAAGGACCCAAAGTTAGAGGAGCAGAGTTTTTACAATTAGCCATAGGGGGGAGACAGCAAAGTTCCTAAAACCCTGGAAGGAGAAAAGCCCTTTCAAGAGGACAGGGAGGGGAGGGCTGTGGAGAGGAGAGAGACACTTGGAGGAGACAGGTCTAGGGTTAAAGCACTAATTGGACCCATGAGGAAGGACCCCGTGTCTCTTAGTCTTGGTCCTCAGCTTGAGAGAGTTCAAAACGACAGAAACTCAGGATACACTAACAAGGCGTGGGTCTTGCCTTTTGCTGAAATTCAGGGCAGTGGGTCACTAGACCAGCAAATGTTGCTGCAGGAGAATATGGTGGTACAACGTGTTTGGCCAGAGAGGGTCTGAGATGAAGTCCCCCAGAGCCCCACAGGCTGCATGCAGAGATCCAGAACTCCCCTCATGTTCCTGCAGGGGGCGTGGGAAGCCAGAGAAGTTAGATGGACCAGAGAAGTCCTGGAGTTAGAATGAAAAGCTGGCAGATCTTGTAAACAGAGCCCTTAACAGCAACCTCAAATATCAGCTGTGGGTGCCGCTGAATACTTCTGACAGGGCAACAGAGAGAATGTGGTACTTTAGGAACGTTGGTCTTGTGGCTGGGTTGGCTTGTTGTACACACTTATGAGGCAAGAACTCAGAGAGTTCCACCCTTGCACAAAATGACGGTAGCCACAGCCAGCAGGCAGTCGTTAACTGAATTACAAGGTTGGGCTACTCCAAGGGAAACTGGAAATTTTCTTGTAGGGTTCTGTATTTTAAATGTCATTGGTTTTTTTTACCTAGCATTGAAGAAAGAGAATAGTGATGATTTTCTACCTCCAGAAGCTCTGTTCTGTGACCACTGCAGGTCTTGGTCCTGCCACTTGGGGACAGTCACCTCAGGTGATATTTACCTGGTTCCATGGAGTTGATCAGAGTTCACGGTCATTCTCTACTGAGGAGCATATACACATTCATCCTCCCTTGTATGTAACATTTCTCCTCCTAAAACGGATGACTTTATCATTCAACACTGTCCAATATCGTCAGAATGCAAAACAAAAAACAGAAATATCGTTAACAAACCTGGGGGCAAGTGGTTATCACCCTTTATTCTTAAATTTGTTTAACTGGAAATGGTGTGAACTGAGTTCTTCAAGCAAAGGATAGATCAAGCCTGCTGCTGATGCGGGGACGAATTCTTTCAAGTAGACTCTACTGTTGAACTTCTTTCCTCTCATCCTGAGTATTCTTTCCTTTGACCTACATTTCTAGACTCTGGCTACAAATCCTATTTAGCAGACAGTCTGAAGTCGTCATCTCCACCATTACTTATAAGACGAATAAGTTTACATGGCAGCTTTGACTAGCTCAGCTAAGAAAACAGAAGTGAGTGTTTCATCCCTGCTTCCTCCAACATTATGTTGGTATTATTCTCCATCTAGAAAGATCATTCAACCATAAAGATGCAGATGGAAAACAGAGCGTATGCCTATCCAGATGCTTTTTCAACTCTATTTTAGTTTTCCACCAATACATGTGCATCCCATGCTTCTTTTAAATTTTATTTATAGAGAAGAAACACTTACCCCATTCTACATTATGCATTGTATCTCCGATGGACATTAAAGAAGATTACAGTAGATTTATTGCCCTTGGTCTATTGTTTTTTTTTCTCCTCGTTGACTAGGAGCTAAGATAGCCAAATAAGGCCAGCCAAAGCCAGACACATCAGCTCATATAGTTTTAAAAGCATATTTGGCTCAATAGTAAGTCAAAATCCCCTCCTAATGAATTTCTATCCTGAAAATTATCTTCCATGTCAGGAAACAGACCGCAAGGAATGAGCATCTTCTTTCTCTGATTTGCATTGTGGAAAGAAAAGGAAAATAGCACAGATGCGTTCGGAATTGTACAAAGAGCATATATGGGCATTTCAATCCCTAATATCACACTAGTTTCTGATGCTAATGTAAAATATGTTCTTTTTGCATTTATAATCATGATGAGCAGATGGCGGAGACGGTTTAAAGTAATACTGTATGTCTATTAAAATAATGTATGCCGTTAGTGAGTCTTTCCTAAAACTGGAGTTTAATTGCTTATAAACACATACATTAGAAAGAATCATGATTCTAAGAGCCATTTGCTTTGCCAGGACAATAGTTAGACAGAGTCCCCTGTAACAGGCTTTGGCCGCAAGACTTTTTGTGGCAGCAGATGCTTCACTATGTTCTCTCGCTCTCTTAAAGAGGCTTAATTGACAAAAATGTTGAGATTGGCACAAAAGGACCCTGGCTTCTTAAAACAAAGGAATCCTTCTTAAAAATTAAACTAAAATAGAGAAATTAGGGGAAATGTGGACTGGGCGAGAAGCGGTAAGGGAAGTGTTAAGAATGTAAGCTGCTCCATTCTTTTTTCTTTTTTACTACCCTGTCTCAAGGAAACCATCAACAAAGGCATTTTGTAATTTTCAGTGATTAGTATTGATTGTACAGTTGCTGTGCTTTCTAAAAGTAAAACCTGCCAGAGAGGAGAGTTTCTCCTGCTCAATTCCAAGGGGCTTAGCTGCTCAGTCACGGAGGAGGGAGATGAAGGGTTCTGCAGCCCCCGCACGGCCTCGCTGGAAAGGTAGCACTGCGAAGGAAGGGTGTCTGAACATCGAAGCAGATGGTAAAGTCGGGAGGATCACAATCCACTGTGAGCACCAGAGAAAGGAAATGGATACTGTTTGCAAACAGGAGGAGGAGAAAGGGAGGAGGCGGCAGTAGAGAAAGGCAGGCTGAGCGCCAAGGGCCCTAAAAAGGCAGCAAGTTTTAGAAAACACTCATTTGACTAATTTGCCTAATATAATAAAGAAAGGATGGTTTTATTTTCAAATGCAGAAGTGGTGATTGATTAGGTGGGCATTATATTTGCAGCGTGTGGAATGAATAATGGTCGTGAATGGATATGGAAAAAATATCTCACCAAGAAGGGGGGAAAAATCCATAAGTCATACAAGGCAGAGCACAAAAACACCAACATACCAACATTCAGAGAGAGTTTAAATAATAACAGACTGGAGCTTGGAAGCGCTCCAAAGAAACAGGGAACAGAAAGAGAGCTACACGCAGCATAATGGTTTCTAGACAATAGGCAATGAGAGAGGGTCTGCACATGCTTGTGAATGGGGTATTAGCTCTTTAATTATTATAATTACCTAAGTTTAAGGTCAAATCACCTGTGTATTGCTGATAAAATGAGTGATTTCTTTTAAAATAGTAGAAGCAGTGCTTGAATTACCTAGGATGTTATCGGAATAGATAATCCATGTGGGTGAGATATTGCAGAATTGTCCCCATCTTGTACAGCAACATCCCTGATGAAGAACGGCATGGAATCCCACCATGTCTGCAGCATTCCAACACGGGGCCAACCTGGGGATACATACCAGTTCCCAAAAGAGGGAACTCTCTGGCGAAGGTGGCCCTCCCCGTTACTTGGGACACGCCCTCTTCTGGTGGTTTAAAGAAGCCTCCTTGTACTAGAGTATACTCCCAGGTAAGTTGCAGTCAGATTTGGAAACTTGAACTCAAGTTTTGCAAGCTCTGATCATTCATCAAATTGCAGCCTGAATCCAAAAAAAAAGCCTGGATGTAGAGGATTTGCAAAGTACCTGTACTTCGAACGCTTCTGAAGGATGAAATTCCACGAGGTGTTAAGTGATTGGCTGAAAGATTTTCCTCCTTTTCTTGCTAGAAATAGCTCAAAAATTCCATAAGCTAATTTTTCATCAGCATGAATTTCAAATCATTTATAACAAAGACTTGAAGTAAATGGTTCAAAAACTCCAGGAAAAAGCTATCCTGTTGTCCTTCAGGTAGCACCTGGCTAGATCTCAGAATCGACAGGGGTGTAACCCAGACATCTACATTTTTCAAATGCTTCACAGGTGATTGTGGTGTACCTCAGGTTTGAGAACCATTGCTGTAGGTAGGGGAGAGTCTTTAAATGGTTTTAAGACCTGGTCAGTTTGCATTTTTTCAATAGATCACTAGTTAAAACATAGTGGATCAATTTGAGAGGGAGCAAGACTGGCGTTAGGGAGGACCATTGGGATGCCACTAGAGTGGTTCATGTGCAAGCTGAGGAGGGTCTCAACTAAGGCAGTGGAAGCTGAGAGGGAGATGGAGCCTTGGGATAGGGAGGCTGAGTCAACTCATATTCAGAAATGCAAGATCAATGTTGCTTAGTCATTGAATGTGGAGGGTGGACTGAAAAAAAGTCTAAAGTAACTATCAGACTTCTGCGTTGGATGACCAGTTGGATGGTGAAGCATTTAACTGAGTACGTTCTACCACCAATTCTCTGACAATGACTGGGTGTTCTACAATTCCATTCAATTCTGACAGTTACTATCCAGAGTTAGAGCAGACCCCACAAGTTAAAGCCTCAGTCCCACAAGACTGCTTCACTCAGACACCAGTCACAAGTGGAGTCACCAGGTGACCCACACTTCTGTCCAACTTGACTACCAATTCGGGAGTTCCCACACCCCACTTCCTATTCAGTAATGTGCTAAAATAACTCGTAGAACTCACTGAAAGCATTATACTTAACAATGGCTGTTTTATTCTAAGGGATACAAATGAACAGCCAGACGAAGATGTGAATAGCGTGTGCCAGGAAGGGTCCTGAGTGTAGGAGCCTCTGTCCCTGTGGAGTTGGGGTGCACCACCCTCTTGGTACATCGACATGTTCACCAACCAGGAAGCTCCCCCCAGCCTCCTCATTCCAGAGTTCTTCTGGGTTTCTGGGGTTCATTACGTGGGCATGATTTCTTAAATGACTGGCTGCTCAATCTCCAGCTCCCTTCCTTTCCCTGGAGGGGCGGGTAGTGCTGAAAGTTCCAGCCATCTAATCACACGCTTGGTTTTTCTGCTATGGCCAGCCCCTTTTGGAATGATCCAAGAGCCCCACCATGACTCACCTTGTTAGCATAAACTCAGATATGGCTGAAAGGGGCTCATGATGAATAACAAAAGATGCTCCTATCCCTTAGGAAATTACAAGAGTTTTTGAAGCTCTACATCACGAATGGGGGAAAAACCCGAATACATATTTTTATTATATCACACTAAGAAATAATAACGTAAAATAGGTTTTCAGAGGAAGGTAGCTAGTTCCCTTTGGAACATGGTGAGCCTAAGGATTACTCAAGCAGACACAGCTAGCGGACAGTCCAGTAGAACGTCATTCTTCACACGCGGTAATGTAGATTTTACTCTCTAAACCAGGGATCAGGAAGCATTTCCTGTGGGGGGACAGGTGGTAAATATCCTAGTCTTTGCAGGCCATACAGTCGCTGCCACAGTTTCTCAACTCTGCTGTTGCAACGGAAAAGCTGCCACAGAAAATAAGCAATCAAATGAGCATGGCTAAGTTTTAATAGAACTTTATTTATAGATGCTGACATTTGAATTTCTTATCATTTTCACGTCACAAAATATTCTTCCTCTGATTTTTTTTCCAACCATCAAAAAATGTAAAAACCATTCTTAACTCGTGGGCTTTGTAAAAACAATTGTGAGCCAACTTGGTCCATGGGCTGTGCTTGGCCAACCCCCGCTCTACACCAATATGCTCGTGCGTGCGACTCCCTGAAGAGGAAGTCTAAATGTGAGGGCCCGAGGGCGAGGCTTTGATTGTCAGAGGAGATGCATTTTAGTCCCTCGGTTGATGAGTCAAAACTGATCTAGGAAAATGTGGAGAGTCTGCTGCTTGAAGGCGTGTTTTTTTAATCTGAATTGGTGTCTGTACCTCTCAGAGAGTTGAAGCTAGTTAAAACATAGTGGATCAATTTGAGAGGGAGCAAGACTGGCGTTAGGGAGGACCATTGGGATGCCACTAGAGTGGTTCATGTGCAAGCTGAGGAGGGTCTCAACTAAGGCAGTGGAAGTCTTTCTTTACCCTCTAAGAAGCTAGATACACCTCTTCAGTGCATGAACAATTCTAGACAATTCTTCAGTAAGCGAACAATTCTTCTCTTGGCTTTTTGCCACCACACTCTCCCGGATTTCTCCTGCCTCCTGGATGCTCCCTCTCAGCTTCCTTTGCCCATTCCCGTCTGCTCTCCCTTCTGGTGTTGAACTGCTCAGCGGTCCGCGCGTGCTCCACTTTATCTACACTCGCTTCTTACTTGATTTTATCCAGTCCTGTGAGGTTAAACGTCTTCCAGATTCTGACGACAACCAGATCTCTATCTTCAGTCCTGGCCTCCCCCAGAATTCCAAATTTGTATATCCAACCACCCACCCACCCCATGTCTGCACCGTCATGTCTAGCAGGTATTTCTCACTTTCCCTGCCTCTGTAAATTGTAGGACCATTCACCCAGGTGCTTAAACCCCCAATCCTGTCTTTCTTTCATTCTCATGTCCAAGCCATCACAAGTCCTGTTAAACCAATTTCCAGAACATATTCTAGAGCTGCCCATTTTCCCATCTCCTCCCCATCCCCGCTCCACCCCAAAGTCCAGGCCAGGTATGCGTCACCCAGATTGCAGCAATAGCCTCCAAACAGATTTTCCTGCAACCATTCTTCCCTCTACCATCCAGTTTTAAAATATCAACTCCAGTGACTTAAAAAAATTAATAGGCCTTATTTGTTTGAGAAATTTTAGGTTTACAGAAAAATTGAGGGGAAAGTACAAAGAATTCCCATTTGCCTCCTCACCCTTCCCCCTAGTTTCCTCTACCATTAACATCTCGCATTAGTATGGTACAATTATTATAGCTGATGAACCAATATTGATACATTATTATTAACTAACTCCATGGTTTACATTAAGGTTCACTTGTACTGATAAATATTTAACAGTTTTGGTAAATACGTAATGACATGTATCCACCATTATAGTATCATACAGAATAATTTCGCTGCCCTAAAAATCGCTGTGCTCCATTTATTCTTCCCTCCCTCAGTCCCCCGGATCCCTGGCAACCACTGAGCCTTTTACTGTCTGCATAGTTTCGCCTTTTCCAGAATGTCATATAGTTGGAATCATACAGTATTTAGCCTTTTCAGATCAGCTTCTTTCACTTAGCAATACACATTTAAGGTTTCTCCACATGTTTTCATGACTTGATAGCTCATTCCTCTTTATTGCTGAATAATATTCCATCGTATGGATGTACCACAGGTTTTTCTTCCTATTGAAGGACATTGTTGTTGCTTTCAAGTTCCAGTGGCTTTTGAACATAGAAGCCAGAGCATGTCACATGTCACACCCAAACACTCTGTCCTCTGACCTTCAGTGCCCTAATGACTTGGCTCCTGCCTGCCCTTCTCAGCTCCCTCTCATTGTGCTCCTTTCACTTTGTCATTTGTTCTGCCCTTGCCTTAGGGCCTTTGTACTGCTGCTCCCTCCACTGGGATGCTGGTCCCTTGGTCATCCACATGGGTCACGTCTTCTCATTCAGACCTCAGCTCACATTCCTCCTTCTCAGTGAGGTTTTCTCTGACTCCAGTCCAAAGTTACCACTCAGTTACTCCCTATTACATCTCACTTTTAATTCTCTCCTTACCACTTAACTCCATTTGAAGTTTTTTTGTTTATTTATTGTCTTTCTTTACCCTCTAAGAGCAGAGACCCCCTCTGTCTTATTCACTGATGTATACCCAACATCTAGAACTGTGCTGAATGAATAAACACTTTATTAAATGTTTCCCACTTCTAGAAGTCAGTTGCACCAAAGTCTCTACAATACTTAAAACAGACATCAATATTTTGAAATGAACTTTTCTCAGACCGTATGTTTTTTGTTTAATAAACTCTTCTCTTGACTTCCATTCTTAGTCAAGGCCCTACCTCTCCAAGGCCATCTGAGTCTGTTCCTGAGTCTCTCATATCTCTGCTAACACCAAAAAGCTGTAGAGGGCCGGCCTGGTGGTGCAGCGGTTAAGTGCGCATGTTCCGCTTTGGTGGCCTGGGGTTCGCCAGTTCGGATCCCGGGTGCGGACATGGCACCACTTGGCAAGCCATGCTGTGGTAGGCATCCCACATATAAAGTAGAGGAAGATGGGTATGGATGTTAGCTCAGGGCCAGTCTTCCTCAGCAAAAAGACGAGGATTGGCAGCAGTTAGCTCAGGGCTAATCTTCCCCAAAAAAGAAAAAAATTTAAAAAAACAAAAGCTGTAGACTTAAGTGGCAGAGCCAAAGTGGTAGGACGGGGATAAGAGGACTGACTGGGCAATGCCCACTGAGAGGGAGAGAGGAAATAGCAAATGGATGAGCAAGTAAAAAAAATCAAGTGAAAGAGCTGATCTGTCGAAAGTTCTAAAAGTAATTCAAAAGGTAGACCTTACAAATGTTTGGAATAAGTGAAACAGCTTCTGAACAAGTGTTTAGCATCCTAAAGAGATCCTTTTCAAGGACAACTTTCATTAGAAGTGAAATAAGATTTGTTTAAAATTTTATACCCACACATTTTATTCAATCTTTAAATAAAGTTGATAAAGGGAAAAAAATGTCAGTGCTCAAAGGGATGGTTGCCATCTTTGATCTTGAGAAAAGGCATAGGACTTATTTTAACTCTGGGGATTAGGATCAAACTCAGCATTATGAGCCTTTATATCCCCTTCCAGCTGTACGAGTCTACGGTTCTGTAAGGTGGCCATCGTTTAAGCCACGTTGCCTTTGTAAAAATGTGGCAGTAGATCAAAGGATTAAATATCGGGGCATGTTAGGATTAGGTCATGGAAAGTCAAGCATGCCTCACATTGCCTGATAGGACGGCACGCAAGCTGAAGCAAGACTTTCTGTTTTGAAGAGTCACAGTGCTCAACAACTTGATCACCAAAAGTTTGGGTGGTGGGAGGAAGCTGTAAAATAAACCATTTCTGAGCTAAAGGAGGCCTCAGAGGGCCCTGGTTTGGAGAGGCCAATCCTCAGAGAGGTGCATAGACTTGCTCATGGACATTAATTTATTATGAGCCATGGCCAGCATTTGAGCCCAAGACCTCAAGCTTCCTGTCTGGTGCTCTACCTAACTCATTTCAACTGCCTTTCTGTTGTTACTTTAAGTCACTACATTTTGGGGTGAGTTGTTACTCAGCATTAGATAACTGGGACACAGTCACTGAGGGAAATTCTTTTAAAAAAAACGTAAGAAAGCAAGAGAGAGAGGGAGAGAGGAAGGAAGGCAGAAACGAAGGAAGGAAGGAGGCAAGCAGACAATGAAAGATGATAGCATAATGAAACCTATATCTGTTTTACAAAAAGTCCCCCCACCTCCCACCAAACCCCTTTAAAGCAAGCTAAGACTCTCCCCTAAAGAAGCCCTCCCATATTTCTTGCCCTGAAGGAGCTCTTCTTTCACCTTCTGCTTTGTAAGCAAGAATTATGAAGGTAGACATTTAGGAGCATGCTCTGTGCTCTGTGATATTATCAGGAGATTGGTTACCATGTGATCAATCTTGTTAATCAAGCCACTGAATGCGCTTTAGAAAGCTTCCTGATGTCTAGGCATATCATTTATAGTTCACTAAATATGGTGTGTGAGGTCATTCCTGGAAAGCCCAAGCATAGGGTCTTCGAATGGCGTTGTTACACCACTGTTTATAAGTCAAGTCAGAGATGGCTTACGCTTCGACTGACAGCACCATCTTCCAGGAACAGGAACGCAAGCACTCTCAACCACAGAATATTCCTAATTCTCAGACTACACAGTGCTTTGGAAGCTCGCTGTACCTCAAGGTTTTTTACAAACCCCAATTCGCATTGCTTTCCTCACATAGAGAAGTATCAATTAATTGAGAGTTTGGGGTGGAGTGTTAGAATGGGAAATGAATGGCTTTTACTGAAGTCCTTAAAACTCTCTATAATGATATTTTTGTCCTCATACCAACAATATGATAAAAATATCATTAAACCACTTGGTTTTGTAGGATTCCCTCATTCTCTAATTTACCCTTCTTATTCACAGTATCTCTAGATTAAACAGAGGAGTTTTGAGGCCCCTGATAACAAAGTGTTGCACATTAAAAAAATCAGTAGATTTTCCCCTTTACTAATGAAAATAATTTACCAAAAACACTGTTATTATGAGAATTCATTCCTAGAGGAATTAATTGTTGATTGGGGGGGGGAAAGTTTTCTTCCTTCACGTCTTTCTCCTCATCTTTGGCTCTTGACAAATTTTGTCAATAAAAATCTGCCAGCAGTTCTTTCTGGAATTGACTTTCCCAAGTCTCTGTTAGACAGCATTAGCTCGTCCACTTTGTCATCACTCAATGTGCCTAATATTTCTCCTCAAGATCAGAATATTTTCTTATGAATGTTACAATGGAATTTCTTTCCTATATTGGCTGTATTTTAAAACTACTACTTCTTTTTAAAATCTATCGTATTTCATTAAGGCACCAAATGCCACATGTAGCTTTCTATAAAAATTGTGAATTGTAAGTACTATTTTCTTACCCGTTCTTACCATAACTCACATTACTGTCTTTTCTAAAAGCCAAGGGTGTCATTTCTTCACCCTGTGTATAAAGCTCTTTGCTCTTTTCTCTCAATAAAACTCTCAGGTAGTGCAGTTTTACCCACTTCTCCTTCCCTTTCAGGGTTTGTTAACTGCTCTTGAGGCGCTGAAAGCTTTTTCTTTTCTATTTTACTTCCCCGGTATTCAGATACCCAGTAGAAGCTCTTTTACCTTCTTCTCTTCCACTTCAATCAGAGTGATGGGCATGCTTACTCCGAGTAGCTCTGCTCCTTTGGCATGGGGATAGCTAATTTCTTGCTTTTATCCAGAACCGTGCCGTAGGAACCTTGTGCTTTTTACTGCAGCCTCAGCTCCTTTCCCACTTTCAGGGGTCTCCAGATGAGCACCTCACTTCAAACGCCAATAAAAATGCTGCTCAACCCCTTAGCTAGATGGAAAGCACGCCACCATGTATCAATCAAAGGAAATGTATATGATTAGGGCCCATCACATCGATCAAAATGACTTGACTTAGCTCAGATAAACTCACAATAGTCTAAAGTGATCATGTGAATTTGCCACATCAGATACTCGTCTTAAGAGAATTAAAAAAAGAAATTTTAAGGTGGATTTGTTTCTTAGAATCTATTCCCTGTTGACAGTTTATCTACAAATATACAGTGATAACAGTGTCTGATTAATTAATAGAGCATCTTTTATAGTGGTATAATTGGAGATTGGAGGGAAAAAATCCTCAATTTCTTTTTTGGTTTGTTTGTTTTTGTTAACTGTGATTCATATGAATAAGTTGTCCCATTCTGATAATTAATTAGTGTTTAGGCTATTTAGGCTATAATCTTTTTTTTTTTAATTATATAGATTGCAAATCTTAAAACAGAAAAAAAGGAAGGGAGAATGTGTTCAAATTAAATATGTCAAAATTATAACATGCATTTGTTTCCTCTTCCTCCCCAAAATTCCCTAAGAGAATAATAACGGAGTAAAAAAGTATTAACATACAAGGGCAGAGAGGACAAAAGAGGAGACAAAAGCAAAAGAGAGATTTCAACACACTTTTTTTACTGAGGAAGATTAGCCCTGAGCTAACATCTGTGCCAATCTGCCTCTATTTGGTATGTGGGTTGCCACCATAGCATGGCTTGAAGAGTGGTGTAGGTCACAGCCCAGCATCCAAAACCGTGACCTCAGATCACTGAAGCAGAGCATGCAGGACCCAACCACTACACCATGGGACCAGCCCCCTCAACACATTTTTGGAAGAAGAAGACAGGGTTGGAGAGCCAGTAATCGACTTGGCAGAGTTCAGGAAGAAATAGGTCCAAGTGCTACTGATATCCAGAGCAGAGACCCCCCCCCCAGTAGGAGAGTCGAGGTTCATGCTGGAGAAACTGAACAAAATAGGTTTCAGATCGGGCGCCCTGGAATCAGTGAGGCTTGAACTCAGAGGGATGAAGTAAACATCTGTGGATGACACCGTGGGACACTCAGGTGCTGGCCTTGTCCTCCTCCCTGAATGCCAGCAGTCAAGTCTCTCCAGGAGGTGACTGGAGGACTTTTAAAAACACAGAACAGCCTCAGAGAAAAGACCTCAGAACTGTCATTTAGGAATCTCCCAACAGAAAGGCTGGCTTACAGCCTGACGACCCATGGAGATGCCCACCACGCAGTAAGCCCCGTCATACCACCCGCACCCCCCGCCACAGACTTTCTAAACTGTTGTCCAGTGCTTTGGTCTTTAATATAAATAAAGATCAGCAGAAACTTGAGGAAAATCTTCTGCATACAGGATAGAAACCAAAATAAGCAAATAAAAAGAAGCAGCAGAGATAATACAGGGAGCAGAAGAGCAGAAGGAAAGTTAAGGGGGGAAAAGAGAAAACCAACTTCTGATTAAGATAATGCATTCATAAGGGCTGGCCTGGTGACGTAGTGGTTAAGTTCACATGCTCTGCTTCAGTGGCCCAGGGTTCACAGGTTTGGATCCCTAGAGTGGACCTACACCCTGCTCATTATGCCATGCTGTGGCAGCGTCCCACATACAAAATAGAGGAAGATTGGCACAGACGTTAGCTCAGGGACAATCTTCCTCACCAAAAAAAAAAAAAGATAGTGCATTCATAATCTGGAGATTATGAGGTAACATGAGAAAAAAAATAGACGACAAGAAAGACCTTTTGGAAATAAAAAAGACAGTAGTTGGAATTAAAAAATTTAGTAGAGGTTTGTTCTATAAAATTAACTTCTAGAAACTTGAATAAGATATATAGATATGAAGGATAGTAAAGAAATGATTTAAAAAAATAAAATTAGAGAATCAATCTCTAAGCTCTTATGTGTGATTAATAAAGTTCCTGGAAACAGAGAACAGAGAAAATGGAGACAACAAAATTATCAAAGAACGTGTATACGAAAAATTTCCAGAACTCAAAGGCATGAGTCACCAGATCGAAGGAACCGCCAAGCACTTGTCATGATGACCAAATGAAAAGCACACATGCCGAAGCCACATGATTGTAAAATGTCAGGACATCGGGATTCAAAGATGCCTCTAAAAGCACCCAAACAGAAAAAACAAATCACATACAAAGATACGGGAGTCAAATGCCACCATCTTCCAAATTTTGAGGGACAACGATTTTCAAACTAGACTTCCATGTTTGTCAAAATATCAATCGAGCAGGAGAGGATAGCATACCAGCCAGCTCAGGCTGCCATAACAAAGTGCCATAGACTGGGTGGCCTAAACAGCAGAAATGTGTTTTCTCAAAGTTCTGGAGACCAAAAGTCCAAGATCAATGTGCCAGCAGGATGGCTGTCTGGTGACAACTCTCCCCTTGGGCTGCAGATGGCCGCCGTCTTGCTGTGCGCTCACAAGACCTCTTCTTTGTGCACACTTGGGGAAGAGAGGCAAGCGAGCTCTCTGGTGTCTCTTCTTATAAGGACACTATGGGTCAGGGCTCCACCTTACGACCTCATTAATCTTAATTACTTCCTTACTCCAAATGGAGCCAAACTGGGAGCTGGGGCTTCAACATAGGAATTTGGTGGGGGGACACATACATTCAGTGCATAAAAGATAACAAAGAGACCATTTTCAAACGTGCGGATTCAAACAATCTATTGCTCATCCTCTTAGGAAGCTTCTGAAGGATGTGCTCCATCAAAATGAGGGAGGCCCAGAAAGAGGCTCAGGATCCAGAAAACAGGGACCTGGTACTGGAGGCGTCCAGGATGACCGACGTGCACCAAGTTAAAGGACACCAGTCCATCTTGGAGCAGGAAGGAGAACTGTAGGGAAATTAGGGATCTGTTAACTATATTATAAACAAAACAGTTAAGTTAAACAGGAAATGTAACTGTAATATATCACTTGGCTCGGCAGCGATAATCTGCATATAGTCATAATGATGGAAATACGGACCCTTGATTTAATGAAGGGTTGTGATACAGCCGTTTTTTGGCAGCAGTGGGTGGGAGGGGTGCTGTGTGTGGATAGCTGCAGCTGCATAACGGAGTCAGGTCCTCAGTCACCATCACAGGAAGCCAACAGATAATGTCTCTTCTGTTATTAATATATTTTACAAATATTTATGTGCCAGTGTCTGGCACTTTTTTTTTTTTTTAATTTTTTTTTTTCCTTTTTCTCCCCAAAGGCCCCTGGTACATAGTTGTATATTCTTCGTTGTGGGTCCTTCTAGTTGTGGCATGTGGGACGCTGCCTCAGTGTGGTTTGATGAGCAGCGCCATGTCCGCGCCCAGGATTCGAACCAACGAAACACTGGGCCGCCTGCAGCGGAGCGCGCGAACTTAACCACTCGGCCACAGGGCCAGCCCCTGTCTGGCACTTTTTTGAGGATTAATTCATATGAGATTGGGAGTATTGTTATTCTTTTTTTTTGAGGAAGATTAGCCCTGAGCTAACATCTGCCACCAAGCCTCCTCTTTTTGCTGAGAAAGATTGGCCCTGAGCTAACATCCATGCCCATCTTCCTCTACTTTATATGTGGGACTCCTGCCATAACATAGCTTAATAAGTGGTGTGCAGGTTCGCAGCCGGGACCCGAGCCGGCGAACCCCAGGCCGCTGAAGTAGAATGTGCAAACTTAACTGCTGCGCCACTGGGCCTGCCTCATTGCTATTCTGATTTTACAGACGGGTCACCGAGACACAGGCAGGTTAAGTAGTTTGCCCAAGGTCACACAGCTAGTTGGTTCAGCCAGGATTCTAAAACAGGCAGTCTGGCTCAAGAGTGCTACACTCTTATCATTAAAATAGATAAAGGAAGATATAGAAGATTTATGACCAAGTTCTTTTAGTTCCCTATATACCTCCTGCTGTCCTGGGCCTCTGTGTCCTGTCTCTTGCAGTTCTCTTGATCTGAAATTCTTTAATAAGAAACACAGCTGGCCCAGGGGCCCTTCTAGACTGCAGGGTTGGCCAAGTATGCTGGCTTCCTCACCTCTCTGGACTCTGGTAATAATGAAATCGTGTGTTTGTGTCTCCCCCAATTACTGTGAGGTTTCCAAGGCCAGGGACTGCTTCATTCATCATTGTGGCCTGGATCCTAGCACAGTGTCAGACCACAGCGGGTCCTCAGCACGTGTTTATTTCTGTAATTTTTTCTTCCTCCACACAGAATCTAGGCTATCCTCAGATTGTGCGGTCCAGGAGGGTTTCTCAAGGAGCTGCATTGGGCTGGAGAGCCAGGCAAGATTTACTTTTGCCTGCTCATCTGAGTTCACTCTGTAATGGGCAGCACAAAAACTGAACACTGCCACAGGAGAGAAAAGTCTCAAAGTCCATCCAAAGAAAGATTCTATTTCCATTAGGAGCATGAAGAGACCCAAGTGGAAAGATGTAGCCACTCTTTCATGTCTACCTCAAAGGTCAGGGAACATAATACTATGAAATGCCAAGTGTTCAAAGGCTCTCAGAATTCATCTGGTCCAACCCATGACATAATTAGTGCCGCATGGAGACTAAGGGTCTGGCCTGTATCTCCTCAACTCAGGCGTCCAACTTCTCACTTAACTTCTCTTCTTCGAACTCTGACAGAAACCGCAAAGTCAACGTATTCAAAATATAACTCTTGATTTCCCCACCAGGGCGCTTCTCTTGCACCGTTTCCTGTCTCAGTGAATGGTACCACCATGCATTCAGATGCAGAAACCAGAGACCAGCACAACTCTAGACCACGCTCTCATTGTCTCCTGCCAGGACACTGTAGTGACCTTTCAACTGGTCTTCTATGTACGCTGAGCCACGTTCCACACAGAAAGTTCCTTCAAAAGGCAGAGTTGAACACATTTCACATCAAACGACTAAAATCTCTCAGTGGCTTTCAATGCTCCTGAATAAAGACCAAACTCTTTAACATGGCCTAGAAGGTTTTACATGGTCTGGCCATTCAGGTGTCCCTAGCTTTATCTTGTACTATGATCCCCTTCAATCTCTGCCCAGACACATTTCCCTCCTCTCAGTCCCCCTTATGGCTCATCGTCTAGTAAACGGTGGGCTTTCAATAAAGAATTTCTAAATGCATGATATCACACAGATCTGGGCTCAAAATCTAGTATGTCTTAGACATGTGAACCTCTCTAAACCTCAGCTGCCTCGTCTACAGCACTGAGATAATAATAGCACCCGCCCACAGCTTCTTATCAGGATTCAACAAGATAATGACAATAAAGAACTTACCAGAGCGCCTGACACTAAATGAGAACCCAGAAAATTTTAGCTATCTAATATTCTGCAGAATACCATCCAAATATCCCTGTTTCCATTTGTAACTGGTCATGCAAGTCATTTATGAATTAATCTGAACCTTTAAAAACTCCGTTTACATTTTCGGTCTGTGCAAATTCTTGGGGACAACAAATTTTATGACTTTATTAGCCTCAGTGCAAAGTAATCGAGTCGTGCCAAAGGTGTGCTGGAGCTGACTTGTCCCAGCCCACAAGAGCCAACTGTTAGATTTTCAGGAATTCTGTGAGCCAGTTGCTAAATCTGGTAAAATTAGACTGTATCAACTTAAAATTGAAAGAATCATGTTAAAAGCAATGGTAATAAAGGTAATCAGTACTCAAAATGCATCACTTTCAAGTTATTTAGCTACATTTTACGATTGTCTATGCTTTTGAAGTTATTTATGACTGCTGTATCTATATGGTAAAAATATTATATGATGCACCACTGTTCATCTCTTCCCAACCCTACATCCAGTGACGTCACGTTAGTAGCTTGAAACTGGCCACACTGGGAGTATTTACACCACGGAAACCCACAACCACTATAAAAGAAGGCTCCTCCCTCCTGCCCCTGAAAGCTGGTTTTTAAACATTTACCAGCACATCGGTGTGTAATGCCTCATTATGTAGACATCAGACACAGATGAAGACCTCAGCATAAATGACAGTGATCTCTTAGCAAAGTCGATAGCTCTCATAAAGTCCTTTAACTAAAGATCATTCCCTTTGCTCTACTCAGGAATCTACTAGATCCTTTCCCAGAGGATACTGACCTAAGTTTATACACAACTCCTGTTAAGTTTGACCATCAGGTTTTCTTAGTCTATAGAAACAAATGAGGAGAGCACAGCACTATGAGGGAGATATGACCGCTGAGATCCAGACAGCAAACAGTTTATGACAAAGGGGGACAAATAAAAGCAATGAAACCAGAGAGAGGAACAAATAAACCCAGCAGTGGAAAGTCACTAGTACAGGACAGCCCCTGAGAGAGTCGTTGTGATAGAGCATAGAACAAGAGTTAATGGTCTCAGAGGTGACAAAGAACACTCAAAAAAGGTTTGCTGTCTTCCATATACTATTTGAGAAGGCAGAATAGTGTGTAACATGCATTTTAAATATCTAAAAATGCATTTCAATAAACGGGGCTGGGAAAACTGGATATCCACACACAAAAGAATGGATTTGGACTCATATCTTATAGCATATACAAAAATTAACCCAAAATAGATTAAAACCAAAAGCCCAGACATAAGAGCTAAAACTATAACCCTCAGAAGAAAACACAGGAGAAAAGCTTCATGACATTGGATTTGGCCACAGTTTCTTGGATATCACGGCAAAAGCATGGGCAACAACAACAAAATAGATAAATTGGTCTTCATCAAAATTAAAAACTTGTGCATCAAAGGACACTATCAAGAAAGTGTAAAGGCAACCCATGACATGGGAGAAAATATTTGCAAACCGTAGATCTGATAAGGGGTTAATATCTGGAATATATAAGGAACTCCTACCACTCAACAACAGCTAAAATAAACAACCCAATTCAAAAATGGGCAAAGGACTTGAATAGACATTTCTCCAAAGAAGATGAGCCAATGAGCACTTGAAAAGATACTCAACGTCACTAATCATCAGGGAAACACAAGTCAAAACCACAATGACTTGTGTCATGGTACCACAATGAGGTACCATTTCACACCCATTAGAATGGCTATTATCAAAAAAACAAGAAGGAACAAGTGTTGGCGAGGATGTGGAGAAATTGCAACCCTTGTGCATTACTGGTGAGAATGTAAAATGGTACAGCCACTATGGAAAACAATAGGGCAGTTTCTAAAAAAAATTACACAGTTTCTAAAAAAATAGAATTATCATAGGGTCCAGCAATTCCACTTTTAGGTATTTACCCAAAAGAATTGAAAGCAGAAACTCAAACAGACATTTGTACATCCATGGTCATAGCAGCATTATTGACAATAGTCAAAGGTAGAAACAACACAAACGTCCATAGATGAATGAATAGTTAAGAAAAATGTGATATGTATGCACAGTGGAATATTGTTCAGCCTTAAAAAGGAATGACGTTCTGATACATGTTACAAAATGAATGAAGCTTGAAAGCATGCTAAGTGAAACATAGTAGACACAAAGGACAAATAATGTGTGATTCCACTTATCTGAGGTATATAGAATAATCAAATCCATAGAGACAGCAAGTAGAATAGTGGTTACCAGGTGCTGTGGGCAGGGGAAAATGGGAAACTATTAAACAACAACTGGATACAGAGTTTCAGTTGGGGAAGATGAAAAAATTCTGGAGATAGTGGTGATGGTGGCATGACAATGTGAGTATACTTAATGCCACTGAATTGTATAGTTAAAAATGGTTAAAATGGTAAATTTTATGTTATGTCTATTTTAGCACAGCAAGAAGTGCTTTATAAGCATTAAAAAAGTCTGAAAAATGGCTATTAGGTGTGCTTTACTAAAAGTGATTATTTAATGTACTTTTAAAAAATGTGCCACTTAAAGCAGGCAAGCTCCAGTTCTCCAGAATAACACCTTACATGGAACATCTCAGTCTCTGCTAGGCACGATGCGTGGGATGTGAGATTTATTTGTTACAAATGTGTCTGTAGACATCAACAGTGACATCCTCTATTCCTATAATTTAAACACATGATCAATATAAAGATTAATACAGTCGCTCTAAGTGTGAAGGGAGCGAGAAGAGCAGAATTGGACTGGAGGGGTGGACGATGGGTGACCTCTCTCAGAGAAGTTTTAAAAAGGGAAGGTAAAGAAGGCAGAGTGTCCTTAATAATAACAAAATATGTGAACCACAGTGCTACAGGAGACAAAAAAGATCCCTGGGGTGGGTTCAGAGACTGTTGGCTTGCGCAGTTGTTGCTATAGGGTACCATTTTGGAACCATCACCCAGTCCATTCCTCCACACCCCACTCTGCACCTCCCATCCACTTCCTTTTCGCCTTGGCATTCCCCTTATTTGAGCCTTGCCCTGGGCTCACTGTCTCTGACAGGAAAGAAAAGCAGATTCTGGGACAGTCTTCTTGGTTTTTGTATTTCAATAGCCTAAATACTGAAGGGAACACAAAAAGACCAAGGTTTTAGTCACAGTATTTAAGAGCTTAAAGAGAGTGGTCACCCTCCCCCATCTCTTACCCCAAACAACATGGAGACCAGAAATGGTTTGTCTGGGCTGTGCTGAGGGAGAAAGGTGGAGGGAAGGGCAGTCCTGGCAATGTGGATGTTGGTTGGCCCTAGAGAGGGCAGTTCTGCAGCAGCCATGAGGGCCCAGAGTCGCATGGTGAGTTTAGGGCGGGCAGGCTCTTAGATAGTTTTGCAGAGATTTTTGCCTGGGTAGGAGAAACACTAGACAGAATAAAAATGCCTGAGATTCCATTTCTGCCACTTTAGTAGAATGGTGATGTAAAACAGGAATTAAGTTATGGACAAATCAACAAAGTTACATTTTTTCCACATGCGAGTTTCTGTACTGAGATTTGCACTAGTACACAGTTTTAGCGAGTCCGTGAAAACATGAAAATGGTCCAGAAAAGCATGTAAAGTGAGGAGGATAATGTGGCTAGTGGAAATTCTAGCAAGAATTAGAAGCATCTCCAAAGGAGACAAAGACCCAAAAAAGTAGGAGGAGAACCAGGGGAGAGTAAGGATGCACATCACCAGGAAGCCCACGGGACCGGCTGTGCCCAGGTCATCAATGTGCTCCCACCGCCGTGGGCTAGAGTGTAATCTTCTTCTCTAACTCGCCCTGGTTAAAAACCAATCCCGTCTTCTCTGCCTGCAAATCCAAGCCCACTGGGTTCCATTTGAGTTTCTTGATTTGGGCAACATAAAAGCACCCACAAGGCCTTTCAGGTCATACTTGACTTGTCTCATAAGCACCTTTTCCACCTGGTCCACGATGGTCCCTGTTGCCCATGTGTCTGCCGCTTTATCAACATCTCACCTCTTTCATATTCCTGAGTAAACACGATACTGTGACCTTACCTCCTCCTTTCAACCTGTCTTCAGGATTAGGATCAATACCTGCTGCTCGGCTTTATTCAGGTGATGGATAGCCTTGGAAACTCTTATCTGGACTGGTTTGCTGTCTCCAGCTGATACTCCAAACTAACCTTCAGCCTAAGCCTTTAAAAATGTCCATATTTTAAGAAAAGATGGATGATCCTCTCTGTTTCAAATAAGAAGGAAAATCTTTTGACCAGAATGGGAGCAAAGAGGGAATTTTGTTCTGTTTCAAGGAGTCTTTGAAGAACTGTTAATAGATTGTCTTTCTTTCCCTTAATTATGTTTATGCCCCAAACTAGGTAAGGACCTGATGGGAGGGCGCAGTGCGCGTAATAGCGTGAGAGGCATCCTGGGTCTTGAACTAGGGCTACAAACAGAACTCCTAAATGTCTATTCAAAAGTCCTCACCAAATTATTTTCTGCCTTTTCTTCCAGGCTCAAGAAATACTAAGATATCAAGAAATACCTGAGATTTCATCTAGATGCTCCAATTCAACCCCCACACTGAAATTCTAAAGCTGTCCTCATGGTTGCCCATTCTTATGGACCCTCATGAGCTTTGTGCTTGAGCTTCCGGCCTCAGAGGGGAGAAGAGCTGTCATACATTCCACTCAGAAACGGTCGTTTTCACGCCATGTTTTGCAGGTGCCTCTGAGATTGTGCTTAGAGTTAGCTGCTCCCTCGTCTCACATTATGGTTCAATTTCAAGCCTGTCTTTCAAAACTTGTCCAGTCAATTTAAATTTTAAAACACTTATGAAAGACCTAAGACATGCAAAGTATAAAACTAGCAAGAGGAAGCTAGAGGACCAAAATAGAAGGGAAGAGAGGGGGTGGTAATTAACTTTTGACCTTGTGACCTTTACATTAAAGAATTTGCGAGTACAAGATAGAAGACAAGTATGAAAATAATTGTAATGTGATGTTGTCATCAAAGAGAAAGAATGAATATCTGTATGAACTTTATAGTAGGCAAGAGAGAGTTTTCAACTAGGGGGTATTCAGAAGAGAATCTGTGATACAGTGGACTTCATTTGAGCTGAACCTGGGTAAGATTTCAAGCATAGATACAGAGTTGACAGGACAATTTGTTGGTTTAGAAAATAAAAACTAGCAGTCTAACTCCCAAGAACTAGGCATTAGTACCAGTATTAAACTTATTTACACTAAGAGTTCCTTTCGTACTGCCATAAAAGAATAAATAGGCTCCTGAAAAGCTAATAGGAAAGCCAATTTCTGCACAATACGGTGAATGCTATCCCCTCCCCACCCCCAGTGGCTTATGCATTCAAACCAGAAATGCACTTCGGGGGATGGGGGGTGGGAGGGAAGGTGAAACGTGATAATTAATAAAAATTTTTAAAGATTTTAAAAATTTAATAAAAATATCATTCAAGAACAGTGAGAGATTACAAAGTTAAGTCAGGCAAAATCTCTATTTTAAGCTGTATGTGAACTAGCATGGGAGTCCAGAAATAACTGTACCACAGGATCCTTGCCTTGGGGAGGGCTGCATTAACAGCCTGGAGTGACAAGAAAAGCTTGCGAATGATTCAGAGCAAGAATAGTTGGAGACATGGGAGGAGGTAATATGGCACCATGAAAGAGAAAGAAAACAAGCTTTTTGCGTAGAGGCGGGGCAACCGTGGCGCGTTCTGAGAATGAGCCGAGGAGGATAAGCTCGGAAGCAAAGACTTGTTAAGTTTTAGGTTTAGGAAATCTCTATGACCTTCCAGAATGTGAGAGAGATGATTACAGGGCAAAAAGATGTCAGAAAAGAGACAATTGAGCCAGCCAGTGCAAGCTGCCTTCTCAAGAAGTTTGGCAGTGGGGAAAGTGGGAGCAGAGAAAGCGGACAGCCAGGGGTGCCAAGAGCTGGGGACTGGCTGGAATGGGGAGATGAGTAAAGTTGGAAATGCACACAGAATGAAAAGGAGTTAAGGGTCTGGAGATCGAGATGGACAGAAAGAGCTGAGCGGCAGGGCTGGAGAGGTTGTGATGACACCAACGTATTCAGGGTGTGTGACCAGCCACCTTTGCAAAACAAGATAATAATCCCTATTTTCCTCCACATGCCTCTGGTTCTAGTTGAAAATATAGTAGGGAAGTGAAGTCCTCAAAATAAATTCCTTCCAAAACAACAAAAACAGAATAATAAGATAACATGCAAATTCTGCATTGGTGGGGTTGATCGGAGAAGAGGAGCCACTATGAGTAGCATAAGGGATTATTTTGGGGATTAGACCCTCCCCAATCATCGGGCACCGCGAGGAGTTACATGAGTCTGCTGTCCCTGCATCTGATGGTGGACCTGAAGTCAGCAGGGCCAGCAGTCAGAGCCAAACAGTGGATGTGAAGTGGGGGAGAAGCAGGACAGATAGGAGCCTGGGAGAAGGAGCTGGAAGCTGCAACTGTTTCTCACTGGAACCTGCTTCAGTCTCAGCGCCTTCGAGCCTCCAACTCCGGGGTAGCCTTCAGAGAATAGTATGTGTTACCAGGGGCCGCCCACGCACCTGCAGGGGGCCAGGGAAGCTGAAGGAGGGGTTTGATGGGCACTGGAGGAGCTGTAGGCTGGTGGCTGCCCCACACCACAAGGTGAGCCAACAGATCCACCGAAAAGCGCATGAGCCACAGCGAACCTGACCTTACTACCCTGGTAAATTTTATGTTGCTCTCACTTTCTGCCTTTTTCATGTATTTAAGAAATTGCTTTTGAAGGAAAAGCAATAGAAGAGACTGAACAGATAAATGGAAAAGCAGCTGGAGACTGCACCCCCATCTCTGGTTAAAGCCATATCTTTACAGGTCGGGGGCTGCGGAGACCAGTGGCTCTTCGAAAAAGTGTCTTCTGAAACAGTCTCCTTGGAAACCTAGAAAAATAAATCCTCCCTAACTGTTTTGAAAGAACCAAATTGTCTTAATATTGTTAATAAGACAAGTTAAACAAGCTCAGTGGTAAACATACCTTTTCGAGACACATTTCCATCTTCACTGCCCTTTCCTGTACATCTTGGAGATTCTGGTCCTTCTTCCCCAGATTTGAGAATCACAGCTTAAAGCAATAGTTCCCAAAGCAGTGGTCAGCAAGACAGCCTCATGTGAATCATCAGGGGGAAGATTTTTTTTTTTTAAGATTTTATTTTTTGCTTTTTCTCCCCAAAGCCCCCCTGTACATAGTTGTATATTCTTAGTTGTGGGTCATTCTAGTTGTGGCATGTAGGACGCCACCTCAGCGTGGTTTGACGAGCAGTGCCATGTCCGCGCCCAGGATTCGAACCGACGAAACACTGGGCCGCCTGCAGCGGAGCGCACAAACTTAACCACTCAGCCACGGGGCCGGCCCCACCTGGGAAGATTTTTAAATGCGGATGATTCAGTAGCTGTGGATGAGTCTGAAAATCTGCCCCAGATCACTAGATCCTACTTACAGTGATAAACCAAGAAATAAAGGAAGGTCATACTTAGATCAGATAGACAAGTATGTTGAAATATTGAAAGGCTTCAGTGCTAGCTGCTAAATAGCCACATCCACAACCTTCTCTTCCCCCTGCTAGTGGGTTGAATGGTAGCCCCCCCAAAAAATATGTTCACATGCTAACCCCCAGAACCTAAGACCTTATTCGAGAAATGGGTGTTTGCAGACATGATTAAATTAAGGATTTTGAGATGATATCATCCTATATCATCCAGGTGGGCCCTAATCTGATCACAAGTGTCTGACACAGAGGAGAAGGCCATGTGGAGACAGCAGCAGAGATTGGAGTGATGCCACCAGAAGGCAGAAGGGGCAAGGAAGGATGTTCCTCCAGGGCCTTTGGAGGGAGTGAGGCCTTGACAACACTTTGGTTTCAGACTTCTGGCCTCCAGAACTGTGAAACAACACATTTCTGTTGCCTTAAGCCATCAAGTTTGTGACAATTTGTCATGGCAGCCACAGGAAACTTATACCTCTTCATATCTCCCCATAAGCCTGCAAATAAAAGATAATGCCTGGTCCAGGAGGGGTTTCCAGGAAATTGTTCCAGAACCATGGATATGCCTTACCAGTAGTTAAACGTTTTGAAGAACATAGTGTATAAAAGTATAAGAATATTATTGAATGTTATGGAGATAAACATCCGAAGAACAATATAAAATAGAAATGATTTAAAAGATGGTTAGGAGATGAGGCCAGGCGGGAAGGGAAACCTATCTTTTCATTTTGTCCTCTCCTGTGCTGTTTGAAATTTTGTTTTTCATGTGCATAAATTATTTTTTAAATCACTAGGAAAAAAGAAAACACCAGGTAACTCTGATAAACAAAACTGAGAATGCCTGCACTAGAGAACAGCTGGAAGATTCATGAGAGAATCAGCCCAAGGCAAACTTAGGAAACAGGTAAGGTAGTTCTGGGAGTTTCCAATCTGTAGGATTCTGAGGGTCGAGGAAGAAAGGTCAAGTATCTGAGTAACCAGAGGTTATCCGTTTCTAAGCTTCATCTCATTTGAAGCCTTTATCTCTTTGAGATGGCCATATTTCAGCCAGGTCTGTGGCCTGTGTTGTGAAGACCATTCACCCGTGAGGATAGACACTGGTTTGCATATCGTTATGTACACCACTGCTTGCCTAAATCCTGAGATATTTATGATGAGGAGTGATTATCACATATACAAAATCACACTAATGTTTTATATGAAAAGAAAATCACACTGAAAAGGAGAAAAATCCATGGTCCCTGTTGACAGTCCCCACTGCCATCAATAAGATCTGCCAAGCGTTCTGGTTGCAAAACATTGATTTTATAATAGCAATAAAGTTTACAAATGGCAAAAATATGAGCTTGTTTACTCCTGGAAGATTTTATTATTCATGCAAACTATTAGTCAAATACAGAGGCTGTGATATTCATTGCAAAACCATTTATGAGCCAGAAAGACCCCAAAGAGAGAGATTCAATAGAAGTGATTTTGCAAAATCTAAGGATTTCTAATCCTCAGATTAAAAAGCCAGTCTCCATACCTGGAGCAAAAGTGAAGCCCAGTCAAGATTTTTGTGATCAGATAGAAATGGAGGGAGCAAGGGCGGGTTTATTTTAGGGACTTTCTTACAGTTGGCTATGTTGTTTGCACCAAGAGAAACTTCCAGGCTGTGGGATACCTCCAGCTTAAACCCAAGTCTAGCAAGCTGTCCTGGACCTACTGAATTATATGTTGCTGGAGAGTCCTTGAATTCTATTGCCTGAACTGAAGCTATTCCTGCCAGGCAGCATGTTCATTGCTGTTTTTTAGGGTCTTTATGCTTCGCCTTCACTGGTCTGCGCCCAATACAAGGGCAACAGCTCTCCTCCGCATCTCAGTCTTAGCCTGTTAATGACCAGCCTTAGTCCTAGCTGGTTACCAGAGTCTCTCTACCAACTGTGGCTCTTCGTTGAGAAGCTGACTATACTTAGTGTGAGTGAGGTAGATCCATTTTCCTGTTCCCTTAATAAAATCTGCTTAGAACTCTCCTCAAATACACTGTCCAGATTTTAACTCTAGATTTTCTTATTGCATAACATCATGCAGGAAGTTCAAAAATAGCAACGATGCAATTAATTCTACCAATAGGAGCCATTGCAATATTCTATAGGCAGAAGCTAGAGGGTCTTCCTGGATCCATAAGCAAACTAAAGTGTTTCCCTAAGACTCTGGTGACGGTAGTGAGATTTTTGCTTGTTTTTCCTCACCCCGTCCTCTCTAAGCATTCATTTCTTCCTTTCTCCTCTTCTTCCTACTAGGACCCCCAAAGTTCTAGCTATATAGTTTGCATGTCCTTGAACCCTTCCCCAGCTGGGACTAATTAGCCTAAATCACCTGTCTCCTCTGAGTGGTTCAGAGTGAGTATGTGATACAAGTTGGTCTAGACAGAAGGAAGTTCTGATGGGGGAGAAAAATGGATGCTTTCTCCTAGTAGATGAGAATTAAGATGCATCTAACGGCAGTCATTGCTGCCAACCATTCTGCAATGATGCAGAGAACTAGCCTTAAAAGAAGCTGACACAGGGGCTGGCCCCGTGGCCGAGCGGTTAAGTTCGCGTGCTCCGCTGCAGGCGGCCCAGTGTTTCGTTGGTTCGAATCCTGGGCGCGGACATGACACTGCTCATCAAACCACGCTGAGGCAGCGTCCCACATGCCACAACTAGAAGGACCCACATCGAAGAATATACAACTATGTACCGGGGGGCTTTGGGGAGAAAAAGGAAAAAATAAAATCTTTAAAAAAAAAAAAAAAAAAGAAGCTGACACAGTGCAAGGCAGAGCATAGCGAAGGAAACAGGCTCGATGGCACTGGTGACATTGTTGCGCTTCTGGATCAATTCTCACATAAAGCTCTCCCCACTTCTGGATTTTTCTGCAAATAAATTTCTTTTAATTGTTTAAGCCAATTTCAGTTAGGTTTCTGTTATATACGACTAAAAGCTAACTGATATGGTGACAACACAAAATTAAGTGTGGTCTCATAGATGTTAGCTAATTTCCATGCAAATCCCTAGAGTCCATCTCCAACAGAATGAATGTTGGGGCCATTAAATCTTGGGGCCACCCCTAAATGGCCCTAATTACCAGGGACCCTAAAACACGCCAGGAAACTATCACAGAATTTTAGGTCAGTATTTGAGTTCCAGATAATTCTGCAATCTCCAAGATTCCTTGGTATTTACTGAACAATGCCCCAACCATCTGGAGGGGAGGAGTCACTCTGGGAACACCCCAGCTTCTTTAGGATCACTGGACTTAAGGATGAATTCTGGCCACTGCCAAGGTCTTGGTCACTCCAAGATTTGATCTGAATCAGGGCAACTTCCTACACAACCACTTGTCTCCTTGTATTTGCCCTTCTGCTTCCTAGAGACACTGGATGAGCATCTACAGATCAGCTGGTTAGAACAATTCACGATACAAATTTCCTTAGTTTTACCACCAAGGCATCTGAGAGAAGAAGAGCCACAGAGGGATCCAAGAAAAAATTCCTGCGAGGTCAGTCTGTGAACACAAGATCTTTTTAAATCTTTTAAATGGGTATTGGGTATATTGCTTTCACAAATAAATTTACTTATTTATACCTTACCTCCAAAAATGATTTGAGGTAGCTTTAAAAATACTTAGGATAAGTAAATAGATGAGATCAAACAATATAAAGGTAAAGACAGGAAAATAACTATTTGGCAAGCTTAGTATATAAAATGGTTTCATAATATCCTATGCAGTTGCTATAGGTGGAGAACAAATTTGTCTCTGATCTCCCAAATTAGCCAAAGCAAAGAAAGGAAACAAGCAAAAGTTATGGCGTAGGAAAAAATAGTTTTCCTGAGAAAACTTTCTCCTGCAGTAATTTATGGAAGGGACACTGTGCTACAGAGAGCCTCCAAGACAGATTTTGGGAAACACGCCAGTGTAGCTGATGGCATAACCTCAAAGCACTGTTCAGCAGAAACAGTTGTGGGAGACGAATCAAGCACTCTCTGGTCGGAGCACACAGCTCTTTCATTATCTGCCTTGGTCCAATCAGGCAATTTACAGTGTCTGTTTAGATGTCAGGGCCTCGAGCTGTAAGGGTGCTACCCACGGGGGTCTCGTATCCATGTGGAGGAACCACCTATAAGGAAAGCAGACCTGAGAGGTGGAGAGAGACATCCAGATGGATTTGATTGTCTGAACACCTGGACTATTCAGGTCTATCAGCCAATAAATTCTCTTTTTGCTTAAACAGTTGGAGTAGGGCTCTCTTCGCTCTACTACATTCCTATCCTCCTGAGAGCTGATGCACACTCTCATCAAGAATAACGCCTAAATCCAGGAGAAAGGAAGTCCAAGGGAGCACATAGTCTTCCTAGAGGTAGGAGATGGTAGGGACCATGTCAATTCTCATACCTACCACTCCCTCCACACACTATGACCAAGTAGCAAAATGACAACAAGATTTATATTTTCAGATCCCTTCGCATCTCTGGTTATATGAAACCAATTGCTTCTGTTTCTTTATCTAACATTTATTAAATTGTGAGTCCATGAAATGACGCTGTATGAATTGATCCTATATATAAACTGAGTGTACATCACTTGAGTAACCGAGTATCGGAGAACAGATGGTGGGTCTGAGGATGAGAGAGTTTCCTCGTCTGAAAGCTCCACTCTTTGCAACTGCTTTGCCCCCTGCAGCAGGACTGACTTGTTCCAGGTAATCTATATTTATCAATAGAGCACTAACATTGTAAAAATAAGGCAATTATACTCCAGTGACAGACCTAAATATTATGTCACTATATGAAGCAAGTGGCATTATTAGTCATTTCTTCAGATATGATTTGCTTTATAAAAGCCGCTTTTCAAGGCGTTGGAACTCAGCAGGGACTCTTTGTCAACAATCTGCCGTTTCTAGCTAAATTAAGTAATCATCTGGCTACTATATTTAGAAAGCTGTGCAGGCTACAGAACGTATAGACAGCTCTAAATGATGCGTTTCTCTTCAGGGGACACCATTACACGGGAGCAGAGGAGCATCTGATTTTAAGAGAAAATGGGCTGGTTTCTATTAGACCCATAGAATGATACGAACACTATAAAGAAGTCACTGATATCTCCCAGAAGGTCCAAGTGCGACCAGATTGCTTATGAAAACAATGTCGAATATCTTGCAGTTTTCCTTGAAGAGAGCTCTGCAATTTTAAATTCTTTCTCCTCCCTTCTTCTCCCCTAAGCAAAAGTTTTAAAAGAGCTCCCCTCAGAGTCTTTCAGAACCCCTCCTATGATAGAAGGCACTCTATGCCCACAGACCAGGGCTTCATTATTTTAAACCATTGCGGTGACTTTGGAAATGATGGCAGCTCTGGTTTACTGTGCACTTACTATGTCCTAGGAATAATAGGTATTTTACATATATTATTTCATTAAGTAAATGAGGTGAAAGTGTATAGATAAATGTGTGTGTGTGTAGTGCCTACTGTGTTTAGGATATACATATAAGGTATATATTTTTATCCCTGATTTATAAATAAGGAAACCAATGCTCAGAAAATAAGCAACTTGCCAAATATCTCACAGATGTGAGAGACAGAGCCGGGTCTGGCTACTTCTGAGGCCACTCTTACTGCCACACATGGCTGCCTCCTAAATAATGAACCCTGCTGTTGTGTTTGCCCTACTTCCTTAATCCACATCCCGCTCCTCCAGGATCTCCAAACTCTTCTTGCCTTCCTTCTACCCCTGCCCATGGAAATGGGCTAAAATATGGCAACTGCTTTCAGAAGATGTCCTGAGTTCTCTGAAAAAAACAAAACAGAATTCCATGAGAATTAGTGAACAGGACAAGAACAGCAGATGGTCTGGGACCTCCAGGACGCCCACTGTCTGACTTCCGGTAGGCCTGTTCTGCTTCACGGGCCCTGATGCTCCTGAAGACAGGTTTATTTTCGTGCATGTGCTCGCCCTCTGCTGTGACAAAAAAGACCCCAGTACTCAGTGGTTTACAAGCACTCCTTGCAGGAAGGAGTGTGGAGAGTGTTAGGTAGCCAGGGGTGGGCCTGAAGACCACCACACAGCAAGTGTAGATCTCAAACTTCCAGGCTTTCCTTTCTACCTGATCTACTCAGTGGTCAGCAAGAATTTGACTATGATATGCTGTAGGATATGAGAGAGAGAGTCAGGGAAAGAGATTGGGAGGAAGAGGGAGAGAGACAGGGAGATGGAGAGAGAGAGAGAAAGAGAGAGAGAGAGAGAGAGAGAGAGAGAGAGAGAGAGAGTCTCCTGCTTGGAGTTCATTGAACTTCTTTTACCCAAGAGTTCATAGTTTTAATCAAATTTGGAATTTTTTAGCCATTATCTATTAAAATAAATTACTGTTCCACTTCTTTTCTCTCCTCTTCTGGGATTCTAATCATATGTATTATAAATTGCTTAATATTATCCTGCAAGTCACTCCTGCTCTGTTTTTTGTTTGGTTGGTTTTCAGTGATTTTTCTCTGTAAATTTCAGTTTGTTTAGATTCTGTCCCTATGTCTTCAAGTTCACTGATCTTTTCTTCTTCAGTGACTAATCTTATGTTAATTCCACACACTAAATTTTTCTTTTTAGATACTGTATTTTTAATCTCTAGAAGTTTCATTTGATTCTTTTTGTCTTTCATTCTCTCCTCATTATGTTCATGCTTTTAACTACTTGAACATATTTGTTATAGCTGTTTTAGTATTCTTTTCTGCTAATTCTATCTATAGAACTAGTCTGTACGTATTGACTGGTTTTTCTCCTGGTTATGGGTTACGTTTTCCTGCTTTATGGCATGTCTGATGATTTTTTAAATTGGATTACAGATGTTATGAATGTTAGGTTTTTGAATGTCTTGATTTTTGTTTGTTTCCCTTTAAAGAACATCAGGCTTTATTTTGGTAAGCAATGAAGGTACTTGCTTTTCAGCTTGATACCTTCCAGATGTGTTTTTTAGCTTTGCCATCACACATCTTCTTTAGTTTTATTCCAGTGGTTGTTCAGTCTTACTTTTAAGGCATGACCCCCTGTGTCTCCACTGAATGCCCTGGGTGACCAGTGAGGACTCTCCACTCTGGCTGGCTGGATTTTAAACCTCTCCCTGCCCTTGCGAATGTTCAAGTCCCTGATTGTATTTTTGCCTTGCCTCGTGGACCTTCACCCCATGCACACACAACCTAATAATCAGCAAAGAGTTAAGGGCTCGTCCATGAAAATTTATGTAGCTCTATTCCTGCATAGCGCCCTCTTCTCCAGAATTGTGACCTGCAACTTCCAAGCTCCTGAGCCTCCCATTCTCCTTCTCTTTAATTCAGTGAGCCTCTTGTGCACTACTTGGAATTCTGCTTCCTGGGCTGTGGTCTGGAAAAAAGCAGAAACCAGGGTGATAGTGGGGCTCATACTATTTGTTTCCCATCTCTCAGGAGTCACAGCCTCGGTCCAGTGTCTGAAAATAGTTGTTTCACAGAATTTGTCCAGTTTTCTACATTTATGGTGGAAAGGTAAATCTGGTCCTAATGCCTCCATCCTGGAAAGAAACAGAAGTTCAAGGAATTTTTAAAAATTTGAAAGTTATCATAACATTTCCCAAATGTATTTGGCCATGCAACATTTTTTACAGATTAGCTATTCGTATCTTAAGAAATCGGTCTTCCTTGGAATACTTTTGGAAAACTTTGGTTTAAGGAACATGATCTTTAGAGTAGATATAGGAGTATGTTTGGTGTCAGGATGATTACATGGGCTTAGCACATTCCTAATATAGTTGTTTTTCTCCCAATATTTCATCTTTCAGTAAGTTTGGTACCGTCTATTCTTTGTATTTATGATGATTTAATTTTTTGAATTAGGCTTTGTTACTACTTGTAGTTAAGTATCCCACAGTGCTTAAATAATTTAGTTACCAGGGGAAATGACGCTGCAAAATTCCTTTCAATGTTTAAGCCAAAAATTAATATAATCAATTTCTCATTCAATACTCTAAACCTCCAGTTACTTGACCAGCAAGAAGTTTATCATTTTTAGGCTTTCCGTCCCACAAATATGTCAAAGAATATTCAGGGGTGCTTGCATGGGTGGCCCAAATGTCCCCAAATTCACCAACTGCTAGATCGCATTATTTTGCCCAGGAGTGGAATGTGGAAGACTGTGCCATATGCGATCACAGTTACTATCTCCAGCTCTGGGGGTCTGAAGTCTCCATGACACCCCGGCTTCCTCACAGGGCTGCAAGCTGATTTGCCTTTCAGCTGTCAGAGCTTATCCCACTGTCTTCCTTTGGTCACTCTTTTCAACAGCACTTTAGCAATGATTTTTAAGTAAGAAATTACAATTTAAAATCAATAAAAGAGTTCTTTGAGGGTCAGGCAGAACCTCTAGACGTAGACAAGGAGAAGCTGGAACAATGATTTGCTGAAGCTATTGGAAACTTTGACTCAATTTAATAACCATTCATTAAGCATGTAGTATGTGCAAGATAAAATATCTTTAAGAAGTCCTCTCAATAGTGATCTCCAATGATGTGAGGACCAACAAGATGCAATCAGGCCAGCATCTCATGGGATACTTCCGCCATCTCAGTCAGAACTCTCTAATATCTTTTTTCCTGAGGAAAATCTTTATTTTTGAGATTTATTAAATGATACTGTGACTTGTAGAAGGTTCAAGGGTAGGATCTGTTCAATACCAAATATTAACACATGAATGAAATTCTCAAGCTAAAATCATTCCAGCTGCAATGTTCCTTGTAGAGGAAATGAAAAGGGAGGCAGAGGAAAGGGGGAAACGGTTTAGTAAGTTAACAAGTTCAGATCGACGAGATGAGTAAAACCGCAGTACTTAAGGACAGACGTAAGACAGAAAGAGAAATTCAAGGTTCATCTAAACATATGTGAATAAGTGCGAGTGTGTGAAAATCCAAGCTGAAGTCATCTATTTCCATGAGAAAAAAAAAGAAAAACAAACAAAAAACGCTTCTCCATTTCACTAATAGCCTCATGTTTCCCAGTTTTTTCTTAAGTAGAAAAATATGGTTTCAGGTAGAATGAGCCACTTGCACACATAAATGGTTCAGAAAACATCTATAAACTCTTCATCAATCCATAGTCTTTCCATGTGTAGTTTTGTAAGTCTAGTTTCATCAGATATAAGTACCTAAAACCTAGTAAGTACTTCATAAATAGTTTAACGAATGAATATGTATTCCCGACAACAATAATGTAGTGTACCATGTGGCTAAAAATCAAATCAGTATAATCTCGCTTTCTTGGTTACATAGATCTCAGGCGTCTTTTTTTTTTTTTAAAGATTGGCCCTGAGCTAACATTTGTTGCCAGTCTTGTCTTTTTCCTTCTTCTTCTTCTCCCCAGAGCCCCCAGGACATAGGTGTATACTGTAGCTGTGGGTCGTCTTGGTTGTGCTCTGGGACGCCACGTCAGCGTGGCCTGACGAGCGGTGCCATGTCCGTGCCCAGGATCCGAACCGGTGAAACCCTGGGCCGCCAAAGCGGAGCGTGCAAAATTAACCACTTGGTCGTGGGGCCGGCCACTCGTGTGTCTTTGAGGATTAAAACACTCACGTTATGCAATAGTACCACTTTCCTTGGAAAATCTGAAAGAGTAGATTACTTATGCTTCAAAATAGAAGTATGATCAAATTGACTAGGCGTTAATGAGCGTGCGTAACTGATTGTTCTTTATATTTACCCCGACTCTTTTGAAAGCATTGCTTTCTGCTCACACAGATAATGTCATTTGAGACACTTGGCATCTGGGACTCATGTGAAAACCAACCTTTGCTTGGGAACAGAACCCGTTATTTGTGATTTTGCCTCATGGCGTTGTGGACTACATAATGCCTTTGGTCAATGTTGTCACCTCATCTTTAGTTACTATTCGTTATACTGCCTTGTTTTTACTTCTCTTTTACCACCTTCCAAAATTCAATATTTAACAGTTAAACTTCCTAGCACAAGTAAGGGCCTCGATGTGTGCGTGCAGCAAGGCTTCCCCCCGATACTCATTACCCTGCCCAGTGGCAGCTGTTTACGCCTCTATTTTGACACCTTCTTCACGTGTCCTCTGAGAAGGTGCGATGCCTCGACATTGACTTCTGTCCTTCACAGACCTAACTGATGACCCGCCTTATCAGTCAATAGAGATGATGTGCATTTGACGTGCATTGATGAAACTGCTGCAGGAGCCAATTCCAGAAAACCAATACTATTCTTGTAGAGCAGTGTCCTGTCACTAGTTGATGAGATGATTCAGTATTTCTAATAAAATATTGATTATTTATAGGGTTTTTGGGGATAGCTAATGTCAATAATCTTCACATGGGGTGCCTGTTAATAATGCCAATTCGGGGATCCCATTCTCAGAGATTCTAACACACCTTGCATATGGCCCAGGAATCTGCATTTTAACAAGCACTTTCAGGGTACAGGCGGTGCCTGGATCGCGCTTTGAGACACACTGATCTGTACAACCTCAGACGTTAACAAGGAAGTACACCATTGGGCCAGATCTGAAAATTCTATTTTTTAAAAGTGCATTCTTCATTTTACAAATAGGGAAACAAGATATTGCACTCTGATTTTTATCAACAGATATTAATTGAATTAAGCATCACTTCAACTTTACTAGCTGACATTCTATCTAGTTCAACTTTGAAATACTGTTACCCTAAAGAGGATCTCCATCACTTTTACGTGATGGTTTGACCTTGATAAAACACTACGCAGCACAGATAGCATGCCCTAGGATAAGACAATGTTTTCTAACTAAGAGACAACTGAGCAGAGGAAGAAATGGATTTGCTTTCCTACTTAAACCAAATCTGGAACTTTGTCCCGTTTTGTTTGTAACTAAAATATAACCATCGAAGCTTCATCAAATCTGTCAAATATGAGCCAAAGATACACTTGACCTGAAGTGAAATATCAAAAATTTTTAAACATTTAACTCCTAGTGTGTATTAGTAGGAAACCAAGTTGAGCAGAACCCATTAATGTCACAGTGATCGGTTACCAATGGAAATAAATAATTCATGATGAAGGGAATTAGTCTAATTAGCAGGCAGTTTGAGTCCTTTGATAAAACCCAGCTCTAATTCCGTGAAGGGCAGGAAGTGCTGTCATCAGTCAGCCCTGAAAAGATTAGCATCTATTATGAATGAGGTTCGACACCCCAGCGAAGTCATGTGTGTCCTGGAGACAAACTTAATATGTTCCAGAATGGGACACAGTTTGTCTCACCAACACATCACGATTCCTACCAGGCTATTGTATGTAATAACAAGCAAAGATCAGCGCTCCGTCCTGTCACTCGCTCCACTGTCCGTCATTCTGACAACTGTGCAAATACATTCTCCATGCAAAGTAGAGAGTGTGCCCTGAATACTTGTAAAATTGCACAAGATGTCAAAGAAAATCTGTATTACTTTCTCACTCACCAAAACAAACACACAGAACCAAATGTCAGCCCTGAAACTGACGGTTTCAAAGATGGTGGGCAATATAGGATGTCAGGCTTGGTGGATACACATTTCATTTTAAAAACTGTTGTCAGCTTTCCCCGGAAATGTGCCTCCCTCCATCTCTCTCTCTAGATATTGAAGTTACAAGATCAATCACAGGCTTCCAGCTTTTGCAACTGCGGATAATGGAAATGAGGATCCTAAGAACATAGCTGCTGGAATACCAAACTAACATGTGAAGGAAAACAAGAAGAAAAGTTTGTTTGTTTTTTATTACAGTATGCAATGGCTTGGATCCTCGGGATGGCTCAGTTCTAGGAAGATTTGTAGTTTCTGAATCATACGTGGCCTGATGTATCTAAAGATGTTGACTGTTCCACACTGTGCAAGCCCCACATTATTTTGCAGCCCACAAGCTGACTCGGCATCAGCTGTGTTTCCATTTTTACTTATGAGCCTTTTGAAATTACATGTTTCCATTTTGCAATTTGATGTAATAATGATATAACTCCAAATTTGTAAGTTATTGTATTGCTTGTTTTCATTGTGTAAAATTAATTGCTTCATTTATTTATGTCATTAAGAAGGGGGGTAACATTTTGCACATTTTATCATTTGCTGTAATAATTAACATGCCAATAACACCACAGACGCCTTGGAAACAGGACGGATCAAGCCGGAAAGTCTGACTAGCATATAACATGGCAGCCCTTGTTATTAGGAGGGCTGCTTCCCAAAAGTGTGGTGAAGAAGGTAACGTGATGTGAGTATTAATAATCCTGATGAGCATATACCGACTTGTGGGAATGGGTACGTTTAGTCAATACAAGAAGTGCTTTTACAGAAGCAAGATAACATTGTTCTCAAAAACTGTAATCCAGCTGTCCAAACACAGTCGAAATAAGCATTGATATTGTGGACTTACACGGGCTGCACAAACTTGATGTTGACAACTTAGATTTGAAAAAATACTTTGGTAAATATTTGGTAGATGTTCTTTATAACTAGCTGTTACAAATGGGGGTTAAATATTGGCTCTATCTTTCTTTCCAACGTATCTATAAACTAGAAAGCAGAATCAAAATCTCACAGCTTTGTGTTTTATGTATTCAGCATCAGAGCAGTTTTGCAGGGGAGTAGGGAGAACCTTTACAGATCCTCGAAATCTTAAGCACGTAGTGTACACCTCCTGTCATGACCAGTTACGTATACATACGTCTCTTGAAGGCAGGAACCGTTCCTCCTTGCTCTTTGTATCTGCTCCTCCTTCTACCAGTCTCAAACAGAGGGAAAACAACATAGTTGGTGCTGAGTGAATGTTACCTGAATGAATGGCCAGTACATACTAACCAAGGTGCAGCCGCCAGTCAAGTGTTTCTGTATATTCCTAGTCAGAGAAGATGGCAAAATAAAGTACAGAATGGTAACAATCCACGTGTATCTCAGAACACACCTACTGCCCAGAGTCTCATGATTTTGTGATGGCTAGTCCTTCCAGCTCCCAGAGCTGGGTGTCTACAGCTTGTTTCTGAGTCCTGGATGCAGAGTCCTGTTCTGACAGCATCTGTCTGCTGAGCCTGTGCCCAGGATTCCCTTGGGTCCTGCTGGGAGCTCCGAGTCCACAGAGAAGAAAAGCCTTCCAAGCGAGACCCTAACCGCTCTCAAAAGTCTCTGCACGGAGATCTCTAGAAGACTGAAGGTATTCTGAGGGCATTAGGCAATAAAAAAGTTTTCTTTCAGAATCCAGAACATTAATCCAAGTCTCATGTCTCCTTAGAATTCAGTTCTCTTTAGCTGGCTGATATTTAAGTCAATACTGTACCCCCCTTGCCAGAGCAAACAGTTCAAACATTCTAGGGAAGTTGGCTGCTTGAATCCAGTAAAAATCACTAATTTAGATTAATTGCAAAAACCCTCTCCAAATTAGTGAAGAATGCTAAATACGGAATTTAAAAAAAAAATTGGAGTTATTCTTTTTAAGAAGTATGAACTAGCCTGAATGGGCTCAGAGAACTCAGAGTATCTGAATCAAGAACCCAGTAACGCAGATATGCAATTAATATGTCATTTGTTTGTAAATAATAATTCTAAATCAGGGACTTTTAACTGAAGAGAGTCTAATGAAAGCTGTAGCCTTTCTTTCCAGAAAAACACACAAATGTCCATACAAATGAAGTTTCGGCACAATTTCTTTAGGACATCTAAGGTAGTCTCTGTCTTCTTAGGTTTATTTACGCAGTTATTTCTTTATGGGACAAAAGTGTATCTCAGTTCTAGTACCTAAAGAAATTACTACCAATTCTGAGTAACTGGAGCCCGAATTGATCAGTTTTTAACTTTAGTTCCCACCTCTCTTTTTCTATAATTCTATTTTACCCTCTGCTAAGAGTTCTGAATTCACTTTATTTTACAAAAAGAGATTCCAAAGTGCAGAATACATGTAATAGATGTCCACCAGTGACGAGAGACGGAACGAGGGAGATGTTGAGAACTAATTCTTTTCATTATTACATACAATGACAGATTTGGATAATTGCCTTCTCAATGTTAATTTTCTCCTTTCTTGCTAACATAACTCCCATTTTATTTGAGGGTTAAAAAAGAACTCTATCTCACAGCCTCTCTTGCAGCTAGAAAGGCAGGCATATCAAATCACGGCCAGAAGAAGCTTCCGGGAGGAAGATCTTGACAAGGGCTCAGTGGTTTGCTCACTTCACTCTTTTGCCCTTTGCCAGAATGCAAAGATGATGCCTGGAGGCCTAGGACCCATCTGACAGCCACGGGGACAAAAGCCACACACTAAAGATGGCTGAGCCGAAATACAGATGGGGAGTGAGGCAATCGTGACGCCAGCCCTGAACTGACTTATCTCTACATTTCATGTTACATGACAAAAATCAAACCTCTCTTTTGCTTAAGCTAGTGTTTAGTTGGGTTTTCTTTTCTTTGCAGCTGAACCTACATCCTAACTGATGTATCCACATCCACTCAACCAACCATGATGAAGCTGGGTTCTGTTGACTTCCAGCGCAGTGCTTCTCAAACTTGAACGTGCTTATAATTCACCTGAGAATGTCACTAAAATGCGGATTCTGCTTCAGAGGGCTTGGGATGGGGCTCAAGAGCCTGCATTTCTAAACTCCCAGGTGAGGGTGAGTCTACTGGTCTGTGGATCACCCTTGGAGGAGCAAGGTCCTAGAGGATGTATAAATTGAATGCAAATCTCATCCATATGTGATTGTCTTTTTCTTCGGAAGAGGGCCTATTATTTTCATCAGATTCTCAAAGGGGTCTGTCAAACAAAAAGATTTAAAACAGATATTGTATGAGCTTAATGGGGGACAAATGAAACAGGCCAAGATGGTCCTCAGGGTCAATTCCCCATCCCCAAGGGTCTTTGGGGAAAAGAGCAGGTAAGCTATGAACTGTGTATTCTCTATTTGCCCCCAGTCCCTACCCAGCTCCATTCCTCACCCTTCTTTGCCCTTCTCTTGGCTCTGGGCGGAGGACTCTGTGAAGTCCATCACCTGGACTTTCTTATCAGCTGCTTCTGGTTGGGTTTGGCCAGTGGAGGCACCAGGAGGGAATCAAAGGCCTGGAGAAGAGACAGATGGGGTTTTCTCCCCCTACCCCATCCCGGGAGTCATATCTCTGAGTCACGTCTCTGGCAGTAATTCTGTCTTTCCACAACTACAGCTTCTCCGGGCAGCCTCTGCCCTCACGGGGCTCTGGCAATGGCAATCTTCCCTCACCTCTTCAGCCCCAGGGGTAGTTCCTACTGTGGCTAGTCTCCGAGTACCTCAATATCCCTTGCCCACTCACACCTCTAAGGTAGTCCCTTTATATAAGTCTCTTTTCCTGAACCTTCTGGAATGGATTCCACTTCCTGCTAGACACTGAATAATGTATCCGGCAACTGCTCTCTGAGTCAGTAGGCCAGTGGTCACCTACTTCTCTCTCCAGAACTCCAAACTGTTTGCCACTATCACACCTCTCTGCCCTTAAGACTCCCCTCCTATGGTTTGCTGTGCTCCCCAGTGGGATGAGGTGGGAAGTGAGCAGCAGCACCCCCCCCAACACACACATTGCTCAGAGACTCTGTCAGCCCTACCTTCTCCCTCCCCACGATCCTATCACCTATAAGATTTTATATATATATATATATTTTGGGGGGTTGGGAGGAGATTAACCCTGAGCTAACATCCGCCACCAATCCTCCTATTTTTGCTGAGAAAGATTGGCCCTGAGCTAACCCATCTTCTTCTGTTTTTTAGATGTGGGATGCCCACAGCGTGGTCTGGTAAGCAGTGCGTAGGTCTGTGCCAGAATCCGAACCCCTGAACCCTGGGCCGCCGAAGTGGAGATCGCAAACCTTAACAGCTGCACCACTGGGCTGGCCCCTAAGATTTGTTTAAAAACACAAAAAAGCAGACTCCTTAGCAGAGGTCAAGATCCCTTTCCAGCCTCATTTTCAACTTCTCTCCCATTCGTGTCCTGCCTGGATTCACACTGACCCATCTGATGCTCAATAAATGCTTCTTGCTGTTTCAAGCTTCTAAACCTTTTTACTTGCTGTTCCTTCTTCCCAGAAGGGGCCTCTCACTCCTTAGTTACCCAGAAAATTCCTGCTTGGACTTTAAAATTCTGCCAGATGTCACTCCCAGGCACAGTTAGTTCAGCCATTCTGTCAATCTATCTTTCGTGCTTTCAGAACATTCTGTATATGGTTCCTTCTGCCCGTCACTCAGGATATTGTAATTTGTTTGTTTATAGGTCTGTCTTCTCCATTTGCCTGAGCACACTGAGGCCACAAACGAAAGCTTATTCAACTCCATCTCCCCAGAGCCTGACACATGTTAATGCCCTTTCCCTACAGGAGGAGGGAAAGGAGTAAAGAGGGATGGAGAACCCTTGGGAATGTTTGCATCTATTTTATCAGCCTATCTTCTCCTAGGGAAGCAAGAGAAGCAGCGCCCCACCCCCATCCTCCTAGAGTCTTTATGTTCATGTTAAATTTTGTGTGTGTGTTCAACCTCGGAAAGATAGGAAGGGCTAAGACCAAATCCCCAAATAGTCATATAAGCAAGACTGACTCTTAAGGCAAGACGCTGCTCAGTGATGAGAGATACAACAGGAAGGATGATTAAGGGCTCAGGCGCAACCCATTTCTATCATTCCCCTGGAAATTCATCAAATGACCTATGGTTTTTTGTTGTTTCCACAATAATTGTTTTTTTACCTTCGTGTATTATTTATTCTTCATGAGTCCCCTGACTTATACAATATAAGCTGATGAGAAGCAGGAAAAACTATGGGTGTCTTATGGAAATTCATTTAGTATTCAGAATGGTGCCCTAAAAGATAGCCAGAGAGGATGAAATAGCTTCAATAATTGCCATCTTGTCTCCCTCCCTGCCAATAACCCAGCGTCCTTATCCTTACTTTGCATACTTCCATGCTTGACCCATATGCGCTGTGTCTTTATGAACCAAACATAAAAACTCTAATATTCATCTGCCTCGTTCTGTATCTCTTTTGTTTCTCCCCCTGCTTCATCTCCCCTGCAAAATCTCTGACAACAATAAAGCAATGTGTTGCTGCAGCTAAGGACGCACAAGTAACATTCACCGCTAAATCTGCATTACTTACAGGGAAAGCTTTTGTTCGTCTTTATGAAGTGTGTGTAAAGGCCCCTAGTGATTCAGACCCTGTTGGTTATTAATCATGTTGTTTTGTATCATTCTCCCTGTTGTGCACAGCAATGTAAGTGACATCTGTCTCAAAGCTAATTGTCAATATCTTCTTTAGAACCTCCGTGTTAATCCTACCGCCTTCGCTTGCTCACAGACAAGTGTCAGATTCCCCAGATTGCCACTCCCCAGAAAGTCTCTTACCAGGACTGTTGGCTTTTGTATGGACCACAAACCATACGCCAAGTTTAGAGTCTTGTAACTCAAGAATAGTGTCTATCAGTCTTGTAACATGCTTATTGCTCAAGCAATGAACTTAAGGAAACAAGCACTTGTTTCCATTTTCCTCCTTCAGAGAGCAATTAAAAGAGGAAGAGGTAGCAGTTGCTTTCCAATTCTCAAGCAAGCTCATTGACTACCAATTCAGTTCTAAGAGCATCTTGTCCTGTCCCCTGGGAATTTTTCACTCACCATTTAGAAATAATCTTACTTTGATGTTAACATTGTGTTAGAAGAGTAGGGTTTTTCCACCATTCTAAACATAGAAAGGAACGAATTCTGCCAAGGAATTTATTTGGACTCAAAATAAAAGAGAGGCCTGTCACCCAGATTTGGGTTCTAGTTAGGAGCTATTGAAAGAAAGGAATGTGGAGGAGGATATGCTTTTCTTCCCTCTGTGGTTGTTTCTCATACGGTCTCCTTATTCTGAAGTGTACTGCATGTGGCAGCAGCTGCTCTCTGCCCCCCAATATCACTTTTCCTGTTCTCTCTTCACATCAGAGAACCTCTCATTTTTGATGCACCTTTCATTTTCTCACCTAGAGAAAAAAGACATTTCTCATCCTCTCTTGCAGGTAAAGATGGCCACGCGAGTAAGTTCTGGCCAATGAGATGTGAGCGGAACTGGTGAATGCAATTTACAGACTAAGCCCTTAAAAAGAAAGAGCATGTCCTTCCCTCTTTCTCTACATTGGCTAGATGTAGAAGTAGGCCATCACGGACATGCTGGTGAAGGCAATGTACAATGAAAGGTGGACCAGTAAGATAGAAGGCGCCTGGGCCCCTGACTTACCTCTGTGCTCCTCAGATACTGCAATGTTTGGGGTCCCTCGATTAGGGATTAAAGTTACTACTTCCTACCTTACCAACAATAAGCCTCTTTCCTTGCTGCCTGCCCTGCTAATTTCCTTACTACTAATGGAAAAATAACACCTTACATCATAATTTTTCAATTCCTTCCTAATATTTTGCCTTTTTAGAACTTTACATTACAATGAAATTTGTTATCCCTATTTTACAAATGAGGAAACCAAGACAAAGTGACTTACTTTCAGCATTGGTATTACCATTCATTGGAGGTACAGAAAGGATCCAAGAATCAAGACTCAAAATCCAAGGATACCAAGAGGTGAGGAGCCCCAGAAATACACTGGCTCTTCACAGTGGCATATGTCCCTGTGAGCCTTGAGTTGGCAGGAGATTTCTGGTACCTGTGACTGGCCACTTCCTCATTGACACTGCTGGGGTTCCTAGAGATTCTTCCTGGAGCCCTCCGGCACCTGCCTCCCTCTGGCAGGTGTCCAATGCCCTCAGCCTGACCTTCCTGCATTAGCACTCCTCTATCTCCTCGTGGTGGGGCAGGGCCGGGGCTCCATTCCAGACGCCAGCATTGTCATCCTGATAAATAGCTGGCAGCGACAGGGTTGCTCCGCTTCTGTGTTAAATGTTTACTATTCCTTGCAGAGCTGAACTGCAGTTACTTTACCGGTTTCCCTTGCCAGAGAGATACCCTTGGATGCCTTCCCTGAAGCAAGGGGTCAGTGAGTACTCGGTCCAAGATCTGCTTCCTTCGATATGTCTTGATGGTCAAACCAGCAGAAAGCTGAAGGCCCTCATGGGCCAAGAGGTGCTTGTGGTTAGGAGTTCACACCTGCAGATTTAACGAATGAGAAGCGTCAAATGCTTTTCTGGCCTTGAGGGAAATTGTGTAGTTTGACTTTGGAACATCCCACATCACCTTTCTGCCCTCTGGACTCTTGTCTAGCCCCTTTCTTCTTCATCAGGTGGTCAACTGGCTTTTGACGCTCCTGAGGCAGAGAAAAGTCTGACAAAATGTAGGGCCCTGCACAGAGTCAGTGCACAAGAAGCTTATGGTACCTGTAATAACATAAACTAATTCCTATTAAAGTGCTAGTGAATGCATATGTTAGCCCCTCAGAGCACTGGTAATATTTTTAAAGTATCCAAACCCAAGAGTAATAACCATAATAATAGAAATTTGGGGCATGTGGTAACTAAATGGGGAAAACATTTTGGCTTAGCTGCAGGCAGGAGGAGAAGAGACTAGTGCGTGTGACTCACGTGTTAAAATGCAGATTCTGGTTCGTGGATCTGGGGCTGTGGCCTGGCTTCTGCATTTCTGACAAGCTCCACAGTGATGGCGATGCTGCAGGTCCGTGGACCCTGATTTGAGTAGCAGGGATAAGAGGACTTTCATAACATGCCACATTGGCAATAATCTATCTGTTGATCCTCTTCTGCTCATAACAACACAGAAACACAGCTATAATTCTGACCAATCTCTAAGTTCAAATGAGTTGTCGCATTTTATGCCTCCTTAGGAAGCTAAAATGAAAAAGAATTGCTATTACTGGGGGTTGAGGAGAGTCTTCTTAGCAGATTAGACTCTTCAGTGAGTCCAGGACTCAGCTACCTATTTGAGATAACTCCAAATTACTGAGTGTCTGGCATGGAAAAACAACCACCTCCCTGGGTAGGTCCACGTTAGAGTCTGAAGGGACTGGTGAGGTCAGAAAACCTTTACTGCAGATTTTCCAAAAAGCAAACTCTGAGATGGAGATCAGCAAGAAGGATAGTTAATAGACAGTGTTCTTGGGGTCAACATCCTTGGATGGGAGGAAGCAGGACTGGGCAGCAGACATTGAGCTGTCTCATTGATACAGGCACAAGGAAGTCCTTAGTCACCAGGAGCCCTGAAACTGGGAGGGCCCTTCAGAGTTGTCCCAAGTGGAACCAGGGGTCCAGGCCTTTCTATCCTTGTGTTGATCAGTCATTGGATACAGGTTGACCCTGAGAAGAGCATGACCTTGAGCAAGGCAGTTTTCTTCTGCAGAGAGCTGATAGCTGTCGAGAAGATGGTAGAATAAGGTTTTTATTCCTGAAGGGGGATCTGAGTGGTACATCACTCTGTCCACCACAATCTGTCCTCTGGAGGCTCCCAGGATCTTACGAAAGATTTATATGTTCTTCAGAGCTAGAAGCCGATAGCTGATGCTATCAATTGCCCTTTGAACAGCTAATGCCCACTCATCTTCTTCCCTGTTTTCAAAACCTCAATTTTATTCACTCTCTGCCGAGCAGCCATGTCCTTCAGGATGGACAGGCTCCAGCCTCTTCATGGTGGCCTTATTCTCCTTACCAGTAATGGTTTCAACACAGTAAAAGGGCACAATTCTGGCCAATGAGGTTTGAGCAGAAGTCTGATGTGGGCTTCTGAAAAAGCTTTTCTCACTCTTAAGAATTTGAGGGAATGTCCCTTCTTCTGTCTCTTCCTCTGCTCAATGTTATTATGTCTACATGTGATGGCTGGAACTGCAGCAGCCATCTTGCAGGCCGTGAAGGTAAAGGCCTAAAGACAAAAGCCAGATGGTAGAACATAAAGGTGGAAAGAACCTGGATGTTTGATAGTGTCACTGAGCCACTGCACTATTCTACTCTGGAACTGCCTCTTCTGAACTTCTCATTATGTGAACTAGCAAATGTCCTTTATTTTTAACCACTGCAGTTTTTTAAAAATTATATGCAATTGAAACATCTGGACAAATTCAATGCTCCATCAATACTTATTGAAGGAATAATTGAGTGAATGAATGTCGAAGGGCTCAACCACCTCGTGTGAAGCAGAGTGGCACAGATTTCATCACTTGCATAGTTTCATTCTGTTCTGTGTGGATTTGGAGCAGAGGAATACAAGGAAAGAGAAAGAGATGGAAAGAGTTGTTGAACTTAGGACAGAGGAATTCTGGTTGTTTATAGCAGGGCTGGATTTAGAAAGTCTCTGCAAAGACACATGGAAAAAGTATGTGCCAACTGCAGTCCAGCTGCTCTGGAGGGGGTGGTGTGCTGATGGAGGACGTGAATCACACCTCGAGGAAGCATAGCAACCCTCAAACCTCATCTGGTAATGCTGTGCACTTAATGTGAATTATATCTTAGAAATAGCCCTGCATTTGGCAGTCACTAAGCCTCATGCCAGCTACTTTGTCTTTCATTCTATAATTAAACAGGATTCCTTTTCTTGCGTTTGGAGCTTGCAGGAACTCCATCTTTTGACTAATTCACCTTCAAATCAGTACTGTGTCTTGATGTATTATAGCAATAGGCAGCACCACGTGTGTAATCCATCATAGCAGTCAGCTGTTGCTGGGCTCCCAGCACAGAGAAACTGGGCCAGCTGTTGTTCTGACACATCAGAGCAATGCATCACCCAAGCCTAGGACACCAATGATCTATTACTCCAAGATGGCACTGTCCAGAATAGAGATAGCCCTGGGGCACATGGAGCATCACGCAAGCTTGACAGAGACCTACTTGGGGCTGGGAAAGACTTTTCTAACACTGAGTGGTTTGAAATAGATTGGTTTCCCAGACCCAGGTCAGCAGTTTTAATAAGGGGGTGCAGAAGCATTCACACGATTGCTGTTATTGATCAAACTCAGAACATCAGTTTCTTAGTAATGTATCTCTGAAAAATCCAAGCCATCCCTGACAGCGTTTTATGTATCTTCATCTTTATTGTTGATGATTGGAATTGTATATATGCAAATCTTTGAAGTCAGCAAATGATAGAGGCCACCCGTCCAACATCGGGGCCCCTAGTTGGGTATGTGTAAAAAGGAACTGTTTAAAGATTGACAGCTGAGAATTTGCCGAAACCATCTACTTCTAGTGTGCTTTCTTTTCCTCAATTGAACTCTTGCATTAGTATCTGCTTTGCCTTGGTGCCCAGGAGCACAACAAAGTTACTGGAGTCACTGACATGAAATACTTAGGAGAGGATAGCTACCCCTCGACCAGGCTCTCCCTTTCTCCAGCCTTGCCCATACTGGCCTGTCTGAACAGGGAATTGACCCAGAAAATGGAAAGGATTGAAAATGAGTTATAAAAACTCGAAACCATTGACTCTCAGATAGTTTCCACGTCATTTATAAAGAGGCCAAGTGTCTTTAAGCAATTCCTCAGTTCCTCCAGCATCTTTAAGAAGCCATCAGTCTAGTGAAGCTATTTTCCTAGCAGTGACTCTAGTGGCGCAAAGTGGACCCCTTTGTACCTAAATCTCCCCACGTGCAATATGAGAAGTTATTCACCACTGTCGTGATCGAAAAGAGGTGACCGCCTAGAATTGGAGGAGACAGCACAGGCAATAGAATTTTTTTGGTAATATAACAATCCTACCTAGTTTTTTCCCTTTTTTTTTAACTGTGGTAAAATACACATAGCATAAAATTTACTATCTTAACCATTTTTAAGTGTACAGTTCAGCGGTTTTAAATACATTCATAATGTTGTACAACCATCACACCATCCACTTCCATAACTCTTCTCATCTTGTAAAACTGAAGCTCTATATCTCTTAAAAAATAACTCCCATTCTTCCCTCCCCTCAGTCCCTAGAAATCACCATTTTACCTTCTGTCTCTATGACTTTGACTACTCCGAGTACCTCATGGAAGTGGAATGATGTAATATTTATCTTTTTTGTGATTGACATTTCAGTTAGCATAATGTCCTCAAGGTTCATTCATGCCATAGCATATGTCAGAATGTCCTTCCCTTCTGAGGCTGAATAATCTTCCATTGCATGTATACACCACATTTCATTCATTCATCTGTCAGTGGACACTTGGGGTGCTTCCACGCTTTAGCTATTGTGAATAACGCTGCTATGAATATGGGTGTACAAATGTCTCGAGACCCTGCTTTCAGTTCTTTTGGGTATAGACTCAGAAATAGAATTGCTGGATCATATAGCAATTCTATTTTTAATTTTTTGAGGAGCGGCCTTTCTGTTTTCCATAGCAACTGTACCATGTTACGTTCTCACCAACAGTGCACAGGGGTTCCAATTTCTCTCCATCTTCCCCAACGCTTGTTATTTTCTGAGTTTTTTTGATAGTAGCCATCCTAATGTGTGTGAGGTGGTATCTCATTGTAGTTTTGATTTGCATTTCCCTAATGATTAGAATCCTATCTAACAGCAAAATTTTAATTTTGCGTGAAAAGGAAAGTTAGCCAAATAGTACAGAAAAGTTAGATTAGGAAAACTTTATTCTTTGCTGCTCTCCAAATGGCCAAAAAATAATGCCGATGATGATTTCTAGAAGTAAAACACCCAAAATAAAATTTGGGGCAGCTCGATGGAATGAAAATGTCTGGTTGGCAACTCTTCTTGAGGTTCATTCGCCCTGTCCAGGCCAGCTAGCGTGAGGTCTCCCTTGTTTACACAGGCACAGAATCAGCACTGTTCTCACCTCCCCACCAAGAAAAGAAGTATGGCGTCCAGGGGTGTTTATCCTTAGAAAAGCAGTGAAGGCTATATCTTTGACACAGATGTGGTAGGTGGGGTGACCAATTCCTCTCAATTTGCCGTGGATTTTCCTTGTGTTAGCACTGCAGTCTCTTGTCCTGGAAAACCCCTTCAGTGTTGGGCAAACTGGGACGGATGGTCACCCCAGCGGTAGATCCTCAGGAACTCACACTTGGGGGCAGTGTAATTAAGCCATAAACCAGGCCATTCTGTCTAACCCAAGACTTCTATTTCCTCCTGGGCGAATAAGAAATAAAATGTTATGTGGTGAAAGATACGACTGGAAGTAGGTTAAGAAATGGGTTTGCAGTAGGCACAGCTCTTCACAAAGGGCCTTCACATGGGCTCTAAGAGAGAAGAGAAAGGAATGGAACATTTATTAAGCAGCTATTTTAGGCACGTTACCTAACACATTCATATAATTCTCACTACCCTGAGGTGAATGTTATTAATACTATTTTTTACAGAGCTGGTTACTGAGTCAGGGAGGTCCAGTAACTTTCCTAAGGTCATATAAGTAATGAATAAGTAGAAAATTAGGGATCTGAGCAGAGGTCTTCCTGCTCCCTAGCACAACCTTAGAAGTAGATGGATGAGTGCGATTATAGGAGGGCCCCCTGCCCAGAGTAGACTGCTCTACTGCTCGTAATTCTCTCATTATAAAGTATATTTTCTTGGATTCAGAAAATCTTAACAGCTTCCAGTTGAAAAGCAAAGGTTCCTATAAAGAGAATTTGAAGGGTTAAAAGTATTATGAGCTAATATTTTTCTTGTTAGCCAATCTCCTTTTAGATGTTAAATGACAACCAGCTGAAAGCAGGACGTGAAGGCAGAGGTGCCTCATGTGGACGGGGTGTTGATCACGGAAACGGAGGACATCAAAGACCAACGTTGCTTCTCAAAGATAAATGAAAGTAATATCGAATGCTTTTCTTTTATTACAAAATAAAAGGGAATGGATTAGGAACTGCGAATAGAGTTCTGGTTATAGTTCTGGAACCACCCCTGGGTGGCTCTGGCCAGCCTCTGTTCCTCAGCCTTGACAGGAAGGAGCTAGAGCAAATAATGGTTATGAGCATTCCCGCCAGCCTAAAGCTGTGTAGTTCTACAGCAATGTGGTAGAAATTTAGATTCCTCAGAGACCAGTTTTCAGTCCTCACCTCACCCTTAAAAATTACCAGGATAGATACAAGATTTGCAACCTCCTTGATCCTGAAAGCAACAGTGTGACAGAGTGGAAAGGACCTGGGGTTGGGAGTCAGACCTGGGTTAAGACCCTTGCTGTGTTATTTGAAGCTGTAACTTTGAGCAAGTTCTGTGACCTCTTTAGATCATTTTATGCTCCCCTGTAAAAGAGCAATAAACCAACCAACTGGTAGTTTTGTCAGGAGCATCAAGTGAGGGAACATATGCATAACCCAAATTATAACGGCACAGGCCCTGTTGGCCACTGAGCTATAAGTTAACCCCTCAGGAAGCACTTCCCAGCCATTCCTAGCAGGGTCCCAGGCTGCCTCACCTGTGTGCAGAACAGGTCCCTTGCAGTCCTCTATGCTGGCCTCCCTGTCTGGCCTCCACTCTGATGTCTCAGTTGCCCATAACCTTGCTGTCCATGGCCGATGGCTGTCACCACTGCTTCTACTCTGATTAGAGGGGAATGGGGACTGGCTTTCTCCTTGACAATTTCACTCCAAGATGGGCCAGCTCTCTCCTAATTGCCCAGAGCACTGCAGAGACCAGGCCATAACCTTTGTCTAGGCTAAATTTATGGAAGTTTATGAAAAGGATTAATAAAAGGAAAACTCCAATGCAGAGAACATTAAAACGTCTCTCAGACCCACCCTGGGGTCTCTAAGAGGCCCCCTCACTGCCTCATTCCCATCTTCATTCCCAGTCTACCCCTTAAGGCCAGAAAACTCCAGACCTCTCCCTGCCTTTGGATGTGGACCAAACTGACCCCTGCCTTCAGAGAGAGAAACACTTGTCTTCCCTCTAGCTGTCTGAGATCTACCTCCAGTGGCCTGATTTGTTTTTCCCCCTCAGGATTAGCCTCTTCCTGGATGAATGGAGCATCTATTCCCTTGAGGGGAAACTCCTTCAACACCCACAGGGGTGTGGTCTAGCCTTGTGAAACAGCCGACTTCTCTATCTTTCCTAAAGTCCAGAGTAATGGGTTCTAGATAACGCTCTACAGCTGAGTACCTGTGGGGCATCACCATGCTTATCCCAGTTCCTCTCTTTGAATAATTTTTTAAATTGTTAGGTAAAATTTCACCCAGAATCACCTTATTACATGTATAAACTGTTACTGAACCTCTTAACCTCAAGTTCGTGTGCCTGATGTGCCATAAGCCAAACACTGAGACATCTGTGCTTGGAGACAGAGAAAGATTTATTGGAATTGGCCAAGATGAGAAGGCAGGAGCATGGGTTCTCTCAAACCCACCTTAACAAGAGAAGAAAGCAGGGGGTTTTACGGAGCTAAGGGGTGCGGCAGGAGGGCTTCAGAGAAACAAAGGGGAAATCCATGTTTCTCTCACTCCAGATAAGCCCCTGGGCAATCTGACTTCTGGGCATCAATGGCAGCTGGGTGGTGGTTATCTGGTGACCCTCAAGAGTTCTATTTATTCTGTAAAACAAGCTCATAAATCCTTGTGACCCTTGAGTTACCCCCCAGGTTAAACAGGAATACAGCAAATTGACAAGATTAACTCCTTTTCGTAACAAGGTCAAAGGTAATCTTATTGAATATTTACAGTAACCCTCAGGTATCCAGCTTCAAAACCATGACCCAAGGTCCATGTGAGGTGAACAAGACCCTTCTCTTGACCCATTGCTAAAACATGTCTCTCTCCAAGCACATCAGTTCTAGAGAATACTGCAGTCATGGAGCCCTGAACCACTGGGCATCTCTCCCACAGTGGGTCCCTCAGAAGAGCCATTGAGCTCGCCCACTTCTCCCACACGTTGTGCAGTCTGCCCCTCAACCCAGACCACACACTGGTGTCCCTGCCTACAAAGCAGGTCACCCCCCACCCCCAACCCCCACCCCACAGACCCTTCTGACCTTTCCCTGCTCCAACCACTTCTTGTTCATGGCCTGAGCACAATTTAAGGGAACAGAAGTGTATGCCTCCTTCATTAAATCCTCCAGATTTGATCTGAAGTAAAAATTACCTTCAGTTTAAAACTAACCATTCCACTTATGTGAGGTACCTAGAGTACTCAAATTCATAGAGACAGAAAGTAATGGAGGTTTCTAGAGCTGAAGGACAGGGCAACGGGGAACTGTTATTTAATGGATATGGAGTTATAGTTTGGGAAGATGGAAAAGTTCTAGAGATGGATGGTGACAATGGTTGTACAAACAATGCGAGTGTACTTAATGACACTGAACTGTACATATAAGTATGGTTAAAAAGGTAAATTTTATGTTATATATATTCTGCCACAATAAAAAAAAAAAAACTAGTCTATCATAGAAGAAAGACCTCAGACGTTTTCCAAGACTCTACTATCAATGGAATGTTTGTGTCCTCTCAGAATTCATACGTTGTTATCTAATCCCCAGGGCGATGATATTAGGAGGTGGGGGCCTTTGCGAGGTGATTAGGTCATGAGGGTGGAGCCCTCATGGATGGGATCTGTGGCCTTACAAAAGAGACCCCAGAGACCTCCCTCACCCCTTCTGCTATGTGAGCACAGCAAGAAGACAGCTGTATAGGAAGCAGGGAGCGGGCTTCAGACACGGAAGGAATCTGTCTGCACCTTGACCTTGAACTTCCCAGCTTCCAGAACTGTGAGAAACAAATGTTTGTGATTTAAGCCCCTCAGTCTATGGCACTTTTATTATTGCAGCCCTAATGGACCTAGACAAACTCACTCCTTGATTTCATTGTAACGAGCCATCCCTCTCACTCTGAATGCTAAGAGCAGGGAAAAGTGGAGAAGGAAACAAGAAACATAGCTCCTGCTCTGGAGGAGCTTACAATCTGGGGCAGAGAGGATATTTGCTTATAAAACAGATAAGAAAATGCATGCAGGGAAAAGTGGGCACGCACCTCTGAGTTGTGTGGTGTTCCCAACACTGCATGTGGACCCAGCAGGAAGGAGGTGAAGTCCTGCACGTGCTTCACGGGAAAATGGTTTCTCCATCAGAACAGAAGGAGGCCCTTAGTGCTTCCCCACGTCTGAAGACAAAGCATTGTAATGGTTAACAGCCTGGCATCAAACTGCCTAAATTACAATAAGCCATTAACTTAATCTCTCTGTGCCTCAGTTTCTCCATCTTTGAAGTGGGAAAAATAATAGTATCTATCTCATAGGATCGCAGCATGAAGCATGAGAAGTGACTAGACCTCACTTAGCAAATAATCAGTACTTAATAAATGTTACTGGCTATTATTTCTGGCTCTGCCCCTCCACCCCTTTCCAAGTGAAGAGCAAATTAAACTTGAAGTTTAGTCTTATATGTCTGCTTTCTGAAGCTTGTTTTTTCCTTGGACTTTCAAACTTTCTCCCTGAGCAGTGGTTTTGCCAGACATACAGATCAGAAGACTTTATGCTCTTCGCGGTTACTTTGAAAATTTCCTAGAAAATCTTTTTTTTCAACCAAAGAAATTTTGACATACAAAGAGTAACATTAATATGCAAATCAGCATACTGTAAAACTCATCTTGGTGCCTCAGAGGCAGTATTTTTATAAATACAGAAACATAATTATGCATCCTCTAGAGGACTAAAAATAATTATACAAATTTACAACAAAGCCCAAGGCTGTGTTTCCTTTTAACTGACTGTTTTTAATATCATTTAAATCTTGTTAGAACTTAATTACCAAATCTCTCTTGTAATAATTCAGGTGGAAGATTTAAAGTCTAAACTTGCCATTCAGAAAACAAAACCTCATCAGAGAAACAAAGACTTCGAGGCCCTGATTGCCCACAGAGGACAATAGAAGAAAGTCAGGATGGAGCCATGTGGGCCCGAGACGGGGAGGCCCACTAAGAGAAAACATTAATATTAAAATATGAGCCATGTTAGTTTTTCAACCTACCATTTCTTGGAAGGATAAGATTACATATAATGATCATTATGGATTATAAACCCAACTAACCATTTCTACCTCTTCTTTAGTTTTCCTCTATACTTTCCTCATCTTTTTCAAATTAAGGTAAATATAATTTGCGGGCAACATTTTTTAAATAGTGAATTAATTATCCTTTCCAAAGTCTATCCAGAACATGTGTGTGTGTGTATGTGTGTTTCAGATCTAAAGACTGGCTTATGTTAGTGCAGAAAAGAACAAACAGCAAAGTGATGAGGAATGGTCCAATTTACACTCTGTCTTAAAGGCAATTATTTATTAGCATTTAGAGAAAATGGGCCCCTTATTATGAAATAAAAGGCATAAGAAACTCAAACCCTTGAAATTTAAACATATTTTCATTTACCACTAGTTAATAACCATTTCTAGGACTTACAGTTCCTTGGAAAATTAATTTAGTCAGCTTATGCTATAAAGGATAATAATTTGTGAGATATCTCTAACATAGGTTGTTATCCATTATGGCAGAAGCTGACCAATTAATTTTCCAAGGAGCGGTAGCAATTCCATATATGAGATGTCTACACAATGTTGCAATTTGTTCTAGTCACTAGAAAATATGAGTCAATTCAGTGAAAAAATATCAAAATAATTGTTTGACAGCATTTAGATGAATCAGCCAGTTGGTTGAATCTCTCATTTTTCAATCATTTATTTTGTCCTTGTGGAGGTATGTAAATGTACATACATATGCTTATAGAATATGGATTTTTTTTTCTGTTTCAATGAATTTAATCCCAGGGAAGATGCATAATACCACAATTTTTTATGTATAACATACTTGATGCGAGGGGAAGCCTTGTCTTTGTTTCTTGGGTTCATGGACTCTTTTTACCATCCACTTTGAATGGATCCAGGGGAAGTAGCACTTTGACAAAAGGAGTTGGAATGAAGTTTCCAACTGAGTGGGCAAATTTTTCTATTCTAACCCATCTTCTTTCACTAATGCGTGATCCTTTGAAAAGTATCCCCATTTTTCCATTTCCTCCTCTTAACATAAAATTACATCAGCATATCAATTCAAGCAATATTTCAGCCATTCATTATTTTGGAAAATTCCAGTCTTGTAGTGTTTAAATTTCCTAGCCATGCTCTTAGCTGTCATTTGTAAATAGTCCAAGAGGGATCTAAAAATCAATAAATGGGCGTGTATAGATTGCATATCTGAAAGCGGGTCTATCAGACACTAAGGTGAAGGAAAAAGACTGGCTCAGTCACCACAGCGTCTCCAAGGTTGTACAGACCTGTTCATTTCAGGATGATAACTGCAGAAATGCATGCACATGGCTTTCCCCTAATCTCTTTTTACTAGTGATGGCAGAGTATTATTCAAAATCTTCAGACTACATATACTGTCTTGGCTGCTGAAAAGGAAAAATCTAAATTCTCTTTCAGGAGATACTCTACACAGGCCTTGTGGCCTGTGACTGTCACTCCTTTTGGCCAGTATGGGAAAGCATCCGTGATAGCTGCCCGTCATGTCTATTGCATCTGCCAGCTAATGTTTAGTAACAAGGACTGTTTGTTCTTCTTAATAATTTGAACTTTCTCCATTTGTGTTTACCTCCACATCCAAACTAGAACAACTCTGCTCTGAGTTAATTCCCCAATTTCATGATGGCCACATCGGGGAAGGAGAAAAGGATCTGTATCCAAACCACCAGACAGACAACAATGGGAACAGGCAGCAATCCAAGAGCTTTGGCATGATGTGCAGGAGGAAGCCAGCTCTGATGAATGCTGTCAAAATGCTTGTCTTTCCTTTGATGGATATTCCAGGCCCTGGTTACAATTATTGACACTGGTGACAACTATCATCAGACTCTTTTTATGGTTTGCTGTTAGGGAGGGAGGTGGCATGGACTTCACCAGAACATTTGCACGCCTGCCTCAATTTAACCTAAAACCCATTATTTTGCAAACAAAATATATAAACCCAACACAGCAGTTGCTGCTTCCTGTGTTCTTCTATCAAAAACTCTCCAGTTCACGGTAGGGGGTAGATCTGCGTCTGGCTCCCTACAGGAACGGCGTATAAATGGCAGTGTGGAGGGTAGGATGCACCTTCAGACGTTGCTTTGGGATGCAAAATCTGGCAGATTAAAGATGTTGTTTGGAAAGGTGCTGTTTGTCCTATGATGGTGACATTACAGCAGGCTAAAAATGGGCAGGGGTGACGTTTTCCGGGTTGATGCCCTTCGGAAGTGCAGGAGTTCAGGATACAGCCACAGGTATCTGAAGACGGCCTAGCCCAGAGGAGCCTGCCCTGGATGCCATAAATGCGGCTGTAAACACTCAGCGCAGAGGGCCCAGGGCTGGGTTTCATAAGTTTGATAGGAAATGTGAATAGGTTCTTACTTACTCTCGGATTATCCCACTATCCTGGTTAAAATCGTCACCGAGCCGGACCTGTGCGCACCTTCTCATTTCAACTGGACTGAACACCAAACACTTTCCCTATTGTCCTACCTCTGCTACCTACCAGACTGGAACGTTCGGTCTTTCTGCTTCCCCAGCGCAAAATCATAAATTATAGGAGCCAGAAAACCTTAAGGAGAGAAATAAAGTACATTCTACAAATGCTCTTCTGGAGAAACCCAAATCATTTACCTTGTAATACATTGATTTAGTAAGGACACTTAAAGGAACTGCTCTGTAAAACGCAGACATTGTTGAAAACAAATCTATACCTTTCAAAAGATTTGTTTTCTCTAAAGGACATTTTTGTTAAATAGTAGTTAACACAAGTGCGTAGGAGAAAGGCGCCAAAGCTTTTTTTGCCCCCTGCTATTTAGCCAGGACCCAGAATTGTGCCTCACATATAGTAGTCACTCAACAAATACCTGTTGAATGAATGAATGAATAGAACCAACAGAAATAAGCTTTTGTAGGGTAATGTTCTATAAGGCTTCTTGCCAGTCTGGCTTGATCACTGTGGGCGGCCAAATCTTGATGAAAATTGACAAGTGAGGTGTACCTAGTACAGACATCTGTCTGAATCAATATCAAGTGCAGTTTCTTCCCCCAACATTTAGTATGAGATTTTAAATCTATAAAAAGTTTGAAGAAGAGAGTTATAGTTCAAAAGATGGTGATCATATTTGCCTTCACTGTGTGTATGTTTGACTTAATCTGCAAACTTCCTGACATTTCACCTCTAAATACGTCAGCATCCATCTCCTAAGCATAGGGATATTCTCTCACGTGATCTGATAAAGTTCTTTAACTGAAAATCTTAAGGAAAAAATAAAAGAATAGAAGTGCTGAGGAATGACCGATAGATTTTTAAATAAGAACTATAAATACTTAACTTCTGAGCCCAAGTGTATACAGCCAGGCTCAATGGCGGGATTCTGATCATTGTTCCCAGCTCCCCCTCACCAGAGACAAGTGGAAATCCTTAGCATCTGCAAAGCAATCTTGTCTGGTCCTGTCCCGAGGCCTCTATCAAAGCTGCTGTTCAGCCTCCCTCGAAGGGCTCTCAGGCACCCTGTGCTGCTCTCAGCCCCCGAGGTCTTCTTGCACCACTGCCCTTATTAATACTTGAAGGAAATTCTCAGTCTCTGACTGCAGCAGCTTCAAGCCCAGGTAAAGGGCAATCTATCAACTGTACTTAAAGCGTAAGATTTGCTCTGATGCTCTTAGTCAATATGGGTCACTATAACAGAATACCACAGACTGAGTAGCTTAAACAACAAACATTTCTTACAGCTTGGAAGGCTGGGAAGATCAAGACCAAGGCATCAGGAGATTCACTGCCCGATGAGAGCCCCCTTCCTTGTTCAGAGATGGCTGTCTTTTTGCTATATCTCACATGGCACAAGAGGTGAGGAGCTCTCTCGGGCCTCTTTTATAAGGGCACTAACTCCATTTACCTCCCAAAGGCCCCACTTCCTAATGTCATCACATTAGGATTAGATTTCACATTGGCGATTAGATTTCAACATATGAATTTTAGGGAGACACAGACATTGAGTCTATAGCACGCTCTCTGCCAGACATTGCTGCCACTTACTGCCCTAAGAGGGGCTTTTCTCCATTGCTGCAGACTTGGACCTTTCCTCTCTCTATGAATTCTCTCTGGATGTGTGCATTCTACATTTTGTCTGGAAGAACTTTCAGAGTGAGTTCTGAGCCGAAATGGATGCCCTGTGATGCTGAATAGAAATGTCACTACCTTTCATGCAGCGAGCACGTCCACACCCAAAATCCCCATCTCTCATCCCCTTAAGACTGTCAAAAGCCTTACCATTTAACCATCGCTTTCCTTATGTCATTGCCACTTTATTTATGCCATGTATTTATGGTCCTAACAACACAGCTATCAGCACAACAAAACACTGTTATATTTAATTCAGATTACTAGATGTAGACCGGAACTGTTTGCATTTGGGCTCAGATCTTGGATAATTAAATATTAATTCATTGAAGACACATGCCCAAGATTATTTCCTACCATGAATAGAATTGGAGATGTATGTTTAATTTTCCATGGTATCCCTTTCTAACTTGTTTGGGATCTTGCCTGGAAAGTGAATGTGGGAAATAGTTGTACCAATGCTCCAGGAGCAGGACTCTACGTTATTCCAAGAAACACTCACTGACTGTCTATTATCACTATCTTAGGCACTGAAGATACAAAGGTGAACATTTGTTCCCAAGAAATACATAATGAGTGGAAAAGACACTAGTTTCTTAAATTGACTCACTCCAAGTCACTAAGCCATTTGTTCTATTTGAAGATGCACACAAGTAATGTGGAAGATGTTCATTACAACCTCACTCTGTGGCAGCCCTTGAGCTAAGTGCTTTAGATACATTATCTCATCCCATCCTCAAAACAGCTCTACCATGTAGTTACTAACACGAGGTTAGAAATAGTTACAAAGGTGAGATAATTTGCCCAACATCACCCTATCAGCATTCAAATCCACACAGAGAGCTCAGAGCCCAGAATCCTGACAGCTTCACTGTATTGTTTTCTACTTTCTTCCGTAAGGCAAAAGAGATAGTTCTGCATGAAATAAACCCCAGGAATTTGAGGTCATAAAGGCCATATTTATACCAATGGATTCTCTTCATTTAGGGCTCACAACAAGAAATCTTTGCATTTCTCTTTCCATACCTATTAAATGAGGGTGTGCAGTTGGCTATTTGGCCAGATTATAGTGTGAGTTTGTGTGTAGATACATGTATGTCTATGTTTCAGTATGAATCAGTAATTTTTATTCTCTTAAAAAAATAACAATAAATGAATGACACAGGAAGATCACTTGCAACATTTAGATCCACACATTCCACGAAACGCTGCTTTTGGAGACAACAAGACATTCCCACGCTGGGCGTGATAATGATTCCTTGAGCCCTGAAGTTTTCCTCCACACTCTTCAAGCTTCCACTTTCCTGAATTGGTCATTTCCTAAAGCTCATAAAGGCTCACCTCTTTCTTTCCCAGATTTCCCCAATATCTCTTCTTTTTATCAACAAAAGTTGGTGTCTTCTTGTCAACATTTATTAAGATAGTCAGTGGATTGGGATGAAAATCTATTTATCACTCTTTGGCCTAGTTATGGATAAACTTCCCTCAGTCTTTGGCCTCGTTGCTGATAAATTTCCCTCAACTGTGATGACTATAGCATTATTATAATTAGCTATCACAGAGAGATTTACTCTACTCTCCACTACCCTACCCCTTCAAGTGTGACCAGCCCCGGGCTAGTCTTCAATCATCTTGTCTTCCTGGCTGCCATGACATCTCCAGCCTCAGTCTGGAGATCTTGCCCTGTGCTGCTCTGTACCGATCCCAAATGCCTCACAGCCATCATCCTTACCCCTCTTCCCCACGACGTGCACCTTGGTCACCAGCAGACCATCCCTCACCATACTGGTATTACCTAATCCAACTGTAAACTCTAGCCCTCATCTCCTCCCAAACTCTTCCACTGTTAGGAGCTCGCTGTCATCAGCAAACTCACCTACATCTTCTTCCTCTTCTAAATTTATCTTCCTGCTCAGGGAAGCCAGGCTATCCCCTGAGGTTCTACTTTCTTTCACCTGAGGACCATGTCTCCCCTATTTCCCAAGCACCTCAAGCCCAGGGGGAAGAATAAATGTTCACTTGATGCCTCTTTGCAGCTTCTCAGATGCCTGTTCTTCCTCATTCAAAAATCCCAGCTTTTTTGAAGCAAATTGTCAAACTCTACCACCACTTAAGCCTCCGATTAAGTTATCTCCCTGCCTCCAGGTCAGTGGAGTCACAAGTGATGTCACCATATGGCTCACTGCCTCCCTCTACATGGCAACACCAATCATCAACCTTGGAGTCATCCAACATCCTGACGCTCAGCACCCCATCCTTCTCAGCTCCAATGATCTTTTCCTCTGCCTCAGCTCATTCATCTACTCACATCATCATACTGTACTGTCATTGCCAATAATTACAGCGCTTGGCTCCCAGGCACCACACTTATTTCCCTCCTACGTTCCTGGATACTTCTTAGTAATCTTTTCTGGTTCTTCCTCATCTTCCTGACCTCTAAACATTGGAATGCCCCTTGCATTATTCAGCTTTTTCTCTCCTCTATCCACACACATTCCCTCAGAGATCTAACAGAGTTTCATGGCTTGGGATGACTTCCAAATTTTTATCTTCATGATAAAATATACCCAACTACTTATTCCATATCTCTGCTCACAAATCTAAGAAGGAATCTCAACTCTGACATGGTCAGAACCAAAACCTGATCTTCAACCAAGCCAAATTCCCACAGCTTTTTCCACTTAAGTAAATATCTATTCAAACCTTGAAGTTGCTTAGGCCAAAATTCTTAGTCTTCTTTGACCTCTCTCTGTCTTACATCCCACATCCAGCCCATTGGCAAACTCTTCTCATTCACCTTTTACAATGTATTCAAATTCTGACCCCTCTTCACCATCTCCAGAGATACCACCCAGGTCCAAGTCACTATAATCTTTTACCTGGAATATTGCAGTAGCTTCCTTGCTGATCTCCCTCCTTCTGTCGTATCCCCCTCCCTCTGTCCTTGTCCACCTTCAGTTTCCTCTCAACACAGCAGGCAGAGTGATCCTTTTAAGGGTAAGTCTCATCTCTGCTCCAAAGCTTCCAGTGACTTCCCCTCTTACTCAAGATAAAAGTCAAATCTCTGCAACGACCTACAAAGCCCTCCACAATCTGGCTCAAGCTTCCTCGGGATCTGACTCCCACCTCACTCACCACCATTATCTCTTGGGCCTCCTCTCCTACTCTTCTCTCCTTGGCCACTCCGCCCCAGCCACTGGCCTCCTTGCTGCTCTGGTCAGTCACCAGGCACGTTCCCACTTCAGAATCCTTGCATCTGTTATAATTCTACCTGGACTGCACTTCCCTGACATATCTGTATGTCAATTCCTTCCCTTTCTTCCATCCTTTGCTCAAATATCACCTTTACAGCAAAGCCTTCCGTAACCACTTTATTTTACGTGGCCATGACCCACCTCAGTACTCCTTATTCCCCTTCCCTGGTTTATTTTTCTCCATAGCATTTACCCCCATCTGATACATTATATAGTTGAATTGCCTATTTGTTTATTGTCAGTTTTCTGCAATAGATTCTAAGTGTCCTGGATATCTGTTTCTTTCATTGTGACATCCTCTGTGCCCAGAAGAATGCCTGACACATAGTAGGATAGAAACGCCTCTGAAAACCCAATCTCAAACAAAGCATTCTCTGATCCTCACATCCTGTCCTTCCAGCACACCTCTTTGAGACTGCTAACCCATGGACCCAGCCACGTGTTCACCGTCCTCCACTTCCTCAAATCCTCACAGCTCTCCCCACCGCCACTAGACTCCACGATCCATCTCATTTTCAAACCTTCTTAACTGCCTTGCCCCATCTCCCTCCACTGTCCTTTCCTGATGAAACCCCGAGTTTTCTTAAACTCAACGAACTGCTTACTATATCCCTGTACCCAAGCAGCTGGAAGTTGCTGGAGAAAATCACACAAGCGTGCTATCAGGATCCATTTCAAATTTATGACCAAAAATCTTCAGTGAGCACTCAACACTATCTGACAACTAAACTTGCCCAGTAAATTCATTAACCTACTCCCAAGATGACTATTATGTACTTTCTCCTCAATCCTCAAATCTCCAACATCCCCTCCCACCCAACTCTCAGCTGAAGACCTTGTCATATATTTCACAGAGAAATATGGATGCAATCAGATGAAAACCATTTCAACTTTCCACCTTTCATTCTACCGGCTTACCTATATCCGTAGTCTCAGGCCCTGGTAAACTCGTGCCCTGGATCCCATCTTGCTCTCCTTCTCTTGGACTTGGCTGCTAAAAGAATTTCCTTTTTTCTGCATCATCTATTCCTAAACAGATTTCTAAACTAAATCTATAAATTCTGATTGCTCCAGGAATCTTTTGTAAATGTCTTCTCTGGTTACACTTTCTGTCTTAGTGATTTCAAAAAGTCTCATGTCTTCAAATATCGTCCATATGTTATTGATGCCCAAATTTATTTTTCCAGTGCAGACCTCTTCCTTGAGGTTTACACTTGTGTATATATAACTATTTCTCTGTTTGGATGTTTAATATGCTTCTTAAGCTACTATAGCTAAAGCTGAATTATTGATTTCTCCTACCAAAAAAAGTCATTCCTAATGAATGTCTGTATTCCAGAAAATAGCACCACCATCCACCCAGTTGCTCAAGTCAAAACCCAAGGTGTTATCTTGGAAGTCTTTCTTTCTCTCAATCCCACATTCAAACCCACAGCAAATCTTGTACGCATGCTTCCAAAACTTATCTTGAATCCAGTTGCTTCTCAGCATCTCCACAGCTCCCACTGGTCTAAGCCATCATCTTCTCTCCCTTGGGCCCCTATAGAGAAACAAACAAGAAAAATAAGTTAAATACACAGCATGTTTCATAATGATAAGAGCTAAGGAGAAAAAAGCAAGGAAGCGGGATATGAATTACTGAATTGAGGAGGTTGAAATTTTAGATAGGGTAGCAATGGAAGGTCTCAGGCTTTGAAATGAGAGTGTGCCTGGAGTGTTCAAGGAGCAAAAAGAAGACAACTGTGTCCAGAGTAGAGCTAAAGAGTGAGAGGGAGGAGCTGAGGGCAGGGAGGTCACGAGGATGGGGGGTGGGTAGCCCAGTGGCCAGATCATGCGGGTCCTTGTGGGTTATGGTAAGGACTTCGGCTGTCACTCTGAGTAAGATAGGGACTTACTGAAGAGTTCTGAGCAGAGGAGTGACAGGAGCTGACTTACACTTAACAGGATGGTTCTGCTGTGGTGTTGAGAGTAGACTGCAGACAGTAAAGTTGCAAGCAGGATGATCAGTTGGAAGTAATCTATTAGGTAAGTAATCCAGTACTTTTAGTATTACCGTAATCTATTTTACAGTAATCCAGGTGAGAAATGGTATCACTTTGACCAGGATGGGGGCGTGGGGGTAGGATGTAGTGAAAAGTGGTTGAATTTTGAGATCTGTATATATACATATCTCGTAGTATAGTAGTTAGGAAGAGCCCAATTGTGGATGCCAGACAACCCTAGGCTTCAAATCAGGGCTCCCATTACCAACCGTGTGAACACTTAATTTCACTGACCTTCAGTTTCCTCATCTGTAAAAATGGAGAAATTAATACTTACTTTATAAGGCATTATAACGATTAAATGCAATATTTTATATAAAGTGACTAGCACAAAATCTGCCATAGAATAGATGCTCAACTAAAGTTAGTTCTTCCCCCCTTTACTTGCTCAGCTAGCAGGTGGCAGAGCTAGAACCCAGGTGCTAACACCCAGATCTGTGGCCTTTCTAATACACACCCTCTAGTTTCTTGTCATTTTTCTTATTTGGGTATTTTGAAGGCAGATATCCCTCATCAGACCTCTTGTTAAAGGACTTGCACTGTTCAATTAGTAGATTTTCATTTCTCCGTATGCTTTAAATACGTTCTTTAAAGAAGTTTCTGCCACTGTAATCAATAGGTGAAACAACCGTCCTTCTTCTATCAAGGGGAGTGGAGGGTGTCTCCATGTCAGGGAGTACGTGTGTGTCCCCAGTACCCATCTAGCCAGAGTCAGAGTAAGCAGACTTACAGCAACATCTTTGCTATGAACACCCAGCAAGACAGATAAACCCTCAGCAAGCCATTAGTTATCCCCCTCTACATGTGGGAGGGTCCAGCCCCTCACCGGTGGAGATTGACGTTAACCCTTTGTTGAGGTGAGTGCTGAACTAAGTGAGCATGACGCCACTCAAGGTTAGACCCCCAGGTACTAGGTTATGACTCACAGCCCTGAAAGTTTCATTAAACCCTCTCCTCTCTTTTTTCTTTTCCTTTCCTTTTTTTTTTTTTTAAGAGGGGCTGTTCAGCCTTCTTTCTTTTTTCTTTTTTTTCTTTTTTTGGTGAGGAGAGATTGATCCTGAGCCAACATCTGTTGCCAATCTTCCTCTTCTTTTTTTTCTCCCCAAAGCCCCAGTACATAGTTGTATATCCTAGCTGTAGGTCCTTCTAGTCCTTCTGTGTAGGATGCCGCCATAGCATGGCTTGGGGAGCAGTGCATAGGTCCATGCCCAGGATCTGAACCCAAGAATCCAGGCCACCAAAATGGAGCAAGTGAACTTAACCACTCAGCCACCGGCCGCCCCCCCACCTCTCCTTTTTCTAAATGGTTGATGGCCCCCAATACCTTGTTAATCTTGATAAAGAATTATCCACCACACCCCTAAAATCATTCTCAGCTGGCAAAGAAAACCATTTGAAAACCCAGAGATCCACCCAGAATTTTTGTGCACAAAACCACCCATGGCTGTTTTGAAATTAGGAACAGCATTTAATTCCATGAGGAAGTCAAAAGAAGCTCTATTTGTGAAGATGGGCGTTGAAAATTGCCTTTGCCGGGACAGCTGTACTTTTTGCTACTAGCAGTCCACTCCCGTTTCAGGGCCTTTGCACTGAGGCCCCCTCCGCAGATATCCCCGCCCATCTACAGGCAGCTGCACTGCTGCTTGCCATGCCAACCTCAGCGAGACCTTCCGTGATGAGCCCAGGTAAAGCTCTCCTTCTCCACCCACCACCCCGTCCCCTGAGTTATTTGCTTCATAACATCCAAGTGTTGTAACTAAATTCTGACACAAAAGCAGCCACTCTCTTGGTCTTCTTATCCAGAGCACGCAGAAAAATCCAAACACAACGTAATTTGATGAGAGGATGAATAAATGAATACGTAATCGTCAAACTTAACTTCTTTAAAGTATTATAAATGCTTTTCATTTAATCCTTAAAATAACCTAATAAGTAGGTACTATTATTGTTCTAGTTTTACAGATGAGGAAACTGAGCCCCAAAGAAGTTGAGTAAAGTTGTAAAGTTTGAACCCAGACAGCACGCTTAATCTAGAAGGTGGTCTCCTCAAAAAATAATAACCCTCTTTCCCGGCCAGGTCTGAACAATTTGAGAAATAAAACAAAAAAAACGAAAATGGAGATCAAAATACTATCTTTTTTACTGATAAAGGCCAGGTTGGAGGACATGACATGAGACCTTTTAGGAAAACAGACGTGTTAAAACTGAACCTCTGATTTGGCAGTCCAGCTCTCTCAGCCCCGGGCAGCACTATGAAGGGGTCCCGCCCAGGTGGACTTACCGTGAGGAGGGAGCGTACTCAAGTCCTCAGAGAACAGGACAGCCCCAAACCAAGCAGGCCCAGTTATTCTTCCCAAATTTACCAATCAAATAAGTCATCCCACCTCCCCAGGGACAGAGTAGATAACGGGATACAGAAAGGTCAGGTATTTCATCCACTGAGTACCCTTCAGAGGAAGAGAATGTCAGGAATGGGGAAAGCATGCCATTCTAACAGCCTCATGAGTACCAGGGAATGCATGCATGCACACACACATGGGCTTTAAAGCTGTAAAGGAACTCTGGGGAAAAAAGATAAGATAAACTAAAATAAAAATTGAGAAAACACGAGTGTAAGGCCGTGTGGGATCCCAGCTCCCGTTGGGCGCCCCCCACTGGCAGCTTGTGGAGCAGAGAGAGTGGTCCCCGCCCAGCCCTGCCCAGATTCCTGACCTGCAGAAGCAGGAACAGGGAAACGGATGCTGCTTTGAGCCTGGAATATTGTCACACAGCAATAGGTAACTGATGCCAGAGCAAATGGATGCAGCATTTCACAGTTTATTTTTTTATGAAACTTTTCTCCATGAAACTACCTAATAGCCTCTGGGAAATACTGGTCTAAGTAGTTAATGTGGTGGACACGTTTAAGTCACAGTGAGGTAACTCTGGAAAAAGTGATTGCTATGGTTTCAGAAATCTCATCCTTAAATGACCTAAGTCAGTTTTTCATTATCTGTTGTTAGTTTCAAACAATTTCTAAAAGTTATTCGTTTGTTCAACAGGTACTTGTTGAGTGCTACAGTAGATTGTATTTAGCAATTGTGTTTAACAATAGCTCCTATCCCACTCGGTCTTTGTGCGATGTGAGTGTGACACTCCTCCCATCAAGTCTGTGTCCCTTCTCGGAGAAGCTGAGTCAGTCTTTGTGACTTCCAGACAACAGAGTACTGAGAACTGATGCTTTGTGACTTCTGATCATTAAAATGCTGAGCACTTCTGCCTTGCTGTCTTCAGGGACATGTTCTTGGAGCCCGTCTGCCATGTTTTAAGGAAACTCAAACTAGCGCGCTAGAGAGACCATGTGGAAGGACCATGCGCAAGTATCCTGGCTGACAGCCCAACTGAGGTTCTGGTCAACGGCCAGCACCAATCAACAAACATGTGAGTGGACACCAGGAGTGGACACCTACTGGTGATTCTAGTGACTAATCAATATGTAGATGTTCTGGCTGACAGTCCAGCTAAAGCCCCATCCAATAGCCAACATCACCCACTAGCCATGTGAGTGAAGGCACCTTCAGATCATTGCAGCCCCTAGCCATTGAGTCACCCCCAGCTTCTTCTCAGAGATCATGGAGGCCTCAGATATCTGAAGGCCACACGCCATTCCCTCCATGTCAAATTTCTGGTCCAGAGAATGCATGAGCATAATAAAATGATTTTTATATTATTAAATTTTGAAAGAGTCTGTTATGCAATAATAGAACTTTAACTGGTAGGCACTTGCCCACTGTGTGCATGGTACTGGGATCGGTGGGTAGAGAGGAGAAGGATCTATCAGACTTCAAGAAACTAATTATTTTAACTCTATCCTCTCACCTAACTAACTTCTGTTCATCCTTCTCATGTCAGCTTAAATATTCCCTCCTCCAGAAAGTTCACCCTACTAGCCATCCACTTCCAGACTGTGTTAAGTAGTCCTTCTGTGGCCAATGGCCCCTGGGCTTACCCCAACATGGCTTTTACAGGTTTCTCCCTCAACTGATTCTACTTGTCGATTCTCCTCTGGTCCACAAGTAGACAGCAAGCTCCTGGAGAGCAGACCCTGCATCTGTTTCCTATTAGGCTTCCTGACCCCCAGCTCAACTAAGATGCATTTGTCGAAATTACTCCATAGTTGTTAAAAAATGGAGGCACTATTCAATAGCCAAATGAATTAATCTGCTTTGTTTCTCCTCAAATGTCTTACCAGATGTGATATGGAGATGAATATTATTTTCTTTCCCAAAGAAAGAGTATATCTTTTAAAGGATATAGCCTAAACTTTGCAGCCAGCCTTACCTCTCACCTCCACCCTCACGCAGCCTGTGCTCAGCCATGTCAGACTCTGCACCCTTCTTCCACTATCTCATCCCTTGGCATGGTGCCTTCTCTTCCACTGCCAGGAATTCTTCTCTTCTTCCCCTCTATCTGAAAAACTTATATGATCTTTTTTCAAGATGTAAATCACGTTACCTCCTTTGGTAATGTCTACCAATGTTAAGGACAGGATTTTTTTCGTTCTCTTTTCCCACTCCATAGCATTTTATATTTACCTCTGTTACTGTAATATGTTCACTGTAATTACTTGTGTAAACTTGATTATCATATTCGGGTTCCACTCTGCCCTTTCTGTTCTCCGACAAGCTCCCCCTGAAACCCCTGGGGGACAAAGAACTCCAGATACCCTCTGTTTCACTGGCTGCGCTGTTGTGCTCCTATGGGCCAAGACATCGTAGAGAACTACTTTTGATACTGATCCTTTGTTCAGCTCCTTGGGCACATGTCTGTGGGAGTGGGCAAAAATGAAAAGTTGAGTGACATGCACAAATTCTTCCCATTTTCTTCCACAATGTGCTTTTTTTTTATGATTGGCACCTGAGCGAACAACTGTTGCCAATCTTCTGGGGGTTTTTTCTGCTTTTTTCTCCCCAAATCCCCCAGTACATAGCTGTATATTCTAGTTGTGGGTCCCTCTAGTTATGGCATGTGGGATGCCGCCTCAGCATGGCCTGATGAGCAGTGCCATGTCCGCACCCAGGATCCGAACCAGCAAAACACTGGGCCACCAAGGCGGAGTGCGCGAACTCAACCACCTGGCCACGGGGTCGGCCCCAGTGTGCCAGGAGATTCTTCTATCCCCTTGTAGGTGATTACCCTATGCCAAAGCAATTCCCACCCACCAGCCTCCCATCAGTTCCTCACTGTTGGATCTACACAGCTTACATCAGTAGCTGAAGTCCTCGGCATGCTTGCTGCTGCTTTTGTCTCCCTACAACCAGTCCTCGAGGGCCAGAACCTTGTCTCCGATGTCCGCAGATCTGTCTGAGCACTGCCATTGCACCCGGCACCCATCCGGAGCTCAGAGATCAAATAAATGACTGATGACTTACAGTATCTTTCAAAGGGCTTCTAGCTATTATTATTATACAACCAAATTATTTTTAACTCCTGACTTTAAGTAAGTATAAGGACTAGAGAGGTTGGTACGTGATCTTGGAATTGCTTAAACATATCACACGGCATATATATTTTCTCTAACAGGAGTGGATTTAGCTTATAAACATACGCTTTTTATCCCATTGTTGTGATATATGCATAATTGTTCTCCTCCAAGAATACTTAATCACCGTGGGTGAGGCTTTAAATAATATTACTTCTTATATTGGAAATCCAACATCCATCAAAATAACGTGGCACTGCCTTATGCCGTCCTGTTCTACTGCTACAGAAATGATATCAGGTATCAACAGAAAGGGTATAGTTGACTTTTCACAGAACTCCCTCCAAAGCGGGAGACTGGCCTTACCTCAGGATGTATTATGTTTGGTAGTAAACTGACAACATTTCATCAGTAGCACGTAAACTAGGAATCAAAGTTCAAAGACTAGACACAACACTACAGCTTGAGAATTACGCAGTGTTTGAATTCCTTTGTCTCATCAGAGTTTGACTGAAGAATCTTTTTATTTGCCTTAGTTAAGTTCACTGAAATACAATGTCAACCCTTTTTTCTAGGACATTATACAATATGGACAGTATCCTAAACATACCACTTAAAATAAGACCCTAAGGTTTTCTACACTCACTTGGATGTGATGTAGGCAATATAGAAAAATTTGCTCTTGGGTGTGGTACAGTTTATATGATTAAACGCTTTATTCATACTCATATGTCAATCTATTAGTGTGCTGTTAATTCAAATGTTACTATGATGTATTTTATCCCCATCAGCACATTCATCACAGGTGGATGTGAAACTTAGACAAAGGTGTATGTTCTCATTAATGATGAGCAGCCTATTCATCTTACTAGAATGTAATTAATGTTAGTTACAATCCTTAATTTTTCACTGTTTGTCACGATGCATATTTAGCATTTCTCTTGTCCTTTATCAGCCAGCTCCCTCTTATCACACAGCCAATTCAAAAAGACGTATATTTAACCAAATCTGGGGCTTCATTTTTCAAGTATTTTATACTCAATGCTTCCGGCAATTTCCATCCTGCGAGACTTCATGTTGGATGTAGTAACCATAAAAACAATATTTGGGAGATTGTTTGGCCCATCTTATTTTTTAATGTATAAGATTAATGTAATTCATTTGCTAAATTAAATTTAAAAACTTAAAAAGAGATATTCTTATATTCTGTACTACAGCACCAACTGAATAGAATTGTTTGTTAGGTTTCAGGAAAAAAAGAGCATTTAAAAAAGTACATGAATTGTGTATTACATAAATGCATAAATACATACAAACACTTTGTATTCTCCCTACTAGACCCTATAAAATGTGCTGTATATATAATAATTCATGTAATCCTCATGACAATCCTATTGCTATGTGACTGAGGTAGGTACTATTATCATTCCTATTTTGCATCTGAGAAAATGGAAAGACAGAGAGGTTAAGTAACTAGTTCAAAACCACACAGCTAATGAACAATGGAGCAGGGATCCAAGCCCAGACTGCCTGACTCCAGACCGTGCGCTGACTCCTCCTGCACCGCCTCTCCTCTCCTCTTCCTAATTCCTAAGCAGCTTCATCATTTAATGAGAGGCCCTTACATGTGCATGAGGTCTAAGGTAAGATTCTGAGTTTTGTTATATTTAAAAATCATTTTGTTTTAATATTGCTCTAATGACATAAATGTCTTGAGCAAAATATCTATACACTATTTGTAAAACAATAAATTTTAAGCTCTTTGAGGTCAGGGAAGGCATTTTAAATGACTTAATCCTCCCCATATCTGGACAAAGACCTGTATAGAACGTGTTCAATAAATATTTTAACAAATAAATGAATTTTTTAAATTTGGGATTCAAAGAACAACGAAAGCTAAATTCAGGCCTTACACAGATCGCAGTTTTAAGGCCATCCTAACCAAGAGTTTCAAAGGTGTTTAGCTGAGATTCAAGCATTGAGCTGTGTCTCCTCCATTCCAAGTATCGAAGCTTAAAATTCAGTCAAGCATTTGTATGTTTCTCAGAACATAGTGGTTTGGGATTGAAATAGGTACGTTATTTCTTAATCTAGAGCTCAGGTTTTCAAAAACTGTGACTCTCTTTACTTTTCTATAACTGAACTAAATTCTATCTCAATAGAAATTCAAACCTTCGTTCTGCCCTCTCACAGAAAATGTTTTCCAATTCACTGTCAAATCAGGGTTTGCCTAATTGATTCAGGGTGAATTTGGTCAGTTAAGGATCTCCCTTTCTTCCAGGGGAGGCACGTCATCTGTGTTCCCAGGAGTACGTAGCATCATGGCATCTAGGAGAGGTGTCTGGTCCTCAGCCTCATCTGTCCACCTTGGCATCTTCAGAAATGTATATACCTTGCCTGGTTTCCAGCTATCGTCTTCTCTGCATGCTGGTAACTACTGGGGTGGACATATTCCCACCTGGCCTCCAGCCATCCAGCCCTTTCTGTATTTGTGGCTGCCACACCTCACACCAGCCACAGGGCACCTCCAGGTCAGCCAGCTCTTGGCATCATGCCCATGCTGTGGTCGGCCATGCTGAAAAGCTCTTCGTTGCTCCCATATCCTCTCAGGGCCTGCAATGGTTTGAGAGGCTACCTCAGGCCTGGCTGCCCACACATTGCAGAGTGGTAAAGGTGTAACCACAGTCCACGGGGGTTCCATGGGCAGCTCTGTGCTGCCCTGCCCCCAGGGCCCAGAGGGCAGGGAGAGACAAAACTCTTCTACTCTCAGATGCCTAACTCATCTGAGGGTCTGTCACATGTGTGCATGTGCGCATACACACTCGTGCACACACATGCACATGCACACACACTATCAGCAAAAGGAGCAATGGAGAAACCCATTTGGGAGGAATAGGTGCTAACTTCTAACTATTTGGTCTTCTCTTAAACTCTTTTTTACTCTCATTCCACAGATTGGGAAATCTTTCTTTTGGGGACATGGTGATGGTGACAGGGGCTGGTTCCCTGAACCGTGTATTCTTCCAAATATTTCCTGCTTCATACCTGGACCATGGCTTAGGTCTCCATGGCTAAGATTTTGATCCACCCTACCTCGCACCTTGGGTCAAAGACAGCCTCCTACCTGATGGCCTAAATGGGTGTGAGGAGCCACAGGAAGGGGAAAATGCTATTCCATGTTATCCGTGTCACAGCACAATATAGAGACAAAGTAATCTGCATCGTTAATTGAATAGGTCACCTATCTTTTAAACACCCATCTAACAGACAGCCCTAAAGTTGATTCTTAGTCCTTTCTAGTGTTTATCAAGTACTATATTAGCATTCTTCCATTTCTTTAAAACAACTCTCTACCTTCTATTCTTTTCTCCAATTATTTTCCAAACAACCTTCCGGTACTGAGTTTTCTTGGAACATACAGAAGTAGTGCACACTGGATTAAAAGCCTGGTTCTCCCTTACATGGAGCATGCTTGGCCAGATTGGCTAAAAGGCCTTTTAAAAAATACCTAAGGACGGGGCTGGCCCTGTGGCCGAGTGGTAAAGTTCACGCACTCCGCTGCAGGTGGCCCAGTGTATCGTTGGTTTGAATCCTGGGCGCGGACATGGCGCTGCTCATCAAACCACGCTGAGGCAGCATCCCACATGCCACAACTAGAAGGACCCACAACGAAGATATACAACTATGTGCCAGGGGGCTTTGGGGAGAAAAAGGAAAAAAGTAAAATTTTTAATGAAAAAAAAAATACCTAAGGAAACTTAAGTGACCTTATTTTCCCCTAGTTTTAAGGCAGACTAGATGTAGCCGCAGTCATACTGGAAGCATTTTACATGAAGGGAGATATTTTAGTAAATATCTTTACGATATAAAACATTTCCAACTCATGTTTAGTTTGTTGTCTGTGTCTCCACAGATATGGCACCCCCGAATCCAGTGAATTCAGGAGCACTCTCACACATGAATGAGAATCAAGCACGTCTCATCTGCCCACAAAGCCATAAGACCCCCACACATAAATATTGCAGGCGACCATGAGCTTGTGAGATGAATCAAAGGCCACCAGGGAAGGTTGCCAGCTGTCAGTTTTACAGTGTCTGCTTTGTTATATGTAGAATTTGCTTTTCCTTCTCCAATTACATTCAAGGGAAACTTCTTGCTCACTGCAAAATTATTCACAGCAAATCAATGAAGGCAACAGGAGTCTTGGTGTTTGCATTTTGGAGACATCATCCTGTTTACACCCTCAGAGATTGGAAAGTAGAAAATAGTTCATCTCTACTTTAAGTAGGAGAGACACCTATTGGTTGAATCACCTTTCCGACCTCAGGTCAGGAGACTGGCAAGGTGAAAACGTACATCTCCCTGCTACCAGCACCTGCCTTCAAAGTTGTGCCCCCGCTGACACACAGTGCAAAGTGGTGAGCCAGCCCGTCGGCCAACCTGCGAACCAGCCCCGAGGTGCGATGCCACCTATTCTTGCTTAATCCAGCCCCGCCTGGAGCTTAACTAGACCCATGGCGGCAGCGTGGGATCTTGCCTGCAGCAGACCACAGCCTCCGGACGTGGCTCCCTGAAGGAAGCGGGAGTCCTTGCTCTGGTTTCCTGCCATCCCCAGTGTGAGCCATCTACAGCGGTGGTGGTCTGCCCGTGCTGCTGCCAGGCAGACACAGGTGAATCAATCCCTCTGCACGGAGCTTCAAACCAGCGTGTCTGTTACACACCAAACCCCTTCTTTCCCTGTCCCAGACGAGGCTTCCCTGTCGGAACGAGGCTCTAAGCTTTGTACCATCAAAAGCCTTTGATTAAATCGGACCCAGTCCTTCTACTTGCGATGGCATTGTGTGACCCGGGAAAGCAGCGGGGCTACAGAACAGCCCAATCTGTCACTAGGTGGGCTGACAAAGCAGGACTAAACACACCGTTGATTTCAAGCTATGTTACATCTCCAAGTTGCAAAGCTAGCAATAAAGCAAGCCAGAAAAGCATGCCTGCAGGTGAATATTTCTCACAGACAGAGGCCACTCTGCCTCTGAGAGGGCTGTTGTCCTTCCCACTGGGAGTTTTTAAGCCACTTAGGGACAGCGACCATTTGAACAGAAAATTGTTCCTGTTTCTAAATGATTTTTTTTTTTTAAGAGAGAAAGAAAGAAAAGATAAGAAAAAGGTCCCAGGAAAGATGCTGCTTTTCTGACATCTAACCCATAACACACACACATGGTCACATTAAAAGAGACCAATGTCTAAGAATTAACTTAAATAGATAGCTGCTTACTGTGCTCTTGGCTCCATCTTCTTGCTTTGTTTTTATCTAACAGTGGCGTGCCTTTGCTCCTCACCCTCTTAGCCCTCAAGAGAGAACTCAGGAGAGCTTCAGCTTACACCTTTTCTCACTGGAGCCCCACCTGATGGCCTCCTCAGAGCCTTAACGAGACCTGGGGGTGCCCCGGGTAATCATTTGGGACCACTTTGAGTCAATGTCCTTTAACGAATCTTCAGCATTCACTTAGCGAAAGATGAGAGCTGCACAAGTGAAGGGCAGAAGAGGACACACCTGACAGCCCCTGAATGAACCCACAGCCCCGAGTTCAGCTGGTCCTCCCCTCCGCAGGTGGCACTTGGGTTACTACCTTTTGTTTACTCAAGCATGCTCCTTTCACAGGAGGTCTCTCCAAACCTTTCCCCCACCTAAGGGGAATAGCAACAGATTCCTTCCAACTATGTGCTTGATGCTCCCTGAAATGTATCCTAAATACAATGCTCTCCATCCCCTTAATTTTCATGATGGTTTAAAAGCCCTTATGATCTGGTGCTGCCAGCACCCTCTGTCTGGCTCAAGCCTGACGCCAACTCTATTGCTCGATTTTGCTCCTCTCTGAGCAGAGCTGAGATCTGACTGGTGGGGTGGATTCAGCGGTGAAAGACTGAGGACTCAGAGCAGCAGCTATAGAGGAGCAGGTGAGGAGAGCAAAGTAGGACCCGAAGGAAGAGGATTAACTGGGTGAGAAGCCACCATCCGCACCTGCCCCTCTCTGAAGGGTGGGCTCAGCGTTGCAGTCACTGGAGGGTCCTAAGGTGACCTTGCACTCTGAGGCTCCGTCAACAGCCTCTGCCACACAGAGGGCCCCACTACCAATCCCCCAAGATCGGGGCCCATCCACGCACATCACTCTATGAGTCTGCTCTGGACATCAAATGAAAGGACTTATGTTCGCTTGAGTTCAAATGTCATCATTTCTTCAACCCGTTGGTGCTAGAGTTCCATTTAAAAGAAAGAAAAAGTTGACATTGAATATTGGTATGTGTTACCGAGAGTCGTAAAATCAAGAAGAATAACAGGGCATCGTTATTGACACGGGGTGTGTCTGAGGCTCATCACAGGGGAAATGAGTTTCTAACGCGTCCCCATGCAGGCGGCTGTTCAGCGTCCCCAGCCACTGGTTAATTCATTAATATTATTCAGTGAAAAACATTTCTTCCATTTCATTTGCTAATAAATCTACTTTCATTCTCATGGAAATCAGTCCCTTTCAAGTTCATGTACAAGGAATATTTCATAACTTTCTAGTATTGGAAGTATTTTGATTTAAGTACTTGCAACAACTAAATTGAGCACTTCTACTTTTCATCTTTAAAGATATTTTCCTTATGGTTCTTGAATGCTTTGTGGTTATAAGAGATTGTGAAACTATGAAACATGACGCAGAGAATTAAATAAAATGAAAATTGAATGCAATAACATTGCAATACTCCACTGGCCTTATTTATTGTAAATCAATTAAATAGTTAGGAATTTATATTTGTTTCATAATTTATAAGGGTATCACCTGCTTCATAAGAAGATAAATAAATGTCTGAAATGATAACATCAGTAGGGGAAAGTTTGTTGCAAAATTTTCAATTATATGCAACTACTATTGAGGTTTTTTTACTAAAAATAAATAAATAAAGGTCAAAAAAAGTAGGCCGTACAGTGTGAGACGCTTCTAAGAGAAGTATTTGATGGAGTGTTTTTGTGGCATCCTACTGCTCCCGTAACACTGTATTTGGGAATCATGGACACCACGAAATTGTGTCATTTCTACTTTGTACTTTTCATTCATTTTCAAACACAGCAGAAAAGGCAACATTTGTGTATGCCTGAGACCCGAGGCTGTTAGGTCTTTGTTTTGTTTTTTAAAAAGGAAGAAGCGGTGTTTTCCCCCATCTGTTTCTAATATAATTTGATGTATAGTAGTAAAACATTTCATTGTTACATTTGTGCTCATTTTGTGTCTACTCAAAGTGCCTCAGAAGGGAAAAAGGAGTACCCTGCCAACAGCAAGGGGATCTGCACATGGGCAGCCTGCGGTGGTTAACAAGGGACATGCGGGAAGCTGAACCCCTGCTTAGAACCAAGCCTTGGTGGAGCCTAAACAGGGATCACTTCCAGAATGCCTCGGCACTAGTCAACCTGGCTTCTAGAAATACTTGTACATAATAATGAGAAAATGTTAATAATGATTATTTTCAGTAGCATAGTACAACCAAGCCCTCAAAAAGAGGAAGTTTTCATTGGTAAGGCATTTCATTTAAACATTGAAATCTGGCGTAATGCGAAGTATGAAATAAGTTTTGAAAGGAAGCTGATGATTAAGAAGAAATGCAGTGGGCATTTAATGAGTGGAGGAATCGCAAGATAATTAACTGGCATGCATAAAGATTCATGCTTTATACCAAAATTTTAATTTTGCACATAAATGTGCCTGATGTAGGCAGCATTTAATCACCTAGCTGACAGGAGTAACTACTTTCATTTAACCTTGACTGAAGATCATGAATTCTAACAGGTTTAATTGGATACATCATTTAACAGAATGAACAGAGCAAATTTTTCTCAATTCATAGGTTCTGATTGACACGCACCAGCAATAAGGCGTAGCACAATTACAGCTGCTCTGCATTCCTGCCCTGGGCAGCAATTGCCATAGTGATGTGACACCATTGGATCACCGGGGCTCGGGAACTGGGCTGAATCTCCCCTTGTTTTGAAAAGGGCAAGGCTTAGAAAAGAAAGAAAGAAAGAAGGAAGGAAAAAAAGAGAGAGAGCCTGGAAAAGAAAGGGGTTTGGACACAAATTTTTTTCCATATTAGTCACATTGATATGCACATCCTGTAAGAGAAGGGGTATGTCTTGTTATCAGCCACATGGAAAACGGGGGAATAATGACATTATCTTTTATTTGTTTAGCACTTCTTTTCAGCGTGTCAGGAAAGACCATAGTCAAACAAAATAGACTCAGAAAAGAGGACCTAAAAGAAATTTGCCAGCTTGAAGTCTCCAGTCCTTCTAAAGGAAATTGCAGTGTAATACGAGGTCTTGGTGCCACTCTCTGCAGCACACCTCCAGAGTCCAGCATGCACTGGGACACAGACCCGGGGTTTGAGTGAGACTAGAAGAAGACAGGATTTGAAATGGTGCTTTTTCTTTCTCCTCCTTGCTTCACTTACAAAAACCCAAATGAATCCAGAAAAAAAAGGAGTTTCCAAAATAAAATTGTAAACCTTTTCCTCCTCACAAAATGAACAGTATCACACCTTAAGAAACTGCTCAGGCAGCTGACTCTTATATTCCTTGGCCAATCTCAAACACCTCAGTTACCTTGGTAAGTATTCTAGAGAGAACCAGATCTATACCTCAGGAAACACTATGCCAATCCTGCTAGTTTTAGACATGAAAATAAAAATTCAAAGCACTAAATTTTAAAGACTTTCTTCTACAACTCAAACATCAATAGTTTCCTTTCTATTGTTTCTTTGCTTGCTATGCATTATCCTTGTTCAGAAAACCTGTTCAATTGTCAGAACACCTCCACTCCTGCAAGCTTGCTAAGTTGTGCCCTCTGCCCCCGCCCCTGTGTTACCATGTGGTGAACACTGATTTTCCACTGGTTGCACTTTCACCTGTCACCTCGTCCTCGTATCCCTCCCCCTAACACCACCTAAACTGGGGGCTTCTTGAGGACAGACACCACATCCTTCATTTCTACATCCCCAGTTCCTGCAATAGAGCCTCGCAGCTAAAATGCCATAATTACCCCATGAGTGGTGAACTGGAGCCACTTAGAGGCAGGAGAATCTCAGAGCTGTGAGAAATCGCATGCTCCTGCTTTTCCTCTCCTGTTCTTTCCTTCCCCCGACCCAGGCTTTCTGCCTTTCTCACCTCTTTCTCTTCTCCTCCCTTTCCTAAGTCTTGCAAATAAGTATTCATTCAGCAGCGGTTTACGGTGTGTCAGCTACACACCACGCCCTGTGCTGGGTGCTGGGGCCCCCAGGATGAATAAGACAAGCTGCTTTCCTGCAGTAGTTCACTGTCTCATGGGGGAGACGAATGAGAAACAGATAATTATAATATAATGGTATTTGTATTGTACTATGATGAGCAACAAGACTGTGGGAACTAAGTGGAGGGTGGAGGTGTGACTACTTTTGCCTGGGGTTCAGAGACTGAGTTTGCAAAGGAGGTGACATGTTCGAAGGAGGAGCAAATTTGGAAGCCTGGAAGATTCAGCAGAGAAAACAGCATTTACAGGGTTCTAGGGTGTGAAATAGCGTGACTCATTTTAGGAATGGAGAGTAATTCTGTGGAGCGGCGGTGGCCAGTGATGGGGGCAGGGAAGGGGGCCGGCGAAGTGTGAGAGGCAGGCAGGAGCCAGGCCAGAGGGTCCTGTGTGATGTGCCAAGGAGCCTGCCCTTGATGCTAGCGATGATGGGGAGCAGCACATGGGGGTTTTTAGTGGAGGATCAGTCTGTGTTTTAGAAACGTGCCTCTGACAAGTGGGTGAGGGGTGGATTTGATCAAGAAAAGAATAAAAGCCCAGAGTCTGGTTTCAGTTGCTGCCACAGACGTCCCTCCTCCTCCCTCCCCTCCCTTCACGGGGCTTCCTGCCTTCTTTCTTTCCTTTCCTTTCTCTTCTTTCCTGCTCTCACTTTTTTCTTTCCCTCCAGAATGAACTCAAATGATCTCCCAAAGAACTGTTGAACCAAACATCTTTGAAATTTGCTAACAGTCCATGAAAGGTACAGGTCTCAAGACTGTGCTGCAGTTTCCTTAGGAGTTTCACTGCTCTTCTGCATTTTGACCGGGAGAGGATGGGAGGAAATGGCCTCCAACAGGAAGAATTTAGGTTAGAGAATAAATAGGAAGACATTTGAAGAGACATCCTGGGCCTACTTCTGCCCAAGAGCTGTGGAGCTGTGAGACTGCTGGGGAGAGCCCTCTCCCCAACCCCCGGGCCTGGGTCCTCGTGGGTTCCTAAGGTACCTGGGCTGAAGACAGAATCCTCAGCCCTGCAGAGCCTGCAGGGGGCTCTTCCTTCCTCCTGACCCCAAAGATCAAGTGCCCTGCCCTCCAGCCCAGCTTAGTCACAGAGCCGGGGGATCACCCCACACCTGGCAGAGAGGCAGTGAGAATCAGACCCCTCCTGGACGCACTGCCTGGCAGGGCACCCACTGTAACAACTTCCAGGAGGAATGGGCACTGCACCCCTCAGGCCATTAATAAACGAAGAATTTAAGTAAAAGCCTGGGTCACTGTACTCCCCCCCAGGAAACAAACGACCTGGGCTTCTCAGTCCTTCAGGCTCTGTATGGCCGCAGTTGGCTATAAATTCCCTTCTTTTATTTGCCCTCATTTGCATATCAACCCGCCTCTCTCACTAAATTGTGAGTTTGGAGGTCAGGGGCCATACCTTATTCATCTTTGTACCATCCCACCCCTTCAAGTTCGCAGTACAGTGTCTGGCACTTAGTAGCTGTTCCAGGTTTAATTGCGTACCCTCAAAATTCATATATTGAAGTGCTAACCCCCAGCACCTCAGAATATGACCTTATTTGGACATAGGGTCTTTACAGAGTTAATCAAGTTAAAATGAGGTCCATAGGGTGGGCCCTAATCCAATAGTGCTGGAGTCCTTGTAAATACAGGAAATGTGAAGACAAGCTTTCACACAGGACGAAAGCCATGTGAAGATGAAGGCAGAGGTTGGAGTGAAGCATCTACAAGCCAAGGAACGCCAAAGATTGCCAGTAAACCAGCAGAAGCCAGGAGAGAGGTATGGAACAGATTCTCCCTCACAGCCCTCAGGTGGAACCAACCCTGCCCACACCTTGATCTTGGATTTCTAGCCTCTAGAACTGCAAGACAATAAATTTCTGTTTAAGTACAGCAAACCTAGCAAACTAATACAGTAGCCATTTGTCTAGTAAATTAATCAGAAGGTTCTAGAAAGTAAGGGATGATGTATTTCTTGGGGAGAGATTACCCACTTTGCCACCTGTGTTATCCTCAATGCAAGTTGACAACATAAGATATTAGACAGACGTTGCAGAATCTGGTCTTCTTCCTAATCCACTTTAATGATCTACAATAGCTTTGCAGGTGCACAACCACGAGCCAGCTGTTTGGAAAGAAGGGAGAGATGTGGAAAACTCAGAGTTGGAGGGGGTTGCTTAACTGGCTTGAGGAATTAAAAGTAGTGACTAGATCAGGGCCAGGCTAAGAAATAATTCCACAGAAATCATTCCAAGAACTACAGATAGGTTCTTCCCTAATGTTCTGTAAACAATTCTTTCCCGTTTCCTGTCAGGCTCTTGGACTCAGTTTCCGTAAGTATAAAACTGACTCATAATAGCTCGGCAGCCCCTGGGTAACAGGTAGTCCTACCAGAGAAACTTCGAGATTCTCATATAAGTTATAGGTCCGAGGAGAGTTTTTGGGTTCATGCTAATTATTTCCAGTGTTAATGTTTTTTCATTAAAATATCACGAGCAAAACTCTACACAATGCCGTGAGCGTTCTCATTTGCCATTACTAACGCCTCCCCAATAGACCGTAAGAGCGTAAGCTGCTTCCCTGTCTTCATGGAAGTTCTTTATAAACATGAAATAAACAGACGATTTGTTGAAAGAGAACAGCAAATCAGGCACGCACACACAAATAGTTGCTTTGCTACTTGAACAATGATTCTTTCAGAGTGTTGCGTTTCTTTTCCAAATCTTCTTCTTCTCCCCTTTCCTCTCCCGCAAAGAAACAGCCAAGTCTCTTGAACACACATACCCTCACAGCCTTCATTTTCCTACCCATTTTTTCCACTTATCCTCGGCGAGCTCCGCTGTCGTTGCAGCCAGCTCAGTGGGACCCCCCAATCTCCCAGCTCCCTTTCTCCATTACACCCCCAGCTGGAAGTTCTGCTGTTGCTGGCGTCGCCCCAGCTCCCAGCCCCAGCTCTCTCCCTCTGAGCCGTTGATTCATCACAGCTCTGCAAATCTCACCTTAAAAGCTTCCCCTGGGTTTTATCTTGCCGTCATCTCTCAATGCAAAATGTTTTGGGACAGTTTGTATTAAGTGCGTTATTGGCACTAATGGTACACACAAACCAATTGTATTAAATCTTCATGACTTCAGGAAATTTGTCTGGGAAAATGACATTCTCCATTTCCCCCTAGGATTTTGAATTTGTGTGTACGTTCCTTTTTCTTCTCGGTGCTGTTTTGAACAAACAGCAAAAATTACATAAACTGCCGAATATCCTTTTCTTCCATTTTCCCTACTGCACCTTCTCATTGTGTGAATTGGCACAGGCTCCCGAACGCAGTTGTGTTTACTTCTGGGGCACACTGTATAATTTAACTTTGTGCAATATAAAATAAGTCAGCGGCGATATTTTTACTTGCTCTGACAATGTCCAAAGTTGTCTCTCACTGTTTTTATTTAAAGGAACTAGACACAAACCTGGCTGCCTTCGCCATGGCCTCTGGGAGGGCTACAGCTGAGAAAATCCGCTGTCAGGAAGAAGTGGATAGAACTAACAAGACTATTGAGCTGGCCAACAGATTAGTGAAAGGTCTGGAGGTGAGGTCCTACAGGGCAGACTAATGAAGCAGGCTGCAGAAAGCACTTCTTTGTTATACACTACTGATCTGGCAATAACAGCAGCACTTAGCTAAGAGCCTGATGAGCTGAAAAAATTATGTCATTATCATTCATTTTTTCCATAATAGAAACATGTTTTTGACCTTTACATTTTCTTACATTTTTCCATGCTGCGGCCTGTATTAACTGTAAGATTACCTAGTGACCAGCATATTCACGGAGCCCTCCAGGAAAGGGACCAGTCGCTCCTTCTCAGGTATTGACGACTAAAGTTGATGCAATAAAAAGGCTAAGACTTTATTTGGAACAATTAGACAATGCTAATGACACAGCCCTAGGTTGGTTTACCACGAAGCATGATGCAATTTGTCCGACTTAGTTAAGGAATATGATAATGCCCTAATTATCTGTCTGAGATGTGCCCTGGATATTACAGAGGAGACAAAGAAGAAAGAGTGGCAAACCATGAATTATCCGAAATAATCCATATTGTTAAAGGTTGGCTCCTGAGAAAGTCTGGTCACTACTGGCAGCTTTCTCATTTGCCATTCATCTATTGTTAATTTAATCTTTTGTAGATATTCAAATTTTTTTTCCCTGGGTTAACATTTGTTGGGAGAATGTCTCTTCTTGTTCCCAGCCATTGTAGGGGGCAGGTTTTTCCAACCAGCGGCTGTCCATGCCTTTCTTTTATTCTGGAAACTGGACTTGCAGTGGGCCAAGAAAGCATCAACCCACTGCTAATTAAACAGATTTCGCCAACTGGATATTGTTTAGGTGAATTTAAAATATAGATTGATGAATGCTTGTTTAGTGCCATTTGAAGTAAAAATTGAAAGGATTTATCGGCTCAGAAGAAAAAGTCTCGGTGTCTCAGATGAAAGCCAGAAAATCTAATGAATTTAAATGTATCCCACCAGGGTAGCCATATTTCTTCTCACTATGAGACACTGATGTCTCTCAAATTAATGGAAGTAAATTACTATCTTAATCTGACAAATCTATCACTGCTTTATCAAATCAATTTGCCGGTGCCCAAATAGATCTGGGGAAATAGCAGAGGAGTAGCAACAGATTTCTCTTTTTTCCAAAGAGTAGTGTGAACCCCGTACTCTGAAAGAACGTCCATGCCTGAGCCTTACTGACTGCGTTTCACTCCACGTGATGGAGCTTTTGTGCACAAACTACCTGTCGGAACAAGGTCAAGACACAACCAGGCTCCAGGCTCAGAGAGTGTTGGATCTCTTCCAGTGTTTTCCATGTCTTTTGCTCTACCCTCTCTGACATAATGAATCTGTGGCCTCCGGAGAGCTTCTACCGGGACTGTAAACACAGCACACCTGCGGAAGACCTACCTCCCCTCAGTAGCTTTGACTTTGTGTGTCGGCTCCTCTGCAAGCCAGACTCGTAGTCGACCCATGGAGAAACCAAGTCGCCGTAACTAACCCGTCAGCAAGGAAATTCTGCCACTGCAGGGTGGAAATGCTCAGTGTGTCTGCTCCAGCTCTTCTTTGTTGAAATCCCTGTGCTGTTTACTTTGAGGCGTTTTATAGCAAATGAAAGCATTGGAGACTGGGTGGCAGTGCGGAAATGCACGTGCTTCCGTACTCAATTCCACGATGGCAGGGCCCAACCACCTAAGCGTCACGCAAACACTGCCATCTCTGCTTCTCTGGCAAATTGGGCAATCAGGACTTACTTCCTGCAAGCGTGTCTTTCTTAAGTTGTGTATTCCTAGTACTTAAATGTTTGGATATTTAATTAAATGTCATTAGATATTGCTATTAAATATTACCGTCCTTTACCATTATTACCTTTACCATCCATTACCAATAGCAGATGGCATTTCCTTTAAAATTTTTAGCTTTTCTCTCCTTTATCTATGTTCTATTTTTGTACTCTTTCATATTTTCATTCCTTCTAGTTTTCCTTCTTTTCTTCATTACCCTCTCCTTCCCACCTCTTTTTTTTTTATTTTTTATTTCAGTTTTACTGACGTATAATTGACAAAATTGTACAATATTTAAAATACACATTGTGGTGATTTATGTGCACGTTGTGAAAGGATTACCCCCAATGAGTTAATTAATACATTCATCACATGTATATTATTTCTTCTTATTATATATATCATATATATGTTGGTGAGAACATTTACATTCTGCTCTCTTGGCAAATTTCAGTTAAACAATTCAATTAATACAGTGTTATCAACTATAGTCACTAAGTTTTACATTAAATTCTCAGACTTTATTCATTACAGCTAAAGTTTGTACCTCTCCCTATTTTCTCCACCCTCAGCCCCTGGCACCCACTTTTGTACTCTCTGTTTCTATGAGTTTGACTTTTTTGGGTTCTTTTCAGATTGTACATATAGTGATACCATGCTGTATTTGTCTTTCTCTGTCTGGCTTATCTCACTTAGCATAATGCCCTCAAAGTCATGTCTGTTGTTGCAAATGGCAGGATTGCCTTCTTTCTCGTTGCTGAATAATGTTCTGTTGTAAATATACACCATGTTTTCTGTATCTAGTCATCCATTGTGGACACTTAGGTTGTTTCCGTATCTTGGCTATCGTGAATGCTGCTGCAAGGATCATGGGGTGCAGGTATCACTTCAAGATCCTATTTTCATTTCCTTTAGATGGATCCCCAGAAGTGGGATTGCTGGGTCATGTGGGAGTTCTATTCTTAATTTTTTGAGGACCCTTCATAATTTTTTCCATAGTCACTGCACTCTGCCTGTTTTTGTTTTTTAACCTCCCTGCCATCTTGTTCTTTTTCTTTTCTTCTTTCTTTCTTTCTCTCCTCCTTCCTTCCTTCTTTCCTTTCTTCTTCATTTCACATCTTTTATCTTTCTAGGCATTTTTTTCCACTATATGTTTCTGGCAAAGAATGGAAATCTAATGATCACTGATTATTTTTAAAGGCCATCCTTTTGGAGTAGACTATTAAATTTTTGTCTCTTCCTTTGTGAAATACAAAAGTGGTCTATTACAATGAGTTCTGTGTTTACAGTTTGAAATTTATGTTTGGAATAATCAAGATTTTCATTTGTATGTTCTGAGCTTTTCTCTCTCTTTGGTACTGTACTAATAGCCACTTCATTATCATTTTAAATGATCCTTTGGTATCACTCATTATTAAATGTTGTTATAAGAATTGTTTTCTCCAGGACTATTTCATTACCATCATAAAATTCATCCAATTAGCATGTTTTTAAAATTTGAGCATACTAAAAAATGAAATGCAGAAACTTTATTAAGACTTGTTGCTTTAAAATATGCTATTATCTCCTGGAGGCAAATTTCAGAGCATGCCTCAAAAACATTAAGAGTAACCGAGGAATCCCATTGCTAGGACTTTATCCTAAGGAAATAAGAACATGGCAAAGGCTCACCACTAGAATATTTACTGCAGCTTGTTTATAACAGCTGTAGATTAGAAATAACCTCGATGCCCCCAAACTGGGTATTGGCTAAATAAATTATGGGTCATCCATAATATAATATCATATATTCATTAAAAATTACAGTGTTGAGGCTGGCCCCACAGCCAAGTGGTTAAGTTTGCACGCTCCGCTTCAGCGGCCCAGGGTTTCTCTGGTTCGGATCCTGGGCACGGACATGGTACCACTTATCAGGCCATGTTGAGGTGGTGTACCACATGCCACAACTAGAAGGACCCATAACTAAAATATACAACTATGTACTGGGAGGATTTGGGGAGAAAAAGAAAAAAAGTTATGGTGTAGAAGAATATTTTTATCATATGGGAAAACGTTCTTAGTATATTTCGAAGTAAACAAAGCAAGTTACAAATTGAGATGTTTGTTGTGATCTCAGATTGGCAACATACTGCCTCCCAGCTCCAAATCTGCTCTCTTTACCTCTTCTGCCCTGATGAGCTGGACCCTTCATGCATTTTTCCTTTGCAGCGAGCACAATGCTACGTTCGTCAGTAGAGGGCGCAGGAGACAATACAGGAGGAAGAAGCTTCCCCTCCTGGTTCAAGCTCTTCCCTTCTGTTTTCCTTCTTGCTCCTACACCACTGCCTGAGGCTTCTGCCCCAGCCACACACCCAGAGCCTGCAGCCCCTCAGCAAGTACTCAGCCCCACCCCACCCCAGCCAGTGACCACCTTGCAGCAGCCCTCCCAATAGAAACACCATCACCCCAGGCCTCCACCTGTCCTGCCAGCAAACTGACTCTTGACGCCCTGACTGCCTCTGAGCACCTGCCCTGCAGAGTATGTTCCCTGCTTGACCAGCACCTGTGGACCAGGTCTGGCTCAGGCAACCTGAAGAATGTCACCATCCAGTGGGGCTGCAAACATATCCTCTCCAGCATGGTCTGCATCTGTCTTAGGGACAAGGCCTCCCTTCGAAGCTGCTCCTTCCTTGCATGCTCTTTCTCCGCCATACGGTATTTTTTAGAGTTTTCTTTTCACTTTCCTAATTATGCCTATGTTACAGTTAATAGTTCTTTATAATAAATGTTTCCTGTTCAAATTACTGTGTGGTTTCTTCTCCTGATTGGACCCTGACTAATATATAGGTTTGTGTATAGGAAGAGAGAAAAAAAAACTCAGACAAAAAGCCAAAAACTTTACAGTGGTTGACTCCAGGTGGTATGATTATGGGTCTTTTTTATTTTGGTCTTTGTGATTCACAATATTTTCCTAAATATTTTGTAAGGAGCTTTTATTTTATTTACTTATTTATTCTAGTTTCTATTGCTAAGATTCATTATTATGCTAGCAAAAGTTAAACCTCAATTCAAGTTTATGTTCTTGCTACAAAATTCAGATTCAAAACCAAAATGATCGTGTTAGATGCCTATTCAATCAGCAAATTGGATGGAGCTTGCGTGATAGTGGGACCACACAAAGTCCTGCAATTCCTTTTAAGAACGAGTCTCCACACAGTGACCACCATCAGCTCCCCCAGCTCTGGGAATGCACTGCCGCTGTGCTTTTAAAGTCACCCTGTTGATGCGAAGGTGCTCATACTGTTTTTGTAAATGGGAAGGTGATTTTTAAAAATACTGTACCAATCTTGAAAAGTATATCATGCAATTTTGTTGCAGCCTTCTGCTATTTAGAGATATGTGTCTACACATGTAGCAAATTGGCTTGGTACCATTTCAGTAGTACCACTACTGCAGGAAGGACTCTGTAGTAGGCAGAATTCTAAGATGGTCGCCCAAAATTCCCAGCCCTTGATGTGCACACTCCCTTCCCAGTTATTCAATCGAACACTTCAGTGAGAGGATTTTGCAGATATACTTTAGGTCTCAAACCAGTTGACAGCAGCCTGACCTAATTATATGAGCCCTTTAAAAGTAGAGGATTTTCTCTGGCTGCAGAAAAGGAGAAGGTCAGAGACTGGAAGCACAAGGGAGATTCAACGTGGAAATGTTCTCCATTGCTGACTTCGAAGATGAAGGGGACCAAGCGGCAAGGAATATGGGCAGCCTCCAGGGGCTGAAGGCAGCTCACTGCTGACAGACAGGAAGGGAACAGACCTCAGTTCTACAGCCACAAGGAACTGAATTCTGCCAACAACCCTCACGAGGCTGGAAACACGTTCTTCCCCGGAGGCCCTGAATGAGAATAGAGAAACTAGAAAGCAAACTCACTGGATCTCACTGGCCACCTCCTTTCCTAAAGATCCAATGACACCTCCCTCCAAGAGGGAAGACAGATTCCTTGGAATTATGAACCTTAACCCTTATGCATCAACGCGGTTGCCCCTGTGGGACGGCATTCCCGAACTACTGACATACACAGAGAGTCTGGATTACGGCGTCCATGCACTCATTATTGGGCATATGGGGACTGCCCTTTATTCATATTCCTTGAGAACGTGATTACAAAGAGTGACTTGATGGTCGACAAAGACTTGGGAAATTACTACTACTTCTTATGTTTTGGTTACAGTTTTGAAATTGAATAGTCTCTTAGCAACAGATTTCTGTTTTCTAACACTCTTTTACTCCCACCCTTAGCCCCCGTCCCCCTTACTTGTAGTCCTCTTTACCCTTATCTTCCTAACCTGATCTCTCTAATTTGGTTACCTTTTGCTTTTATTTTTGATTTTCTGTAGAGCCATTTTTGCACTCTCCGACTTAGTTTTGGTCAGTTTCACAAGGGTAGGAAATAACCATAAATTTTACCAGAACCTTTAAGTGACTTTGCCTATCAGCTTTCACATCCTCAATGAGAATTTGAAATCCGGTTCCAGATTTAAGTCATCTTTAAGCGATTTCTGCCAGTTAACAGAGAAGCAGAAGCTAAGCTCACAATAGAAGAAAATGAAATTTGGAAAGTCCCAAAGAGAACAAGGTTTATCTGTGTCACTCTGAATTTAGATGATGTCACTAGAGTGAAAAAATTGTCCCCTTCAAACCGAGCTGCCACGGGACCTTCCAGCAGCCAGCCTGACTTTCTGTGCCCTCTGCGTGAGTTGTTTTCATCCCCATTTCCTGATAGGTATTAAGCCTGGTCCACTAATTCTGATTGCTCCCTCTGCAAATGGTTATTTCTCCAGTCTCCTACAGCCGCGTCAAGAATGAGGAAAAATAATACTTTATTTCCCTTTTGATAGTCAACTGGGAATTGAACCACAGAAGCCGTGAAATCACATAGAAAGCCCGAGAGATGATCGAGTTGGAAGGGCAGCAACGCGTGTTTCCTGTGTTGACAAGACTGACATTACAGGTTTGAAAAGTCTTTATTGCTGTCTCAGTCTGCACTCGCCAAGAAGGAAAATTATTTCAAACTCAAGTTGAAAATTCAGCTAGGAGATGAGTTCTCCACCTGCCTTCCCTCGCGCTGGGTAATTTCCTTGGGGACACTTTTCCCCTGCAGAGGCTAGAAACGACCCCACCCAGCAGAAGGGGTCGGAATGGAGGTTAAACACACATGAAATTGACTTGATGAGTGTTATAGATTGACCTGTGTCCGCCCAAAATGCATTTGTTGACATCCTAACCCCCAGTACCTCAGAACGTGACTTTATTTGGAAGTAGGGTCACTGCAGCTATAACTAGATAAATTAAGATGAGCTCACACTGGAATAGGGTGGACCTCTAATCCACTAAGACCAGTGTCCTTATAAAAAGGGAAGATTTGGACACAGGGACACACACAGAAAGAAGTCCATGTGAAGATTGGAGTTATGCTGCCACAAGCCAAGGAACTACCAGAAGCTAGAAGAGAGGCCCGGAACAGACCCTTCAAAGCACCTTCAAAGGATGCACAGTCCACCCCCGACACCTTCATTTGGGACTTCTGGCCTCCAGAACTGAGACAATAAATTCCATTGTTCTAAGCCATTCGGTCGAGTGTCGTAACAAAGGGAAATGAATGCAATGAAGACAGTGATTCTCCCTGCTTCACTTTTAATTGAGCGCTCTTGGCAAACAATACACCATCATTGCCCTTCAATCCACTGTCGAAATTACTCCAGGTTTGAAACAGGAGGAACGGGCAGGGCTGCATGAGGCCTTTGACCTAGGAGCAAACCGGAGATCTCTGGGATCTGCCGTCCAAAGTGACCTCTGCAAAGTCCAGAAACAAGTCCTCATGACATCCTTCGCCACCAGCATCTCACTGTGGTGAGTGAGCCAGAGAGCTGCTGCCCCATACTGTGATCTCATGTCCTCGTCTGCTGAAAGTGGATGGGAACAGTATTTGTCCGGAGCAGATAATTAGCTCTTGCAAGTGCATGCATGCCTTTTTTAAGATGATGAAACTGCTCACTGGAGAGTGAGGATTTCAAGTTCTTTCAGTATAAAAGTTTTTTCCAGATAAAATATATAAATGCAAATATCCTAACAGTACTTTTCAAACTATATGTTGCTCACAGCTACATAGATGGAGCTTTTGAACACTGCTTTTCTTGCTAACTTGGGGAAATCTGTTAGTTTTAGCAACTCACCATCTTGAATCACTGCTGTCAAATTAGCCAGATTTGTTTTTCTTTCTGTGTGAAGGTCTTTTGTGGTGATATAATCAAATTAACTCCCTTAAAAGGCTGCCAGGTATTGGATAATTTTTTTCCTGATATTGAAGCTTGGGTGTATTGCCTTTGGCTGCAGTATTAACGTTTCATTTTATTATATAAACATGGAGTTAAAGCCGCTTACTCTTAGCACGCAGTCTAAGCAAATACGTACAAAATATATGCAAGTTATGCCCCATTTTAACTACAGGGATCCCATCCTTATATTTAAGATACAATGTCTATATTTCAGAAGCACGGTCTTTAGAAGGTAGGAATGTAACTTTCCTCATCCTTAGTGTCAGATTTGTGGATGTTTCTAACACCAGATTTAAAGATGGATACAAATAAGCTTGCATTATTATTCCACCCTTAGGTTTGCACGTAACATTCCTAAGTGCAAACCTGCAAGGGGAAGAGTGGGTGGCTCAGAACAGAAAGCGTCTGGCACTTGTGTTGGGTCTCAGGTTTCTGACACTCCTGCCTGAATCCATTTAGCCTCACCCTCCAGTTTCGAGCATGAAGGAATAACAAATGGGTGGGGTCAAATAGGGGTGCCTTTAGCCAAATGCAAAAGGGACTCTCATAGTGACAAAAGATCAAACTCCTCATTTAATAAAGGAGGAGATATATGTATGATAAGCTCTAATACTTGGATGAGGAAAGAAAGATATTAAACATGATTTGACAGCTTCTTACCAACCTCAGTTTCTTCTGTATTTTTCTTCCTGAACATTCTGTTATTTCTCAAGAGCCACCCAAACCTCCAGCCCAGGAACCTCTCCAAGGAGTCCTGGTGTCATTTTGTGTCCTCCAGTCTTCGTTAGGGCTCCTCAGGTTCAAGGACAACAGAAAGAGAATATGTGCCCAGATCAGAAAAAAGCCCTTTTCCCCTGCAGCAAAAGTGACTCAAAGAGCATGTCCTCTTGGTAGGGGTCACAAGCATCATCTTTTTAGATGACAGACAGTACATTACACTTTCGAAATCACCTGTGGCTAGAACACCTGAGTTTGTCCAGAAAAAAGTGATCTGTGGAAAATGGGAGTAATCTTGCAAAATGTAAGATTCTCCTCTTGACTCCAATCTTGGCTGGAAGCATTTGATTGGGAAGGAATTTTGTTTCCGGCTAGATGTGGTTGACTGAAGAATTGTCTGGAACCGATTGGCTATTCTCACCTTTGTGGGTCTTTCCCTTGTTATTTGGGAATTTCTGAATAAACAAAGGCCCCTAGAGACTCAAGCAGTGGGTACAAATGTTTATAGAAAAATCCAGTGCTGTGTATTTCCTTGCTTTATGGTTCATGGGGGCACGTTGAAATAGTTAACGCCCCTCTAAAAGAGAGCAATTTCCTCTGGTGTTACAAGTAGGATCAGGGCCAATAAACTGTAACAAAGCATAATATTTAGGACACACATGTAACTCCTCTCAAGGATAATGTTCTACACATAACTCGTAGAGTTAGTGTCAATCATCCTCCTCCTGTGAACACACAGCACTAATAGGTCTACTGTGGCCTTTAAATTTCCACCCACATTTTGATGCATACATTACTAGGAAGCACAAGGTATTAACCAGAGAGCCTCTTTCATGCTTCCGTTATTTGTACCCGGAGCCATCTGGAATACAAAACAAGACGGAGAAAATTCAGAGGTCAAATTTTACCCAGTTTGCCGTATAAAATTGAGAGTTAAGATGGAAAGGTTAAAAAGAAAAGCAACATAAAACTTTTCTCCCTCTCCTTCTAGGATTCTGTTTAGGTTTCAACTTTATAGCTGCCTGTCGCTGGCATATCGTGTGAAATTAGCTATCAGGCTTTTGAAGGTGAAAAGCTGGTTTTACAGCTCATTGAAGTCCTAAGGGACACATTGCATTTAATTAAGGTAGTTCTTTACATAAGGTTTAAGAATATTTATAATGCTTCCCAGGCTATCAACAGGTAAAGTTAACCAAATAACTGGAAAAAACTTTTGCCTCCAAAGAATGAACCAGCTACAAATTTACATACTATTTTCACAGGCACACACACAAGTTCTTCTGCTTAAAAAACGTGGTAGAGTGAAAAGAAAAATTACATAGATAAAGAAGAGTACTATCTTTAAAACACAGCAAGTATTCAGTTAAAGCTGATTTAAAGTGCACCATCAAATGGATTTAGTCACAGAGAAGAGATTACCAACAAGGAATGGAGGCGGTGCAGTCTAGGAGGTAGAACGTAGGAGCAGGGGTCAGATGACTTTTTGTCTTATCTGGACACCTCTCTATTGCTGAGTGATCCTCTGGGTACAGGATTTGGACCCATCTGATAATCTAGAACAACATTCCTATACACCTCTTAGCTTTGGCACTGAAGAATTTTGAGACTATACCATAAATGGAAACATGAATAGGGATTTTGCTAGGATTCTACAGTGTAAGAAAAAAGTAAGTGGCTGTGGTTTTAGAAAGGTTTGAGAGAAGTCTTGCTTAATGGCAAGGAAATAATAACGATACCTTGACTTAGAGATTCACCATCTCTTATCTGAACCCTTTTGCACCAGATGTGTTTCAGAATTCAGAAATGTTAGGAATTTAGGATTGTAATTGAGTAACATATGTCACATATTTCATAATATCCCCATTGGAGTCTGCGCAGCACTCCGTAACCAAACACATTCACATTTGTATAGCTAAATGTATAAATGTTTACACGAAGTGAGATAAATAAAAATTATCAATAGCCTCATATTAGGTCATGCCATGTTTTGCTGCCAAGGGAGTTATGAAATAACATCCAGTTTTTAGAAAATGTTTTTAATTTCAAAATTGTGGCTAAGGGATTATACCCCTGTATTATCCTTTTCAGTGCAGGATCACACACAAATTTCATGAGATCTATCAAAGATGCACTCAGGTGGGTAAGACAGGTAATAGCATCCCATTATGACAATGTGGAACTGAGGGGTTAAAAGGTGAAATGATTTGGCCCAAAGTCTTACAGTTGGTTCTTGGAAAAGTGGGGACCAAATATTGGTTTATACAGATGGTCAAATGGTGGGAAAGCACAATAAAATATCACCCCAGCACTGTCCTCAAGGTCCACGCTCTTGCAGGAAGAGGTAATGACCTCATCACCTGGTCCACTGTCACTTCCATTAACCCTCATGGTGATCCAATTACCAGCCATATAGTAAATTCCATGTGTCCTATTACATGTGCAGAGAAATTTTTTTAAATATTTCCCTAAAAAGAATTTTTCTAAATAGAAACTAGAAAGTTACAAAAAAGTTTTATTCACTTTTTTCTAACTTCTAAGTAGAAGAGCATACTAGGAAGATTTCTCTTATTTGTGTACTGAATGCCAGGTTCCCACTGAAGAGAAGGAAGAGGAGAAATAAAATGACAAGAGTGAGACAAAACCTACGAGAATGATTATCAAAAGAACATTCCTTCCCAAAGAGAGCAGTATGCAAAGAAGAGGGAAAGGCAACATTACCGTGGAGAAGTCTCACAAATGCTTCCTCAGCCAGACAATCAAGGTCAACATCAACAGAGGTAGGTCGTGTTGGTACCATACGCCCTTGATGTGACATAATGAGACTGGCGCTCTTCCTCTGTGTCTTCCCAAAAAAACCCCATAACCCCAGTCTAGTCATGAGAAAGACATCAAACAAACCCAAGATGAGGGGCGTTCTACAGAATACCTCACCAGTATTCCTCAAAACTTTCAAGGCCATCAAAAACAAGGAAAGTCTGAGAAACTATCTCAGTCTAGAGGAGCGTAAGGAGACATGACGACTGAATGTAAGGTGGTGTCCTGGGTGGGATCCTGGAAGAGAAAAAGGACCTTAAATAAAACTAAGGAAATCTGAGGAGAATATAGACTCCCGTTAATAATAAAATACCAATATCGGTTCATTAGTCATGACAAATATACAATAGTAATGTAAGATATTAATAATAGGGGAAATTGGTGAGGGGTATACAGGAAACCTCTGTACCAGCTTTGCAACTATTTTGCAAATCTAAAACTATTCTAACGTAAAAGAATTACTTAAAAAATACTCAGTAATAGGGGCTGGCCCCGTGGCTGAGTGGTTAAGTTCATGCACTCCGCTGCAGGCGGCCCAGTGTTTCGTTGGTTCGAATCCTGGGCGCGGACATGGCACTGCTCATCAAACCACGCTGAGGCAGCGTCCCACATGCCACAACTAGAAGGACCCACAACGAAGAATATACAACTATGTACTGGGGGGCTTTGGGGAGAAAAAGGAAAAAATAAAATCTTTAAAAAAAAATACTCAATAATATGTTAAATATGTATAATTAAACAATAAAATGGAAAGAAATATTTAGAGTATAAAATAGCTTAACTTACACAAAAAAGCTTTTTTTATAATAAAGAATGTTCTTCATTGTCTATGATTTACAAAACTGGGTTTTTAGAAATGTTCATTCATTGTTATTCTCAGTCTGCCTATTTAGAATTTCGAAAACTGCTCTGTAGAATTTGGAACTGTATAGGATTTTGTTCGTCTTTTCGTATCCATTTGCAAATACAACTCACGGGATATCTGTGCAAAGAGCATCATTTTGTCCTTTTGTCTCTAGCGAATCTTCTTTTTGACCTCTCACTTTCTGGTTGGCGGGAAGAATAACTTCTTGTTTTACGCATTCAAAACTTGGTCTGATCCTACCATTTAAAAATCCCTTTAAATATTGTTCACTCTCTCAAGGAAGAAATATTTGCAGTCTCCCTATCTGCTCAATCCTCTTTCTGCCTCCCTTATGAGCCGAGTTTCCAAGATCGTGACCAGTGCACTGGAGGAGAACGTGGCCTTGTGCAGACATGTGGTGGAGGGAAAAGTTGGTCCCTCTCGATTCTCTGATTTCCAAGGAAACCTCTTGCCTATTAGGTTGCCAGGCATCTACGACCTCTGATGCTGAGAACCATTACTGGTGAACTTGGCATCTCTTCTTTCAGTCCAGAGAAATCATGTGGGGAATCTGAGCTTTGGCATCATCCTACCAGGTTACAGCATTCATTATTTGCTCGAGTTCAAGACACTCTCCCAAAACCACATTTAATTAACCTTTAAAAGGATCAAGAATATTTTTAAGCTACAACATCTTTAGGTCAAAATGAAACTGTCAGAGGTAATCTCTTCCTACGCCTTCAGATACATCCTAAAACTGGGGATCCTTCTTCTCTCTCAATAGAGGATTTTCATTAGTCAGACCCAAAATAGAGTCGTGTAGAGTTCGATTATGTCACTCGGTTTCTCTAAGGTCAGATGTCATAACCCCATGCTTTCTAAAGGGCTTGCTGTGTACTTGCTCTGCGGCTAATCCCGAGAGGGGCCAGTACAACCCAGTGCTTCTGAAGCGGCGTGGCTCAGACCCCTGACTGCTATTGACAGAAGGATTAGGCTCATAAAGAAGACCAGCCAGGTCTTTTGTGCATTAACAGTTGGGGGAACTCGGAAGTCTTCCTTGTCTCGCACTGTTTGGGCTTCCCTGAAATGGAGACAGATGCTGGGCCCCTTCCTACTCTGAAGCCCCCTCGTGAATATAATGGGCACCTCGGGCCCTCCCTTTCTTCTGAGCAGTGGAGCTTGCACTGGAGAGCTCTTTGTGGGGACAGACTGTGCTCCTTGGATGCTTTGTCATGCCAATAAAGTTGCTGGAGTGAGGGTGACAGGTTAGAAACGTATCAGGAACAACGAGGGGAATGGCGCCCCCTCCCTCTGACTTTTTTAAAGGTTTGATCTTTCTGCGGCAAATGGAGAACTTTAACTTTCCTGTCTCTTAGCTTGGCAGGAGAAGGAAAAGTTTAAAGAGATTACAACGTTAATAGAAGACTTTTGTGTCCGGAGAGAGGCCTCCACAGCAGAATCAGGCTTCCTCCTCACCCGCTGCTCTTTGCTTCACACTCCTGGAACCAGTGGTATGAACTGTCAACATACACACCTGGGCAAAAGGCTGGATTCTGTGGGGAAATAGACTCCGAGCACCTGATGATCACACGACTAGCTCGGGGCCTGCTGAGTCCCTCACGGCCTCTCTTCCACCTTCAAACCTTCCACGCTCTTTGGAACCCCATTTATCCCCTCTAATATCCCCCTTCTCGGAAGTCTTCATTTATCTCAGTTCCTTCCTCTGTTCTCTGCTTGAAAAATTCCTAACTCTTTCTGGACTTTTCTCCACTCCCAATACCACCTTAATTCATCTTAGCACATTGCATTACAAGTATTGGTTTGCGTTGTTTTCATTTTCTAAAAACTTAGGAACTCCTTGTCTTATGTATCTCTCAATTCCCAGTACCTAACTTGTGTCTGGTACATAACAGGTGCTCAATAGATATTTGTTGAATAAATGAATTAATAAATGAGTACTTGAGGCAGCAATTGCATATAAAATCTAGGAATTAGGACTGTCACATGTTCTCAGGGAAGAATAGCCCCTTTCCTAGCCTCGGAAAAAGAATTATGATGGTGTAAGGCTGCAATCTTTTGACAACTCTTTACAGTGATTGATCTAGGAGGGGGCTTGTATCCATTTCTTGCCCATAAAACATAAGAGAAGCCTCTGGAAGGTTCCTAGGAAGGCATTTGCTTTCCTGACAAAAAGAACAGAAACATCTGACATTCCTCTTTCTGCTCCTTGCCTTCAGCATCTTTCTCTTCCCAGTGCCTAGTTTAGTGTTGGTACATAACAGATGCTCAGTAAATATTTGTTGAATGAATGAGTACCTGGGGCAACAATTGCTCTACCTTGCCCGGCACTACCTTGAATGTGGATGTGGTGGCTGGTGCCGCAGAAGCCATCTTGCCACAGTGAAGGAAAGGCTGATCATCCTAGATATATATCGGGCTGCTGAACCAACATCCAGCATCCATCCATTTCCAGACTTTTTGCTATGTGAAAAAAGCAAATCTCTCTTGATTTAAATCACTGTTAGTCAGGTTGCTCTGTTACTTGAGCCAAAAGCATCCTAAGCAATACATGGATCATGTTGTTTTCACTGTTGCCTCCTTACCATTTACTGAGTTCAGCCACACTTCTCCCGTGGTGCATCTCCATAATATTGTGAGACTTCCCAGTCCTATGGAGGAGAAAACTGGAGATTTTCTAGGCCTATAAATTTCTTTTTTTTTTTTTTTTTTGAGGAAGATTAGCCCTGGGCTAACTACTGCCACTCCTCCTCTTTTTGCTGAGGAAGCCTGGCCCTGAGCTAACATCGTGCCCATCTTCCTCTACTTTCTATGTGGGATGCCTACCACAGCATGGCGTGCCAAGTGGTGCCATGTCCGCACCCGGGATCCGAACGGGCAAACCCCGGGCCGCCGAGAAGCAGAACATGTGAACCTAATGGCTGCGCACCGGGCTGGCCCCAGCCTATAAACTTCTACATTAAGTTTTTTGATGCGACCTAGTTGTTGTTCACAAATCTATCTAAGGACTACAAATTAAAGATTTTAATGCAATTTCTTATGTGCTATGTTGAAGTTTTTGAGGAAGTGTTCTGAGAGCACCAAAAGAAAAATAAATAAATAACTACTACTAAAACAGAGCAATCTTAAACGTGTTACAGTCCCTATTTTCAGCAACGGGGAAGCCCTCACCCTCCTTGGTCTCCTGCCACTTGCTGTTGCCTTCTGACAGTGGAAGCTAAACTCTCTTGTTCTCACTAGGTCTCTGTCACTGGAAAGTTTTAGAAATAATATCACCAAGGAAATGACAAGTACGCAAAATAAAGTTTTGTTCTATTTCCTCATGGATGGACTTTATAAACTCAAGACAAAAGAATTAGTCCTCCTTCAAGTTGACCATATACAAGCAGATCAAAGTGTTTGTGTGGACAGCTAATTTACTCTATTCACTGACTTTCCTACAACTTGTCTCTCTCTTTCTTCCCCAAAACAGCTCTTCCTCCTTAATTGCACAGCAGACGAGACTGCAGATGGAACTCTTCAACATTGCGAGAGAGAAGACCGTTAACCTGACTGACGAGTTATCCAGCTGACTTTCATTTTTGTCCAATTTCGTCTACCTAGACAAATACATCCCACTCAGCGGGTATCTTGTTTTCCCGCATCTTTATAGAAAATACTTGTGACGAACAGGACCACATTCATTAGAGTAAACTGGGATGCTACACCCCAACACTTTTATTTGCATAGACAGATTCTCTCACATTACTCATTCATTCGTATTTCTTAAGGACCACTCATTCTACAGATCTCCAAGACGTTAAAGGAAAACAGCTATGATGAGCAATAGCACTTTGAGTACTACATGCCTTCTTGAAATGGAATAAACTTGACTTATCTAATGAAATTTTTGCTTTTTAGCCAGAAAGAGTTTATGGTCACAACACAAGATTCATCATTTAAAGATGAAGGATGGTTGGGGAAATCCTAAAGCAGGTATTATATATTAACATTTATAGTACAACAATTTTTATATTTTGCAGGAATGAATCATTGACTACTAATAAATTACTGTGTGATTGTTACCAGAAATCAGAAATTACATGATTGTTGACCCACCAAAAAAATTCAAATCTTCTCAAGTTTGATAAGTAGTGGCAGAGTTGTCTCTCAAAAACATTCTGGAAATTTTTTTTTAATGCAGTGAAACCATCAAGAAAGGTTCTGAAGTAATAGGTAAGAGGGGGAAAAAAGTTCTCAAGTGTATGTGCCTGAACTTTTCAAGATGAGGTAAAAAGGAGAGAAAGAGAGAACAAGATAGGTAACCAGAGATCCCTGATGCTTGCCATGCCGTATGGGCTCACCCGACAAAAGTCACCTGGAGTGGAACAGATTATTTCAGGCTGTTAAAGCTGCCAGATCACAGAGTTTCTGGGATTTCTCTCTATTCCCTGGGGCAGATGGAAATTTAATTCCAAGCATATCCTAGTAATGGCATGCAAACTGTGTGTCCTTACCTAAGGAAGGCTAAGGATCTTGTCTGTATCCATCCAATCTTGACTAGAACTTCAGAAAAGTAACCCGTTTTGGGGAAAAAAAATATGATCAAAAAGTTTGAGAAAAACATTATACTCATACTGGAGAATGCATCATGGACACAGCAAATGGTCTTGAGACATACTTGATTGAAAAATATCTTTTCACCTAGTATTTTTCACAGTTACTTGATTCGCAGAAACTTTTTTGGTTTGCATTTGGGGAAACATTGCTATAGAGTGATGGACAATATAGCCTCTTTTCCAGCACTATCTCCACACACTTCCAGATCCGTCACTCAGAAATGTGTGTATGTAAAGCAAGTACTCTTGCAGTTCTTGGAAAAGACCAGAATGCACATGATTCTGACTGGGAAGCTAAGTGTATTTTTCAATAATGACCAGTTGGTTGTGGCTTTTAATGGGACCTATGCTTCTGCAGATTAAGTTTCCTTTAAGAAAAATGTTTCCTTACTAAATATGGATTCAGGCAACATAGACTCCAGATAAGCCATAGGAAGTGCCCTCACGCTGGAAGACTGGAATTGCCAAAGCTCAACCTTGCCCCCTCTGCAAAAGCACCAAACCTGAGCCACTAAGCCAAACTTTGGGGAATATATGGCATCAGACAATTAAATTCTCAAGTCTTTTATATGTCCAAGGGCAAGGTCACAGGAATGGGGCTGCCCCTAAAAGAAATAAACATACTTAAGTAACCACAACCTTGGGAAGGGAACAATTCTTACGCAAGGACAGAAGAGAGAAATCTAGTTACAGGAAGAATCGTTTCCTTTTCCTGGACCTGTAAGAGGTTGAGTCTGGACTCCAGTGAACACAGACACATAGACTCATTATGTGGGGGGAGGGAGAGCTGCCTCCCACTCAAGGAACATAAGTAGGTCCTGCAACATGCTTGTTGAGAGTCTAGAAAGAAAGATGTCCAGGTGGGTACCCCTTGATGGATGGGGTGATGGATGTTGAGAGCAATCGGTCTGCAGCAGTGGCCTCTGGGATTTAATTCACTTCCCATACTCCCAAACCTTCAGCAGTTACAGTCTGATCTCACCTTCCACTGGAGAAGGAGCTATGTTCACACTCAGCATGATGTAAGATACAGCAAAACAACAGAGCAGGAAATTGGCCACAAAATGAGGGACAAGCAGAGCAGAGGTCCAGAGCCAGACAACTGGATCAGGCAACAAACAACCAGAAGAGATACATGGAAATAACAAGACTGGTTGAACAGAATGGGGGTTAGATGATTGTGATAGAAAGACCAGAGTGATGAATCTGGAACCTTTGGCATACACAGTCAATACAAGACATTGCTCATATATTTTTCTGACAAATAAGGAAACAGCAATGGTTCTAATGACAATATCATTTTGGTAGAAATGTCTGTTATTCCTCATGGCCAAGGGTGACAATATGAATGGTAGTGGGTATTTCTGAGTGTGCTGGGGGAACTCCAAAGAAGAGATCAAGAGCAAAAATATATAAATGTGTAAAGGACAGTATTTTAACCCCACACATACTTGGAGATAACTGCCTTTGTCCTATTAATAAGGCATCATGATCTTGTTTTTCAGCATCACTTTAAAATCAATAGCATGCTCCACACTTTGTGATCAATTCTGTCCATTTTGATTGACAGTCCTCTATGCCTTCTCACTAACAGTTCCAGAGATTTGTTTTCTCTTCTTTACTAAAGAAGGCGTTGTAGAACGTTAAGGCCCACAGATTCCCACTTCTTGCAGAAAATCGTTCTCTCTCCAAACAAAAAACGACCAAGGATTCTCTGCTTTTAAAATTAACGTTATAATTTAACCAACCTATGTAAAGAAGAGTAGTGAAACAGCCGACCAGACTGAACTGGATATTCTGAATCTTGAAAGAAAAAAGCAAATAACTCTATAAATACAGTTTAAAATTAGCTGGAGCCAAGGCAAAACCAAGCTGCTTCAATGGTGGTGTTAACATTTAGAACATTATGAATATTAACTCAGAGTTCACAACTCACTGGGGAGTTCTGTGGACCAATTTGCTTAAATTCAGAGGCTAAAACACCTTTTTTAAATGTCAAACGTGTGTAGGATATAAAGGAAAAGAGCAAGGTAAATGCAATTAGCAAAAATAGAAAATTGGGGAAAGTCAAATTTTGGCATTTGTATTTTCACCTCATGTAGAGATAAGTAGGGCTGTGAGTCAACTGAGCATAAGAACTTTGAGTCCAAGGCTTGCTTTACACAGTTGTGCTCTAGAAGCTTCCATGGGAGGTACATGCGCGATCAGCTTCTGATTGTATTGGCTGCCTCAGCCTTACCAGCAAGGGACCTATGTGAATAGCGATGGTGTCCCATATTTCAAAAGCAGTATACAGAGCATTATGTTTGAAGCCCACTAACCATACAGTTTTTAGCCTGAAATGAGTTATCTACATCTTAAGTAGTAATAAGTAGCATTTCAAAATAGCATTTTAAAGAGACATAGTGAACATATTCAAAATAGCGTTTAAGGAGAAGTGATGGTCACCTACATTGTCTGCACGAGCCTGTGAGGCTCTCTATGAGTTTTTCCACTTTTCCCGACTTTTAAAAAATTTCTGCTGTCTTTGTGTTTTCAACTATTCCCTTAAACCACAAAACACTCTGAGGAAGAATCAGAATAAAGAAATAGAAGATCTCATCCACTGAAGTCTACCAATGGCACCCCTTGATTGAATAATGGCTCCAAGGAAAGCTAGACAATATCCCAAATTGCAGGCTATGGGGAAGGGCATTTGTCGTATGTGTCAAAAGACTTTAAAATGCACATTTCCCTGTAGGAGGTTATCATGAGAAAACAATGATGGATTGTGCAAAGACGTAACAAGGAGCTTCATTGCAGCACTGTTCGTGATTATAAACATTGGGAGCAACCAAGAGTTCCAGCAATAGGAGATTGAGAAAATAAATTATAGTACATTCAGACAGTAAAATAATCTGCCAGTCATTAAAAATAATGTTGGAGAAATACCTTTGTCGACAATAGAGAGCTGTTCACAATAAATTCTTAAGAGAAAATGCACTTTACAAATCAGAACATACAGCACAATACCATTTTTATTTAAACATATGTATTATAGATGTATTGAAAAATGGAATTATATGCATCAAAGTGTTAAAATGGTTAATTTGGAGAGAATGGAAGAAAGGATATTTTTATTTCTCTTTGTCTTTTCAGACTTTTCTGTAATGACCATATATTACTTTTGCAATAATGGGGGGCAAACATTTTAAATACTAAAAAAAATAAGCACCTCATGAAGGTAGTTTTTTTAACCTGGAAGATTTATTTACAGTTAATATTTTTAAAACTTAACTATACTGGTGTTTTTGATTTGCGACAAGGACTAAGAGCTGCTGGCTTTTGGAAGGAGGAGTCACTATGCCGGACAGTCCACACATGGAAGAATCGTCCCACCAATTGATGTTTCTGGACAGCCGCCCCTCCACAGGGAGTGCGCACACATACACTGGACACGATACTGTGGCACCATGCATAGATTCCTTTTCTCTTGGCAATTTTCATTAATGCTATTACATATAATTTATCTGGAAATGAAGACGTCAATGACTTGCCAGGTGACTCCCTTTGGAGAAACCCATGTAAATGACCTGAATTGAAAAAAATTAAAGAAACTCAAAGGTGGGAACAGAGAATTTACTCAAAGAACATTTAACTCTGCTTCTCCCGGGTGCTGTGCTGGGTGCCCTGGGGGATGCAAAGATGAACAAAATATGGCCTTTGCTCTTAAAAAGCACATGGTCTCTATGCAAAAGACTGGCTAAAATATGAGGCAGAAAGAAGCAAATGCCATAAAAGAGATGTGTGTGTGTGTGAGCGAGAGAGAGAGAGAGAGAGAGAGAGAGAGAAGCTATTGAGATTAAGGAAGCAGTTTGGGGAAACAAACATCCCAGTAAGAATGACTTGGCTAAGAAAAAATGCTCATGGAGAGGGAGTGAGTGACCCCAGGGCATGGGAGCCTCAGCCCCTTCCTGGAAGTTCGTAGAACAAAGAGAAAACTCAACAGCCAATCAGGGAGAGCCAAATCTTCTCTGCTAGCTCTAACTTGCCCCGGCAAGGTTGGGATTCTCTGTGGATCAAGGTGCTTTGCCACCGCATTGTGCTCAAGTGGGAGCTCGCAGCCCAATCTGGCCTTCTAAACCTCAGAGGACATATTACCCTCTCGTGCCCTGTGCAAACCAGGGAAGCTCACGGCCATTAAGTATCCTGTGCAGCCTTGAACCAGCTCCTAGTCCCACTGTGGTGACTCCAGAGTAGTGCCAAGGGACTGCCATTTTTCCCAGACCTTCTCAAAACCTCTCCGAAGTCCCAGAGCTAATTCGGTCCTCAGAGAATCTCTGGACTTTGAAATCTTGATTAAAAGATTGACAAAGAGAGGCACCGGCTGAATGGTAGTGGAACTTATCCATCTGTCTATCCATTTATTCATTCAATCAGCAAACATGTACTAATCACCTATGTGCCAACTCTGGGAACAGAAATAGGAGGAACACCCAACCTCCACCATCTAGGTGAGGACAGATGGGTAAACCAGTAAGTACACTAAGGATTACCAGTACCACGAGAGAAGAGAGGAGAATGAAGAAATGGAGAGCTGTGTGGGCACAAAGGAAAGAGGAGGAGTCACTTCTACTTGGGGCAGTCAGAAAAAGCTTCCTGGAAGAAGTAATCCTCCAAAGATGGGCAGGCAGAAAATGAGGGGAAGCTAACCTGAACCCTTCGGGCTTTCCCAAGTATAGTAGTCATGACTCTACTAACTCCAAAGGCCTGAGACCCAACCTGACCCAGCTAAGGAGAGAATGGGAAGGTCCCAGCTCAGTGCCTGAAGGGCAGGAGTGTGGCTGGAGATGCCCGGAGTCAGGGACTCTGCCTAACCAGACTCATCTCTGCCTCTCTCTGTAGATTGGCTTCTTTCTCTCCTACCACGGCCTGGTTTTCTCCACAAAATGGCGACATGGCTGTGACAGCTATGGGCTTACATCTCCCAGCTTTTCCTCAAGAGAAAAAAATCTCTGTCGCCCCGGGCTTAGTTACTGAAACCCTAGGGGGGTTTCTGATTGGTTTCTTAAGTCATCCATTAAGGACATGTCACCGCGGCCAAGCCAGACAAGTCCCCATTTGACCCATGTTGGGTAGAGAGACAGCTCCCCCAAAGAAAGGGGATGCTATTCCCAGAAGGCAGAAGGAGTACCAGGAACACAAAAGAATAAACATCCACCATGCCAGGACACCTCCAAACCATTTCTAATTTCCAAGTGTCAACAGAATCTCTTGTTCCAGGGTTCATATTATAGCAGCCAAGCTGACTACAAACCTAGCTGCGCGAATCGGTGCCTAACTGGATTCAGACGGTGAACCTTCCCTCTGGTCTGGTGTGAGTCACAGCTAGATCGGCCCCGGAGCAGGACAAAGAGCAAAACTGCAGATGACAAAGGATGTTGAGCTTCCGCCAGGGGTGAACACCTAAAATGGCCATATCTTCAAGGCTGTGGTCAAGGCCACTGGCTGTAGCTGACGCCGAGGATGATGGGCCAGAGGGTTGCATTGAGCGCTTATGTTCCAAAAGCAATAAGAATCCCATGGGGCTGGGGATGGGGGTGGGGCTGTGAGAGAAGAGAGCGTCAGAGGTGTCGAGGGGATGGGCAGCACAGTCGCAGTGGCAAATCTTAACCCCCCTATCCCCACTGTCCCCAGATAGAAGGGAGGCTTTCTCCACGTCCCTTTTCAGCATCATTCCTCACAATCCCTCATTCGCCTCCCTTATTCTGTGGTTTTCTTCATCACTCAGAATTGTCCTTCCCACTATACATTTTCCTTATTTCCCTTGTTTATTCTTCGTGTCCCCCACTAGCTTGTAACCTCCGCGAGGACAGAGATTTTTGCCTGTTTTGTTCACATCGGAATCCCCTAAAACAGTGCCTGTCATATAATAGGCACTAGTCATATTTGTGAAATTAATTTGTTGAAGGACTGAATTTCCAAGAAAGAGACACTGTCTCAAAAGAGAGATTACCATCTGTCGGGGAGAGTAGTTTTTTCCCGTTCATGTTTTCTTCCACGTGTAGGAAACGATGTCATATAACATTCCTGGGTTCTCCTCTCCAATTCGTTCCTCCTCTGGGAGGGTGGAATGATGTACTAATTGGTGCATTTGGGACAAAAACAGTGCCTCCAGTCATCCTCAGGAAGAAACTGCCTGCAGGAAGCACACCTTCTGCTCTGCTCTTACCTGTGTGTGTTCCCTGCGATGGGCTTGTGGTCCAGCACTGCCAGCTGGCACAGAGGCTCTTCCATTGAATTCCCACAGACATAGGTCCTATTCCCAATATCAGCTTTATTAGTCATAAAGGTGATATTTCCCAGACTTGTCTACTCTTTTGTCTTATTTCTCTAGTGGTTCAGAACTGCTTATCGGTCCCTGTTGAGTTCTAGCACCATCTATTAATGGCATAATTAGTGAAAACGGACTTCTTACAAAGTAGCATATGGCGCCACCCAAGTTATGCCCTGTTGCAGGTCAGACGCCCTGTGAAACACATCTTAAGATTTAGATTTGCAAGCAAGAGGTTTTTGGCGGAATGCTCTCAGAAGCAACCACCTGTGAAGGAGTGAGGGGAGCAGCCTGGGCGGGGGAGAAGTTGAACTGCGATGCAGTAGCAGCCGCAGCCAATTACACAGGGGGCTCTGGAGCTGGCTTAGGCTGGTGGGCCTATGTCCTTCTTCTTCTCCTTGACCAGTCGTTGGATGCAGGCAGCCTTAGGCAGAGGGTATGACCTTTGCCAGGGGCAGTTTCCTGGGAAGGACTCAGATGAGAGTCAGCAGCATCAGTTTCTGGGTCCTGAAGTGGGATCTGTGTGGGCACCACAGAGTCAATTGACACACCATCCTCCCGTTTTGTGATGCTGGGTATAACAACAACAGCAAATTAGCTACAAGATGCAGTGGGGAGGGAGGCTGGTAAGGGGATATTTTGATGTTAGGCCTGGAAAGGGGAAAGTGAGTGACAGAGAAGAGAACACCCAAGTGACACCACATGCACTCAAATTCACATGGGTCAAGGAGAATGCTTCTTGCCTCCGCACTGTAAGTATAGAAGATGCCAATCCCTTGAGATGGGTTTCTAGATTCCCCCCCCCTCACCCCCCCATCTCTGAGGAGGAGTGGAGAAGGATTAGCTGGCTGGTGGCTTCTCTTCGCCCCAGAGAAGGTCCAGTTGTCTTTAAGCATTGCCTCAAATGCTAAGGCTTAGATTTCTGCAGCGAATGTCATAAGAGTCATACTTTTCTTTTCTCTTTTTTTTAAGGTTCTGGTTCTCCTTCTCCCACACTGTTACGCCCTAAATTATGTCCTCCCCAAATTCACATGTTGAAATCCTAACTCCCAGGACCTTAGAATGTGACTCTATTTGAAGATTAGGACCTTTAAAGAGGTAACTAAGGTTAAAGAAGGTAATGAGGGTGAGGCCCTCATCCAATATAACTGGTGTCCTTACAAGAAGAGGAACAGGGGCTGTCCCCGTGGCTGAGGGGTTAAGTTTGTACACTCTGCTTTGGCGGCCCGGAGTTCACCAGTTCAGATCCTGGGCACAGACCTACACACCGCTCATCCAGCCATGCTGTGGCAGCATCCCACATAGAAGAACTAGGATGATGTACAGCTGGGCTGTACGACTATGTACTGGGGCTTTGGGGAGGAAAAAAAAGAGGAAGATTGGCAACAGATGTTAGCTCAGGGCCACTGTTCCTCACCAAAAACCTCTTCTAAGCTTACAAAAAGGAAGAGGAACAGACACCAGGGATGTAAATGTACAAAGGAAAGGCCACAGCAAGAAGGTGGTCATAAACAAGCCATGGGGACAGGTCTCAGGAGAAACCAAACCTATTGACACCTTGATCTTGAACTTCCAGCCTCCAGAACTGTGAGAAATTAAATTTCTGTTGTTTAAGCCCCCCAGTCTGTGTCCATTTTGTTATGGCAGCCCAGCAAACAAATACGCATGCCCCTCTAAGGGTTTACTTTCCTATATGAACACCAGACTTAGTGTGTTCAAAGATTGCCTGACTGAAGGCCTAGCGAGAAAATGCCCTTTATCTGGGTGCATTGGAAAGAGCAGCACTTGGAGACAGGCCCCACCACCACTCCTCCCTGACTCTGTAATCTCAAGCAAATGTTTTAACAATTCGGAGCCTCAGTTAACTGATCTGCCCAATGGGCATAACACATTACCTTAGCACACTGACCCATGGAGCAGGAGCAGGAGCTGCCCACGATCAGCCAATTTTATTGATCACTTCTTCAAGTCTTAAAGTACCTGCCTTGTGCCCGAATTACTTCCCAAGGATGAGGCTGCCAAGGGCCCCTCTTTCTCATCCACAAAGTACTTGTCAGTCACCCTCAGACCAGAAGAAGTTTCCTTGTTTTTCTTGCAGGCTTTCAAAAGAAGGAGGTAATTACACCCCAATTGCCACTGTTAAAAGAAATTAGGCCCTAAGGGCAGATCACCTGGAGACAACTATATACTGGCTGGCCAACCTGTCATTCTCTGGCACAAAAATGCCTAGTGAACCTGCCATATATTTGCATTACTGTGACTGTTCTGGCGTTTGCATGCCTGGAACACTACCTCCATGGCCTCAATCAGTGCCTGGGAGCGTCTACCTGAGAGAGAACCAGCTCAGCTTTTGGTCTCTCTCTAGTCTGCCTGGATGTGGCTCTATGAATCTCTGAGCCAAAGCCTCCTATTGTCTTTGTGCCTTTCTGGTTTAAACTGTCAAAATCAAAGATAATGGGTACACAAAAAGAAATAGAAAAATTGAGAAATATGAATACATAAAACATTAAAGGCAATACCAACGATGTATCAATTTGACAGTTGCTTGCAATCTAACGATGTGGAGATCAGAGGTACAAACAAACCCTGAGCTGATTTTATTGTGGCTCGTTTCTTTTCTTCTGATGGTAAAGATTGTTGATGTATGGTAACCAGATTTACAACATTCAATTTGAAAAGACGTTTGGATGATTTAGGGGGTTTTCTTAGAAATCTATTTACAAAAAATAATAATAATGAACGCCTAGACCAGGGTAATTTATCAAAATGAACTATCTGGGGCTAGAAAGGAGAAGAAAACCACAATTAATTGAACTTCTTATATATTCTAGGTCCTATGCTCAGTACCTTACACATAGTATCTTATTTAGTCCTCACAACGATTCAACGAGGTGGGTATTATTAGCCTCATAAGAAAGGTGAAGCCTATAAAGACTCAATAATCTGTTCATAATCCCTCTATTTAAAGGAGGAAGAACTAGAGTTCGAAATCAATGTCTTTTGGTTCAAGGTCCGTGGCTTCTTAGATTTTTGAATAAATACCATGTGGTTATTATGGTAAAAACAAAGACTATGATCTTAACCTCAAGGAATTTGTGACCTCAAATAACCAAACATACGTCATCCACTTAAGTAATAATCTAGATTATTACTTAATATACAGAGTATACAATAGAACAATAGACTTTTTAAATTCTCCATATTTACAAAAAATGGTTCTATGGTCAAATACGTTTGGGGAAACGCTGCATGTTACATCCCCCTCTTGGAGATTCAAGATGCTCATCACCATAGTAGCAGCTCAGAGAAAGATCTTGTTTTGACACGGTAGCACTAGGAACACACTTTGGGAAACCCTGCTCTAAGGCAGTATTGAATAAAGTCCACTTGCAGAAATAAAAGGGACAGCTCTGTTGGAGTTTAGCAGAGGGTGTGATGGCACTGTGAGCTAATGGGATTGTGAGATGTTTTCTGTTGGAACTGGAACTTTATCTAGGCCTAAGAGTCTAGACGAGAAGACAATCCAGAAGGTGAAAGCATTCCCCAAAAAGTACGAGAAAAGGCCTCTTGGTGGCACAGCAGGGCATCAGCTTGGCTGAAGTAGAGAATTATTTCTGGGAAACAGTTTGAGGAAGTGAGGTGCGGTGACTCGAGGGGGAGCAGAGCAGCTTTGCGTGCAGGTCAGGGGAGACTAGAATCTACCCTGTAACAGATTACCAGGGATACCCTACAAGTCCATAAGGCTCTACAGTTTTCCAAGTGCCCTCTCCTGCCTTACGTCACACACATTATCACAACGATGGACAAATGCAGGAGGAGGGAGTGGAGGAGTGGGGCTTTGTCGTTGGCTCCCTCTTTCCTAGCTCCCCCTGTGAAAAAAGGAGTTTTGTAGGGAATGAGTCATCTACCTTTGGTTACTACAAGAACATTCTAGAACCTCCAGAGTAAAGGATCAGTAAATACATTACCTGATTATCTCATTTAATTACTATTTCATTATTTCACTCACCACAGTACTGTGAGGCGTCGGCACTTTACAGAAGAGGAAATGGAGATTTAGAGACTTCAGTAAGGTGTTCAGGCTCTCCAGTGGTCCAAACCAGTAATCACGATGATGAGGAGCGGGGAGGCAAGCAGAGGAGTGACTCGTAAGTACTTGGAGTCAAGGGGAAGATGCCAGGTGAGAAGAAAAGACTGAAAAAGCCAAGTGGAAAAGGAGAAAATTGAGAAAAAAGGGGTTCCTGAGAGGTAGGGCGAGACTGTGAGGTTGAGGACATAGGTGGGTTAGCCTCCGTGAGGTGAACAGACAGCTCTTTGCCTGAGACTGTGAGCAAAACTGAGGGATGATTGGAGAGAAGGAACACCCCTGAGGGGAGGGTACATGTGGGAATCCTTCTGGTTGGCCTCCAACTCATTGGAAAAGAGCAGGTGAAGTATTTTGCTGAGATAGAAGAGACTGGGGGCGTAAGGAGAATAGAGAAGTCTGGAATACCTTCCGGGAGGCATCATCAAAAGAGGAGGAGGAGGTGCTTTGCCTGTGAAGATCAACAGCGGGACTTCATGCTCTCACTGGCAACGCTCTCCAGTCCAGGATGGATGTAGTGAAGAGTAGGTCCTGTTTCTCCAAACTTCTGGAAAAGTGAAAGAAGTCTGGGGGTTTGTGAATGACTCCAAGAGAGGATTCTGGGCTTTCATAACACCCTGGGCCTTCCTGTATCACGGCATTTACACTCTGAACTGATATCCCTGGTTAGCCTGAGAGCTTATCTGTGTCCCCAGGAGACAGTAAACTCCTTGAGAAGGGGACCCTGTCTCAGTTGACCTGGTAGCCGTGCTGTGTCTGGCAGATGGTAAACATGCAATAAATGGCTCAGGATGGAGAAAAGACAGAGGGAGGGATCGGTTGATGATGGAGTCCAGATTGGATAGAGACTCTGAGATGTCCAGGAGGGGGTTCACCAGCTGGATGAAAGGAGAAGGCTCATGGTCTTGAGGGAGATGAAATTGTACTGGAGCCAGTTCACACCAGCTCACAAGAGTCCACTTTGCACATGTCTTCCTGACTCCACGTCAGTGAAATCACACTGGTAGCTTAAAAAATCAGCTATGGTGGGGCCGGCCCCGTGGCCGAGTGGTTAAGTTCGCGCGCTCCGCTGCAGGCGGCCCAGTGTTTTGTTGGTTGAAATCCTGGACGCGGACGTGGCACTGCTCATCAAACCACGCTGAGGCGGCGTCCCACATGCCACAACGAAGAATATAGAACTATGTACCGGGGGGCTTTGGGGAGAAAAAGAAAAAAATAAAATCTTAAAAAAAAAAAAATCAGCTATGGTGGGAATAGTTACACCATGGTAACTGGCAAATGCTGCATAACAGGGCTTCTTTTTTCTGAAGAGGTGGCTGTCAAACAGGTGCCGGCACACCACTGGACAACATCCAGATTCTGCACAGGTGGACCAGTGGAAGGGAGGATTGCAGGCTGCAGACAATGAAGAGGGCCTTCCCGCAAGATGGTAGCTCCAGCTGTCCTCTACAGAGGACGCATTCCCCAAAGAGTCACCCCACACCAATGTTCATGTGCCATTTGCAAAGGCAGGAGTCAGAGGAATTCCTGTTTTGCTCTGTTTTCCCCTTCTGTCTACCATTATGACCCCCCGAAAGTGTACAGATGAGGTGGAGGAGTTGAGTAAAAGCAAGCGATATAAAGATGCTTATAAAAAGCAAGCATATAAAGCAATGTCCCTACTCATAACAGTAAAATTTCTTAAATGGTAGAGTTTGAAGATTAAATTCAAAATATCGCTAATTTGATTTCGTAATTCTACTTCTCACAATGTCTAAGAAAATAATTCTAAAAATGCAAGTTTCATGCTCAAAGATGTTGACACAACATTATTTATAATTGATCATTTAAAAATAACTAAAATGTCCAATGATAGCAGAATGGAGCTGTCATCTTTTTTTTTTTTAAATATTGACACCTGAGCTAACATCTGTCACCAATCTTCTTTTTTTCTTCTTTTTCTCCCCAAAGCCCCCCAGCACATAGATGTATACTCTAGTTGTCAATACTTCTGGCTCTGCTATGCGGGACGCCACCTCAGCATGGCCTGATAAGGGATGCTAGGTCTGCGCCCAGGATCTGAACCAGTGAAAACCCCGCTACTGCAGGGCAGTGTGGGAACTTAACCATTGGGCCACAGGGCCACCCCTGGAAATGTAATCTTGAGTATATCAGCTCCATGGCATGACATGTGGCCTTTTTGTGTATCAGAGCCACATAACTGGGACGTGTCATGACCTAGGGTGAAAATCATGGTATCTGGATCATTTCTTCAAGTATGTGTAAAAAGGTCAAAGACACGAATTTTTTTTTTCAGATAGCAAAAGATGATATTTTGACATTTACAACCACATCTCCTGTGACTCACTCCCACCTGTTAGTTCTGAAAGCATGATCAAGTAAGTCTACATATTTAACAGAACGCCTGCAAATTTTGCCCACATGCATCATATTATGGTGTTAACTCTGGTTGACCAGAAAAAAGGGAATACAGCAAGAAATGGACAGAAAATTCCCTATTCTTGAATTGTTTATGCTCTTTTTAGGCTAGCACACCATAAAAAAATTTTGAAAACATCGTTGAAGGGTACTTTAAAATAGAGTAGAAATGAAATGCATAAACACTGAGAGACTTTAGCATAAAAGGCTCCTCAAGGCGTACTTGGGAATGGATCAGAACCTGCGTGGAGCGCGCTCTGCTGTTTCTGTAAAGTTTCAAGGGGATGAACAAAGTACAGTCACGGATCCAGTCGGTGGCATATTTCACCTCATAATCTGCTTCCTACATAAGCTGTTACTGAAAGGAAAACAAATGCAAGCACATTGAGTCTGTGAACAGATGGTGCTTCTGTATGGTGAAGAAAAACTGAGGGCCAGGGGGACAGCAAGTTTAAAAAAGATCGCTGTCTCCCCTTCCCCCATCCTCTGCCTGGCTTCCTCCTGGACGTCCTCCCATTAGCCCCTTCTTTCCCTTTGACTCCTCCCACCTTTGTTAGGATGAAAGACGTTACAGGTTAGAGAGAGAGAAGATGATGCTTAATCCTAAATCCCCTTTGTATGTTCTAGTCGAGCCTTGTCTCCCAAAGTAAAATAAAGAGGCAAAGCAGCTGTAAAATGACAGCGAGGCCATGCACAAAGAGCCCGGGGCACATGGTGACCTTCCTTTCTCCAAGCCGGGTTGAGCCTCCGTGATCCTGCTGGGGGGTTGTTCTTAAATATCATTTGGACGCTATTGTTTGTCTGAGGCCCGGAAAAATGTGACGGTCTTGCTGAGCTAGAGGCCAGAAGAATCTAAAAAGGATTTATGGAAATGCCTGGAAATGTTGCCAAAATGTCAGTGTACTAATTGTCTGCTGAATTGCATCTGAGGCAGCTCCATCTCAATGCATGGGTTTGAAAGTGTATGCGTACCTCCTTTTGTCCTTTGGTTTTGCCTTGTTCTGGATCAGGATTCTATGGTGTTAGGTAAAAGTGGCGTGGTATGTGTTACAATGAGAGCGTTATGCTGCAGTGACAATGACCACACAAATCAGATTTTCCAGGGTAGTTCCTATTTCAAACCTTCTGTTTCTGTGTGTCTGTCAGCACTTTCCAACTTATCAGACCATATGTTGCCCAGGTTTTTTATTCCAAAAATAAATCCCTGCCAGTCCCTTGTTTATTATGAAACAAGTACATAGTTGACACGAATCAACACTAGGGAAAGAAAGGAAGGAAGATTGAATGAATGAACGAATGAATGAAAGTGCTACCCCAGGAAGTGTCAGTCAGACTTCAGTTCTAACTTTACCACCAACTAGTCATGGGGCAGTTGGCCAAGAAAAGTAACCCTCAGGGTCTTTGGTTTCTTCATTAGAAAATGTCTGGACAGACCTAATTGATTTCTGAGATCCATCCAGACCCCAAAAATCTATATTCTAACAAAAGAGGGCTTCATCCAACTTTTTAAGCTCTTTTTCTTGGTTCCTGTTTGATGACTTAATTGTAACTAATTGGATTTACCAGTCTTCTACACCAACGTGGTCAATGACGTTTAAGTTTCTCTATCTTCTGGTAGGCGGCAAGCCCAGAACTAGAAGTCACTAAAAGAACAATCTAGAGTGGGGGAATATATGCAGAAACAAGATCATTTGGGCCTATTCCGTTTCTTGAAGGAGAAAATGAGTATTAGCTTTAGGGCAAAGTGGATGCCAAGGTGTAGAGGCAAAACTAAAGGAAACTTAGTCAAGAATTTGAATAGATGATTTAAGAATAATATACTAAGTGAATCGAGAGACATAAAAGTGAAATATGAGCCATTCGGGGCTTGCACAGGGCTGTTCTAAGATGAAGACAAGACACGGGAACTTATAGTCAAAGAAAGAATGCCTTGTAGTTAACTGCATGCAGTCCAAGTTATAAGAGGAGGCAGGAGGAGTGTTTCTGAAAGCAATTTTTATTCTAATATTTAATTTTGCTGGAAAGAGTGTTGTAAGCTAAGTCAGTAGTTCCGTAAAAGCTGACAGATATAAGAATTGCGTTCTTTCAGAGCCAGGGGCTCTGAGGGGCCCTGCAAGCTGGGGCAGGACGAGAAATCCTAGGCAGAAGAGCCAGTAACTTCCCCCTCGGCACGCCCCTGCCCCCCGCCCCTGACGCCCCAACCGTGCTGCAGCCCCTCTGTTCCCCTGCATAAAAAATCTTTGTATTTTCCAAGTCTCGCCTCAGCGTATGGTTTCTTGCTAAAAGCCTGGGCTATGGCCCTGGCCGGGAGAGCCAACTGCTGCTCCCCAGGACATAATTCTAAACTTGTCTTCGGGCTCTGTTGAATGTCCCAGGGCAGCATCCAGGAATTAAACACAGAACAACCCAGTTTCTGTGTGGCACTGAAGCAAGGAAATAGTCACTCTGCTACTCCTACTCCCCACGCCCTACCTCCCAGGAGCCCCCTCCTGGCTTAGAAAGACTCAACAAAAAGAGAAAAAACGTAGGCTATCCACATTAGACTTTACACAATTTTACTAACTCTGCCATTGATCTAAGTGTCTATTCCATCTAAAATAATAACAAAAATTAATAATAGTATCTATCACCTATTGAGCACTTACCAAGTGCCAGGTGGTGTTCTAAGCACTTTACATATATTAACTTATTTAATCTTCACAGCAACGCCATTGGCAAGTTGCCAAATATTAGGCCCATTTTGCAGATGGAGAAATTGAGGCAAATGAGGTGAAGTGACTTGCCCAGGTCACACGAGCAGGATCAACCACAGGCATTCTGGCTGCAGTGTCTGTTTTCTTAATCCTGACACTGTGAGATGCTGAAAGCTTTTGGCAGGAATTAAGCTTCTGTATTTTCACTTATCTTCGTCCTTGTTACACCACACATGACGCTTCTCCTTGCACTTATTCAATGAAACCTGGAATCAGAATCAGATAAAAAAAATGTAAATAGATATTGAAACAGAGTGGTTCAAAGAAATTCATGTCTAAGAAGGCTTTGGAAGTATATTTGTTCATTTTAAAGGATTTTCAGCAAAAACGCTAGCATTTTTAATCTCTACTCCCATATGTTTAAAATAAAAGGCTTTTTATGTTTATGTGAGGAAGATTGGCCCTGAGCTAACATCCACACCAATCTTCCTCCACTTTGTATATGGGACGCTGCCACAGCATGGCCTGTGCCCGGGATCCTGCAAACCTGCAAACCCTGGGTCGCTGAAGTGGAATGTGGGAACTTAACCACTACACCATTGGGCCGGCCCCTAAAATGCTTTTATTAGAGCAAGTCATTGTACTGGGATGCAAATTTTCTTTTTTAAAAAAAAGAAAACTCCTGAAAGTGACCAAATCACAGTCTTGGAAGAAAATAATAAATAGGACCACAGATATAAACTATACTCCAATAACAAACTAACAGATAAAGAACTCGAGAACACAATCCCATTCACAATCACAACAAAAAGAATAAAATACCTCGGGGTGAATTTAACTGAGGAAGTGAAAGACCTATACAACGAAAACTACAAGACTTTCCTGAAAGAAATGGATGACGACATAAAGAGATGGAAAGACATGCCATGCACATGGATTGGAAGAATAAACATAGTTAAGATGTCCATACTACCTAAAGCAATCTACAGAGTCAATGCAATCCCAATCAGAATCCCAATGACATTCTTTACAGAAATAGAACAAAGAATCCTCAAATTCATATGGGGCAACAAAAGACCCCGAATTGCTAAAGAAATCCTGAGAAAAAAGAACAAAGCTGCAGGCATCACAATCCCTGACTTCAAAACATACTACAAAGCTACAGTAATCAAAACAGCATGGTACTGGTACAAAAACAGGTGCACAGATCAATGGAACACAATTGAAAGCCCAGAGAAAAACCACATATCTATAGACAGCTAATCTTTGACAAAGGAGCTGAGGACATACAATGGAGAAAAGAAAGTCTCTTCAACAAATGGTGCTGGGAAAACTGGACAGCCACATGTAAAAGAATGAAAATTGACCATTCTTTTTCACCATTCACCAAAATAAACTCAAAATGGATCAAAGACCTAAAGGTAAGACCTGAAACCATAAGGCTTCTAGAAAAAAACATAGGCAGTACACTCTTTGACATCAGTATCAAAAGGATCTTTTCGGACACCATGCCTTCTCAGACAAGGGAAACAATAGAAAGAATAAACAAATGGGACTTCATCAGGCTAAAGAGCTTCTTCAAGGCAAGAGAAACCAGGATTGAAACAAAAAACAACCCACCAATTAGGAAAAAATATTTGCAAGTCATATACCCTTATTTACATCAAAATGAGTTAAAATGAAATACAACAACTAGTTCAGTTCCTGGGACTGATTCTCCTGGGGAGATTAACAAAGGGTTAATCTCCATGCTATATAAAGAACTCACACAACTCAACAACAAAAAAATCAAACAACCCAATCAAAAAATGGGCGGGGGATATGAACAGACATTTCTCCAAAGAAGATATACAGATGGCCAATAAGCACATGAAAAGATGCTCAGCATCACTGATCATCAGGGAAATGCAAATCAAAACTACACTAAGATATCACCTTACACCTGTTAGAATGGCAAAAGTAACCAAAACAAAACGTGACAAATGTTGGAGAAGTTGTGGAGAAAAGGGAACCCTCAAACACTGCTGGTGGGAATGCAAACTGGTGCAGCCACTAGGGAAAACAGTATGGAGATTTCTCAAAACATTAAAAATACAAATACCATATGACCCAGCCATCCCACTACTGGGTATCTACCCAAAGAACTTGAAATCAGCAATTCCAAATGTCCCATGCACCCCTATGTTCATTGCAGCATTATTTACAATAGCCAAGACATGGAAGTAACCTAAGTGCCCATATCAACTGATGATTGGATAAAGCAGATTTGGTGTATATATACAATGGAATACTACTCAGCCATAAAAAAGGATAAAATCGTCCCATTCACAACAACATGGATGGACCTTGAGGGTATTAGTTAAGTGAAACAAGCCAGATAGAGAAAGACAATCTCTGTATGACTCCACTCATAGGTGGAAGTTAAACATATAGACAAAGAAAACAGATTAGTGGTTACCAGGGGAAGGTGGGGTGGGGGGGTGGGCACAAAGGGTGAAGTGGTGCACCTACAACACGAATGACAAACAATAATGTACAACTGAAATTTCACAAGGTTGTAAACTATCATAATCTCAATAAAAAGTTTAAAAGAATTGAATTAAGTTTTATACTATTTCTTTAAATAGCTACAAGATCTTGATACGCAAAAATGAATTGAAATAGTTTGTTGATTAGTTGGCATGAAATTGAATTTTTCTCCCTAAATTTTAAGTACTTCAGTTACTCAACATTACCCTTCTTTCTTAAAGCAGTTGAAATATGCGATCACAAGCCTGTGTTCTTAAAGAAATTGTTTAGTCCAAAATATACCCCATCTCCTGCCTTGACCACCTTGTTGATGAATGGATCTTATAAAGAACGACTTGAGTAATTTGGCTACGACACCCTTGTGTGTGATTATGTTCTAGAGCTATGCATTCCAATATGGTAGCTCCTTGCCACACGTGGATAGCGAGTGCCTGAAATGTGGCTAGTGTGACAGGAACTGAACTAGTCATTGTATTTCATTTTAATTCATTTCGATGTAAATAAAACTGTAGCCATACAAAATACTTTTTCCATTAAACACAGCTTTATTGTTTTGATAAGACTACATTCTACTTTAACCATTGAAAAATCTAGCAATTGTTACGTGCTGCAAGGGTAAAATACACACGAGATTTTGGAGATTTAGTAAAAATTTTTTAAAAATGTAAAATATCTAATGAATGGTTTTATCTCAATTGCATGTTGAAATGACAATAATTTTGATATTTAGGGTTAAATAAAATATACTATTTTTTAAAAAAAAGAAGACTCCTGAAAATGATTGAGTCATAGTCTTGGAAGAAAATAATAAATAGGACCACAGTTTTAAAAACCTCAAACCAGTTTTTGGGTTTAGTTTGGATATTTTTTACATATACATACATTGCTCTAATCAACAGGGATGGCCATTGTTAGCATTTTGGAGCATTTCCTCCAGTAAGCATTAATATTTTTAACCACAACCATATTTCTTATATAATTTAACTCTTACATTTTAAGTGGGGTGTTTTTTGGGTTTTGGGTTTTTTGGAGAATTTTTGTGCCTTATAAATAGCCCCCATAGCCTTGGGGGAAAATAATGCTATTAATGTATCAAAAAAAGCACCCACAGCATCAAAAAAACAAAAAGTTCCATGAAGAAGTTAGTTTTGATTTAAGTATAAGTCCGCATTTAATATCTTTTAGGTTTTACTATTTCTCACCCACAGAATGGACCTCTGCAGCACCAGAACAACTAGATTCTAGTAATTGAAACAAACAAAAATTCAATCAAATAAGAGTTTTGAGATCATAAAAATGAACAAAAGAAATTAACCATTCGAAATGTCTAAGTTTTAAGCTTAACACAATTTTTGACCCTGTGGTCAAAGATACAGCTTCATTTGATCAGTTCCTGTCTTCAGTTCCTTGAATGGGTTTGGTACAATACAACCGCTACCAGAATATAGCTCAATGAACTCATTTGAAACATCTTAAGATGCTTGTCGAATTGGAATGAAGGAAAACAAAAAAAGAGGCCAGTAGAGTCTGAAATCTACCTGTGGAAAGCCTAATGCATGAGAAGTTCATACGAAGGATTGATAAATAAGGGTAGTCAGGGGCATCCACTTTTTCTTGGCTGTCCCTCACTGTAGATGGCATGACATTTGTCATTCGTGACCTATGCAGTTCAGGTAAATGTATGTGACTAATAGTGGTGTTGTGACTTTGTGGGTGGTATGGTGTAACCCAGTGGTTCTTGACCCCGGATGCTTGGTAGACTCACTGGGTGAGTTTCTGGCCCAGCCCAGACCAGTTTCTCCAGAATCTCGGGATGTGGAACAGGGGCAATGGTGTAGTTTTAACTCCCAGAGGTTACTAGGTGTAACCAGGTTCGAGGCACACTGGTACAGAGAAACTGCACAGGCTTTGGGGCCAGCTGGTATTGGGTTCAGAGACCAGCCCTGCCCCTGGTTAACTGTGCAAATTTGAATCTCGTTTGCTTGTGTAGAAAAGGGAGATAATACCTACCTCATAAGGCCGTAGTAGCTATTAGATGAGAAAATGTGTGGAAAATGCTCAGTAAATAGTAGATACTCATTAATGCCAGGTTCTTTTCTCACACACCTCCAAATTTTTTCATACTCAAAACAAATCTAATTTTCCCAAATTATTTCAGGAAAGTAGCTCAGATATCCAATGCCTTTTCATTCTATCCCAAGGAATTGACTTTTCAAAGTTGTGGAGTCCCTCTCTAAGGAGCTTGTCAGGTAGGATTGTGCAAGAACAAGCCAAGTGTGAACTCAGACCTTTGGGAGCCATGGGTCTATACTCAATACTAATGTCGCATGCTGCACCATAGGAGGAACAGAGAGGTCTTGCTGTTGTCTGTACCTGATGAGATTTAATGTCTAGATTCTTCCCCTTTTGGGAAACGACTCCTTGAAGCAGCCCAGAGGGTGTGTGCAAATGCTCCCTGTTCCATGAATTGTTGAGTCATAAGGGTTCTAGTATCCATTACCAATGATACCCTACAAACCTGGCGTGCAATGGGACTCTCACCAAAGAAATTTTCTTTAAAATACGATAGATAGGGGCCGGCCCTGTGGCTAGGTGGTTAAAGTTCCGCATGCTCTGTTTTGGTGGCCCAGGTTCACGGGTGTGGATCCCAGGCACTACTCTGCTCATCAGCCATGCTGTGGAGGCATCCTACATACAAAATAGAGAAAGATGGGCACAGATGTTAGCTCATGGCTAATCTTCCTCAGCAAAAAAAGAGGAAGATTGACAACGGATGCTAGCTTAAGGCAAATCTTCCTCACACACACACACACACACACACAAATAAAATAAAATAAAATAAAATATATAATGTGGCCTTAGACCACAGCAGATCTTAACTTTTTTTTCTTAGGGAGATACTAATATTTTTTGAGCACCCGCTGTGTACCGGGCACTAAGCTAATCATTCTGCATATGTGTTGGAACATGAAAACACTCCCTGAACTTGGGTTTTATAGATAATAACCCAAGATGTAAGAAATTTTTAAAATGTGGAGCTATAAGTACATTTTCTGGGGAATCATGGATCCTAATTTTATCACTGCCAGAAACTTGCACAATGACCTGGACCAAATCACTTCATCTTTTTGGGATTTTGTCTTCTCATCCATAAAATAAAGCAGAGGATTTCGAAAAATCTCCAAGCTTCTACCCAACTCTGCGTTTACTGATTCTGTAAGTTTCATGACAGCACATTGAACGCCACATATCACAGTACAGCCTAGTGGTTAGTGGCATGACCTCTGGAGTCCACCAACCGAAGATCCACTCCTGACTCCACTACAGTTATTTACTTATTTGTTGAGGGACCTTGTGGAGATTATTTAACTTTTCTATTCTTCATGTATAAAATTCAAATGATAACAATAGCTTCCACCTTTAAAGGCAATTGTAAGAATTAAATTAAATAAGTGAATGCTTGTAAAGACCTTAGCACAGTCACTAGAAGGTAGTAAGGGCTCGATAATTATTTTGTATTTGTTGGTGGTGATATTGCCATATTATCACAGAGAAGGCAGTAATGAGCATTGATGTCTTTCAATTCCTCCTTCACAGTTAGGACTCTGCAGGAGAGAACTCGATCTCATCTTAATGACCTTGACAGGCCCCAGGAGCTTTGTGAGGAGGCACAGAGGAAGTGAATGTTTGCAAGTGGGCATTGCTGGATAAGTTGGAGGTTGTCCTTGTGTGTTGCAGGTCTTGAAACAGTGGCCACTGCCCTTTCCTGGCAGCCTGAGCCAGTGGTGGGGAGGTAAGGAGTGTGGAGCCTTTCTTCTCAGCAATGCTCTTTTTCCATCTTCAACTCAAGCCTTAAAGAGTAAGACTTCTGGCCCACTCAGCATTCAGGAAAGGGCCAGAAATTTTGTTGACCTCTGTGTTCACTCAGAAAGAGAGAAAGAATTATTTTTATTATCATATTTCAACGTTCTAAGTTAACTACTATCCTCTCTTCCTTAGTGTTCATTATTTTGCCATGAAACAATATATACGTTTTGAGGTTCAAGGTTGAATTTTCACCAATTAGAAAAAGCTCATAGTGTATCCTTGGGTCAAAGACAGGAAACTTCAGCACAAACAGCATTCGCAACTGCATCAGGAAAAGGCCACTGGATTCTACTTCAAATAAGTCCACAGTTGTCATTACATCTGCAGCGCCTTGCAGGACTGAAATCTGTAGCTTTTCAACATAATATGTGTCTAGATAAAACAGTATTAAATAATCATTAAAATCTGCTTTGTCCTCCTTGCATAGCTGCTCAGAGCTTCACATTGTGCTATGTGTATTAATGGAACATTGGATATTATAGAAAATGTGAATTGCAACTGTCTTATGTGGTAGACAGTTTACTAAAGTATTATCCAGAACACATGCTATCTGATTTACTAACTTATTATCCATTAAAAAAATCTCTGGGTAAATAAATGTGTAACTAAAAGAATTGTTACTTTGTATAATCAGATGAATGGATACAAACAGGGAAGATTGCTGTCATTATGTTGTATATTGTGCTAAACAGATGCACAGGATTTTTTTCAAATAGCGTGCTATATCAAACCGCTTCCTTCCATCTAGGCTTTGCTTTTATCAATAAGATGTTTCATGTTTCAAATCAATCGTTGTTCTCTGAAGAAGGCCATCCCGCTCCCCCTTTCTCCTCCTTCTCCCGCCCTCCTGCCTTTCCACCCTGCCCCAAATCTTTCAGCCAAGGAGCTTGGCACAGAAGAGAAATGACTGGAAACGTCGGGTCCATATTGTGTTGCTAGCACTGGGTCTGCCCTTACCCTACGGAGCATATCATGCCACAGGGCACATTGGACACTCAACCCAAATCACAGAGAGCAGAAACTGAGTCCTTGGAAGCCTGCCAGTTGCCCAGATAACTCCTCCAACGCGATGGACTAAACTGCACCAACACCCTTTGTGTTGGATTCTCCAGTAGATAACAATGGTGGAGCTGTACTGATACACCCAGGCCTCATTCATTCTCCCATTGGCATGATATTTTAGGAAATTGGTAGGATTCCTAAGAACAGGCAGTAGTCACAGGCAGAGATGATAACTGGTCCTTTCCTTTCATCCATCCCCTCATTCCACCCCCTCCATACATCCCATCCATTCAAGAACCCCTCTTATGTACCCAGCGTGTCAGGCAGCATGCCAGGAAGGGAGGTGAAAGGGCCCCGGAGACTCGCTAGCAGGGCACCAATTATAACATGAAACAATAAATGAGATGCTCATGTGCGAGGTGCTTTTGGAGTACAGAGGAGGGGCACCTGAGCCAGACTGAGGCCCAACTGCTGAACTGATAGTCGGAAGCAGGGAAGGAGGGAACCATTGACCTGAAAGAGGGGGGGATGTCAGGATGAATTCCAGAGTTGGAGTTTGGCAAATGGGTAAAAAATGGTGACATTTCTTAAAATAAACAATTAAGGAGGATTTGGTGTCTGCCATGTCCTCAGCCCCTCCTCCAGAAAACTGCTCTGTCGAAGTCTTTTTTAAAAAACTGTTTTATTCAGATATAACTCACTTACCATACAATTCACTCATTTAAAGTGTACCCTTCGATGGCTTTTAGTCTAGTCACAGAATTTTACAACCATCACCACAATCAGTTTTAGAACATTTTCATCACCCCAAAAAGAAACAACATACCCCTTAGCTGTCAACCTCCAGTTCACTGCCCTCACCCTCCCAGTCCTAGGCAACCATTAATCTACTTTCTGTCCTTATAGATTTGCCTCTTCTAGACATTTCACATAAGTGGAATCATACAATATGTGATCCTTTACGACTGGCTTTTTGACTGAGCATAGGAGATTTGTGTTGTAGAAACACTCTTGAAGAAAGGTAGCCCAGGGGTCCTACCGAATGGTTTCCAACCCATATGCCAGTCAACAACCAATAAGGTGTTCTGGCAAGAAAAGATGTGCTTGGCAATCAGATTCTCTCAAATTTGAACTGCAAAAATACTGAGAGAATGATTCAGTGGGATTCAGCGGCATTTAGTGGGAGCTACAGCTGGGCTGTGAGGGTCAAGGTAAACCGAAGTTATACAGAAGCAGACACTGTGGGCAAGGTGAGGAAGCGGAAAGTTAGCAGAAGCTATGAAGTGAAGAAGCGCAGCCTGCAAGATGGACCTGCCACTCGGTAGCAAGTATGAAGTGGGGCAGCCCCTGGAGGACAGCTGAGTAAGTTTAGCAATGGCAGCCAGACAGAAAGCCCGCCAGTTCCTACTGTTAACATTCCAAGAGCTGCTCTGGGGTCCCATTTTTCCTGATCCACTATTGTTTCTATTCTCCCGAGACCTGGTTTTGTTTTTCTGTTTTCTCCCCCTTAACAGGTTCTCTCCCATAGACATCCTTACAATAAAACCATCATTACTTGAAATGACTCAAATGAGCTGAAATAGAAAAGCAGGTAAGGGGGAGAAGGGAATAATGAATTCAACACAAGATGTGCTACGTCTGAGGGTGGGGCCCCGAGCTGAGTAGGTGTTGGGGGTGTAAATGCACCTGCGGGAAGGGAGTCAGTGCTGTGAGAGGGATTAGTGAGTTACCAATGGGGGCAGAACCCTTAGACAGTCACATGAGGGTGAACACAGAAAGAGAAGCCTACAAAGGAGAACAAGCAGGGGCAGCCAGAGAAGTGAGTGAAGAATGAAGAAACAGTGGTTGGGGACTGCAGCCACATCTCTGGTCTCATTATGCTCCATCCCAGATGCCAGGCACCTTTGCAGTATGGCGGCTTGGGTCTTCATTTATTTCCTCCACCTGCTTAGGAACGCAGATTGATTTCCTGACTCTCGGCTTTGATTTCCACTGAACTCCCTGAACGGTTCTTGAGGACCAACTTATGTGAAGCACTATATCATAGGGAATATCGAACGGGGAGAAGGAGGGGCGTGATTTTGTCTCTAGACTCAAGGGAAAGGAGAGAAAGACCTAGTGTCCTGGTGTTTATCGTGAGCTTTCCATGGGTTAGTCTGGCACCATGCTGGACACTTGTTTAAGTTATCTTATTTCAATCTCTCAACAACCAATGCAGAAACTATAAACGATCACCAGCTAAAAACAAACAAAACATAACTTCCAGTCTGAACAGCATCATTTGGTGATTGTGAAACCTTGCTCTAAGCTCTATTGTAGAACAGAATAGTAATATCTGCATCTGGGGCTGTGGGGAGTATTAAATATGTGCTATGGACTGAACGTTCGTGCCCCCACCATCAAATTCACATGTTGAAGCTTAACTCCCAATATGATGGTATTTGGAGGTGGGGCATTTGGGAGGTGATTGAGTCATGAGGGTGGAGCCCTAATAAACGGGATTGGTACCCTTATAAAAGGGATCCCAGAGAGCTCCCTCTCCCTTTGGGCCATGTGAGGGCACAGCTGAGAAGATGGCCCTCTGGGAACTAGGAAGTGGCTGTCACCAGACGTGGAATCTGCCAGTGCCTTGATCTTGGACTTCCCAAGTCCGAATTTACTGTGAAAAGTAAATTTCTGTTGCATATAAGCCACCCAGTCTATTTTGTTATAACATCCCAAAGGGACTAAGACACTGAGGTAATAAGCGTACAATTCCTCATACACGGCAAGTACTGAATACATGGGCGATGTTATTACCATCATCACTACTGTCCACTAGCTTGTGAGGGGTAGCCTAGTTTCAGTCCCATGTTTTTAGACTGAATACTTGTCCACTACACTGCATTACAGGCTATGAGGATGAGGGACATGTCTACCAATCCCCACAATGCAAGCAGAACACAGGGCAGGGGGAGTCAGAAGAACGGGTTCCAGCCCTGCCACCTCTTCCACACTCTGTGACAATCGTATGCCCCCTGCCTCTCTATCACTCCCCCCACTTCGCCTCGTTGTTTTATGCTCAACTGATACTGTGCATGAAAGCATTTTTTAGACTGGAAAAATGTTGTACAAAGGTTACAACTTGAAAGAATTGGGAAAGACCAGCCAAGTTAGGCTTTGTGAAGGACTTTGGATATTTGAGATCCATTTTTCATGCAAGTAGACTCTTAGGATGGATCCCACTGTAAACACTCACGAGCCCCCACCTCACTTAGGCAATAACCTCACGGCAGGGAACATCTGAGTTAGACTCCAGCATAGGTAGACTCCAGAAGGTGGGGCGAGGACCCCAGGAAGAGGGGTGTGAGAGGGGCAGAGACAAATGTCCTCAACCATGTCACAAGTTTCCCTATGAGTGTCTCTGAAGGAGCCCAGCCCCACAAATCCTCTTCTGGGCCCCCTGGGGTGCTGGTGCCATCTGTGGCTACATCGAACTGACTGAAACCCTCATAATTAGCCACAAACTAGGAAAACAGAAAGCCAGAGAAAGGACCACATCAATGGAAGTTGCCTTTGGAGATGAATTCAGACCACCCAGAAAGGCACTTAATTCTGCAGAGTTCAACAAATCTTAGTGCACGACATTATCAGTAACAAATAGCGAGAAGTAAGCCCAAAATCAGACTCTAATTCTGAAACTAACAGAAACCAACTGAAACAAAGAAAGGAAACACATCAGATCGTTGTGAGCGATACCACACAACATACACCATGGGCTCAAAAACACATTTTATGACTTTGAGGCGCGAGATCTGTTGTCTGAAGGATTCCCTAGGTTCTGCTGTGATTTGCTGTGAATTGGTGAATTGTGTTTATAGAGCCACCACGCCAAGGAAAAGAGTGTTAGGACGTAGCCCCTGCTCTCATGAAGCTTGTGTCCCAGTTAGGGATTCACAGGAAACCACAGCAACAAGCCAGGACATAATATACTGGGTGCTAAATTGTGTGGCACCAATAATAAGAGTTTAGCATTTGGCCAATATCAGGGAAGGCTCCAGAGAGGAGCCAGAACTTGAGCCACAGCTTGGAAGAGAAGACCCTCCCCTTGATGGGAAGCAGCACCTGGTCGCTAGTAGGTGCACAATCAGTATTTGCTGGATTTTTTCCAACTTTGTTGAACAAGGACAGGGAGATGGGCATGAGCAAGATGGATGTTCAGTAGTAACATCCTACTTCATTCTCTGTTTCCTTGTCTTCCTTCTGATACACCTGATCAACAGCCCCAAGGAAATGCATTCAAGGTAGTACCCCACTCCCACGTGAAGGAGATGCAGGGATGTGGGGAAAGAGCAGAAAGATCTTTTCAGCACAGATCATTCCAACCATGGTCCCTTATAGCTACTTAGGAATAAACCTTCAGGTGTACATTTTCCAACTTGCACATTTCATTAACATCAGTTCCTAACTGCCACCGGCAGGCACTCTGGTTCACGCTGTTGTTCAGACGAGCCTGCAAGTCCTTGGAATCTGTGGAATCGTGCTAAAATTCTGGACAAACGTTCTCAACAATTAAAATTCATTCATTACATGAATTAAAACAAAACAAAATCCTTGCAGTCTTGCACATGAAAAGCAAAGAGAACGATGCATGCAGCTATTCCATAGACTAAGTGAAGTGGGCAAAGACGAGAAGCAACCACAGGACTAGTGTGGCACACAAACCAAATACAACGTGAGAGGAATATTGCCTCCTCTTGTCGTATGATTCTGTCCATTTTGTCTGTTCCTAGACAGAAACCTACAATTTGCTCTCAACATAAATGTGTGATCAATTTCCATCTTCGGAAGCACGAGTTTTAGGATCTCTGAGTGTATTGGAACATCTGGTATGTCCTTTCCAGCCAGGAGCCACACAGATAGGCAGAACTGGAGGAATCATCGCGTTACAGAAGAGGAAACTGAGGCCCAGAGAGAAGAGGTGACTTGTCAAAAATCATAGCAACCGTTAGATTCAGAGCCTATCTGCAGAGATGCACAAGTTTCTTCCCTCCTAGAACTTTGCTCTTTTATCCATACTCAGCATTTCTCAAAGTGTTCTCCATAGAACACAAGCGCCTTGGGTATAGATACTCTCTGGAGAGGAAAAAGTGTTTCATGGCCAGATTAAAGAAAATTAATTGGGTTTTTTCATTTATTCACTTGAACTGTAGGATTTGTAGGACTTGTAACAAGCTTTCTTGCCACAAAGGTAGGGGAGGGGACATGCATGGATAGTGTGCACGGTCTTTCCTAAACTATATGAACACAGAATTTTTTTGTCCCCGAAATATCTGGGAACTCTCTAGGGACAGCAATGCTCCACACAACACAGCCTGGAAAATGCCGCTTTCAGCCACACTGCTTTTCAGATGTTTCGTGGGCTGGAACGGTCTTTATATTACGTGTCTGTATTTTGTGGGGCTTCCTTCCCCTCTGCAGAACCTTCTGCACCAAGCAGAGAAGACACGGGAGGTTGAGTCTCTCAGCCCTGACATAGTTACAGCATAAGGGTTTTCTATTTTTCCTTCCTAGGAACCCAAGCGAGAGCAGCGGGGACAGGCAGTGGCCCAGAGATGACTGATGGCATCGAGAAACCTGGTGCATCCTAACCACAGGCAGCTTGTCCAACATGAGGTGGCTCTTCATAGTCCCTGAGAGAGAAGCAGAGTGGTGCCTTGGGGCAAAGGAAGGGAACAGAGGAGGAAGAAGGGGCTTTTTCTTGGTTGTCTTTGAAGACTTTGGTCATCCTCTGTAAAATGCCTCTTTAATCCTGCCAAGGAGTCAGCTCTGTTTCTACAAAGGTATTAACTGCTTTCCTCGTCCAGTGACCGTGCGAAGGGAGACTTCTGTTTCTGGTTCAGCGACATCAGCTGTGGGTCCCGCTACTGACTTCTAGGACCACAGAGCGCTGAACTACTTGGGAAGGTCTAGACCCGGGAAATGGTTTTCCGTGACCACTGACGGGTTTCCGGAGTTAGAGCTCCCCCTGCTGGTCTCCAAAGTAATTTGTAACCCTGTAGGGAATTATTCCTGCAAGAGTGCCGTGAAGCCCTGAATCGAGTGAGCTTTCAGTCAGCCACTTTATGGTGGCTTTTTCCAAGGACTTGACCTAACATACGTGTTCAGCATTTGCGATTCTTACTTCCCCTTGGCTGTTTCCCCTTTAGTGAAAGATACTCCAGTTTGCTCAGCCCAGATCAAATTGCACTCCTCTGTCCTGGGAATTTAGGTTTGGGGAATTTCCTAAACTAAAACATGGAAGGTCCTTGTAGGACATTTCTCACCAATAAAATTACATTTCTCAAATATCAGAGGCTTTGCATTGCCCATCTAGATGGAAGGAAGAAGAAAAAAAGAGAGAGAGAGAGGGAAAGGAAGGGAAAAAGAAGGAAGGGAGAAAGAAAGGAGGGAGGGAAAGAAGGAAGGAAGAAACAAAGAAAAGAATGAAGGAAGAAAGGAAGGAAGGAGGGAAGAAAGAAAGAGAGAGAAAGAGAAGGAGAGAAAGAAAGAAAAAAGAAGAAAGAGAAAGAAAGAAAGAAAGAAAGAGAGAGAGAGAGAAAGAAAGAAAGAAAGAGAGAAAGAAAGAGAGAGAAAGAAAGAAGAAAGAGAGAGAGAAAGGAAGGAAGGAAGAAAGAAAGAAAGGAAAGAGAGAGAGAAAGAAAGAAACTGCTCCCTGAATTGGGATCCAGGGGATGGAGGGTGGAAAACACCTCAAGAGAGTTCTCCTTTGGGGTGAGGTCTACACACAGGCGCTGGGAAGCCGGTTTCGCTCCGCTCTGATTGCTGCGCCTTTCCTTGCTGTAGGTCCCTGTGGTTTCTGCCGAGTAGAAGAATGAAGAGTAAAGCTTCCCTCGCTTCCAGCTTCATCTTCAGAGACCGGACTCTCCTGGATGCTTAGCGGCTAAGTAATTTCATGTCCCTCAATTTGGGGAATTCCTGCTAGATAAAGCTTTGATAGACACCATCCTATTTAAAATTGAGAACTCTGTACACCTTTTTATTTTCCAAAGGGGTAGCCGAAGGGAAAGAAGGAAGGGATAGAACTGAGACAGCCTGAAATGGATGTCTGGCTTTACGGTGCAGGATAGGGGCAACGTTTTCTGCTGGTTTTTTCAATCAGATGATGACTCTTTACAATTCATTGGCACACAATTTGGAGGCTCTTTATGACCTTAGAATCAGAGAGTGTGTTTGCTGTGTTTCCTTCCTCTACAGGTGAAACGTGTGCTCATTTTGGGGCTCATTGAAAATAAGAAGTGGAAAGACACCAAATGCAAAAACCTAAAAAAAGGCATACCTCCTTCAACCCAATGCATAATTATTCAGATTTACAAAAATGAATAATAAGGGAGCAAATCTTCATTTTACAGAAGGATGCACCATGGGATTCCTTTACATTCCAAGTTCTCCTGATGCATAAAACATATGATTAGATTTACAAAACCTTGATTTACACAGTTTTTTAGGAAAACATCTTTGCAGAAAGATTAGATATGATTAGACGCAAGAGCTCTTCTCTCAGGAGGGAAAACAAATGAGCTTAGCTAACAGGAGATGGTAGAGTTAATAACCAAAAACTCTTGATGCCACTTGGGAGAGTTGATTTCAATTTTGTGGAGTTCTTAGAGATTCCTTAGGCAACTCCAAAAGACTGCTTACAGGAATGAGAATAGAATTCCTCTACTGGACTGCCTCACACACTGGGTGATGTTCAACCTTTTCTGAACTCGTGAGTTCTAGAAAAGTCTGAACATGGCAGCTGGGAAATGGGGTTTGGCCCTCTTGGAGGCAGAGGGAATCTGCAATTGTCCTTGACCACTGACATACTCCCCTCTCCTTCTGTTGTCCCTCCATTGCTGTGAGGCAAAACACTGTCAGGAGAGAGAGAGAGAGAGAGAGAGAGAGAGAGAGAGAAATCTGTGTGGCATTGAGAGCATTTGGCTGAGGGCTAAAAGAAGAAATCTGTTATTCTAAATTAATCAATTTGTTCCAGGGAGGTCTCAGAGCCTGCAAATAGAGCTGGAGTTTCTACTTGCAATTTCCATCATTTTCACAAGCCTGTCTTCCCACGAAGTCCTGCCATGTAAAGGGCAAATGGTGTGGCCAGCTAGATGTGGAGGATGCTCTCTCATTCAGCTCCCTGAGTGGTCAGAATCCACTTCATCTTTAAATTTAGATTCAGGATAATTAGCCATTCTAACCTTAAAGGAAAAAAGACTCAATTCACATACAGTCTTTTCTAATAAACAAACACCGGCTCTATCCTGAAATGTCTAGGAATGTCTGTCACATTGTGTTCTCCTCCCTGATCGGCTTTTAGCACTCTGATCCAAGAAAGAGCTCTAAGAATCTGTATCCAGCTTCCTTTCTCACCCTGTTATTCTCACCACAGCAGCACTTCAGTTTGGTTAGGAACGGGAGTGTTCTCTCTCTCTCTTTCTCTCGCTCTCTCTCTCATAGACTCAAAGCCACAATAACATTGAAAACCAGTGCAGACGTCCACTTCCGTCAGCTTCCATCTCTGTTCATGCTACAGTATTTGCTGATGATTTTGCACCCGTTCTGGTGATGCAGCACATTTACAGCTCATGAATATTTGCTACTGAATTAAACCATTTGTCATTCTATTACATAAAGAACACAATTTAGTTCAGAGCAAACCATTTGAAAGAGAACTCATTATTATGATACCACGATTTTATTTTATTTTATTGGAGTGTTTTGATTGTTAAATAGACAATACATGTCTTTCTTGCTCTCTCTTTTAATTTTTTTTTTGTCTAAAAGATGAAACCCTGCCTTTTACTTTGCAAACTACATTACTTGTTTTCATTTAAATAAGGGAAAGTATTTTTCTAAAATATTAAATTGTTTAATTTGGGACAAATGGAATAATAATGTTTTGCCATGAGACAGTGCTTCAAAAATTAGAGAGGGAACATGTGCCTCCCTTTAAAAAAAAAAAAAGGCAGTGCTTATATTTAATAACAATTCAGCTAAAAGATGGTTCAGAGAACCAGCAGCAGCCCAGAACGTTTGTCAATGAAGAATCCGTAACTGTGTTCTGTGCATGTTGTTTTAAAGATATGGATTCATTTAGGCATGCAAGGACGCATTAGAAGTGTTGGGTCATTATCAACGTGACTGCTACAACAGAATCATTGGCTTGCGCATCTGATAAGGGCACCCACTGCAAGCAGTGATGAAAAGAACTGGGCTTTTGCTAGGCAAGCCAGACACGCAATGTGTTCTTGCCCTCCCCACCCTGATTTGTGGTGGCTTCTCTCAGGGATTCCCGGGGCTGACCTAGATGCAGGGAAGAAAGACCACCTCCGGAGGGCCTGACCCTGTGGGCCTTGTACCCTCAGAGAGAAAGTGACTTCCTGATGTGAGATTGGGCAGCCTGTTCTGCAGCCTGGGTGCCCATGATTGATGAGGGGACATCTCCGGCAGTTAGTAGATACAGAGATGCTCAGAGAGAAAGGTCTGTAGAAACGCAGAGATGGAAAATTGTTCACAAAAGTGGCAAAGCGTGTGTGTTCTTCAGTATGGTCATCGATTTCACTTAGCATAGCTATTTTCTTGTTTGATTTTTCTTTTCCCTTTAATTTGACCAAAGCAAAGCAGGAAATGGCTCTACAGCTTAAAAAAAAATAGCCAATAAAACAAATCAAACTACATAAACCACTCTTTGAAATCATAAAGATTTTTCCTGTATTTTCAATAATTTATAAGACTTAGCCATGTAAGAAATTTTGTTTAAGATAGAGAACCAGTTCTCAATATACCGTATCAGTTGTAATTACCCCCAAATATTTTCATTTCTTCATTTTCCTCCCCGTATGAATATTTTTTGTTTCTTTCCAAGAGTCAAATTGCTTTATAAAGGTCCAGGGTAATATTCAACATGCCCAATATTTGCTGATTTACATTCTAATATTGAACATGGCTTTTTTTTAATCCAAACGCTTCATTTGGTGTATAATTTAGATGAAACTATATTCAGAGACAACTAGGACAAATAGACTCCTGCACTGTAATTTACTGCATAAAACACCAAAAATATCTAGAATTCTTCTGTTTTCTCTTACACTTGATGATTCTATTGCATAATATTCTTTAAAAACTGCCAAAATCACATGTCTATATCTGATATCACTGCTACAATAGCAGATGGCGCTCTGTAACTTTCCAGAAAAATAAGACAATACTCGTCAAATTATACTTTCTCTTCAATAATATCTGTTTTAAGTCAAAAAGTACTGTGCAGGTGTTTGTGATGATTTTCCTCATAATTAACGTTCTACAGTAATCTCTCGTGTACATCTGAATTGATTAAATATAATGCCCAGATCATTGCAATTTGTTTTTATATTAGCTGCTCATTATTGACCAGAAGATACATTTTACTTTTTAAAGATTAGTAACCACAAAAGCTCAAGTCATGGAGTTGGCTGAAATGAGATGCTGTGTCCGCACTCCTGGATTGTATTTTTTGTTTGTTTGGTGGGTTGGTTTTGATCATTTGAGGACCCAGTGTCCTCAGTTATAAAATGAAGACATTGGATTACATGATCTCTAGCTGTTTTACAATTCTGTTTCCATTTAAGGGTTGTTTTATAAAGCAAAGCTTGGCTTTTTAGGGGAAAATAATTTGAGCTAACTCCTCTGTGTGGTCTCCTCAACCACGTGGTGTCACTGTCAGATCACCTGGTGGGTGCTGCTGACCTTAGAGAATTTGGGGCAGGATGCTCTTCTCTGAGTTTTGATGTTGTTGTTTGGTTTTAGTTGTTGCCTTTTTTTTATTGTTTTTCGCTCAACTAATTTGATTTCTTTCCTTGGCCTTCTGATTGCTCTCTCTCTCTCTGTGTCTCTAACACACGTACAATCTCTCTCTCTTCCTACCGATATCCCTGATTCCTCTTTCTAACCTGCTTGCTTGCTTCCCTTCTTCTCCCCATCCTTATAGGAGCTTCCTTCTTGGACTTTTTGCTTATTCACCATTTCCCTTAACTACTTGTTTCTAAATCACTTTCAATCTAGGCCCTCCTGAGCATTTCCTGGTTTGCTTCAACACTCCCAGGGGTTAGAGGGACCCATAACCTGTAATGGAATCAAAGGCTGCCTAGGGTAGAAAAGGTAGAGTTGGATTTTGTTTAAAGAATGTGGTTGTGGGGCCAGCCCAGTGGTGTAGCAGTTAAGTTCACACTCTCCACTTTGGCAGCCAGGGTTCATGGGTTCAGATCCCAGGCGTGGACCTACACACTGCTCATCAAGCCATGCTGTGGCGGCGTCCCAGATACAAAATAGAGGAATATTGGTACAGATGTAGCTCAAGGACAATCTTCCTCAAGCAAAAAGAGGATGATTGGCAACAGATGTTAGGTCAGGGCCAAGCTTCCTTACACACACAAAAAAAGAATGGTTGTTCATGGTCACAAAGAGGAAGAAGATCAAGAGAAGACAAAAAGATATAATTGTGATGTGGGTTCTCTGGGGGCTCAAACAAGTCCAAGAAGCCTTCAGAAGATAAAGATTGGCCCCAGGGAGAAGGAGGCAGTTTCCCTCCCAGAGGTCACCAAAATGTAGAAAGACCCAGACCTGTATTTGGCCTCCTCTGTGGGCAGGCTCAGGGCTTCTCAATGTCTTTGAAGGCCCCAAATTAGTGGCTGGCCTAACCTGATCACATCATCCCCATTGACCAGCAAAGACACACTAAAGGAGCTTGCCTTGTTGTTCATGGTAACCTTCCCATCACCATGAGTGGAAGGGTCATCACAGCCTCCCATCCAGCCATTCTTAATACAACAGCTTTGAATGAACTGTCAACCACACCAGGATTAAATGTTAATCACACCAAGACTCAAACTGCTTTAAGTGTAGGGAGAAAGTATGGCATTTAAAAAACATAGTGAAGTAGGTCATCAAATAGGATGTACTAGTAGAGACCAGCACCCACAGAGCAGAAGGAAACACTGTGTAAGAAATCAGAAAGCCCTTCTCCCCCATTGTCATTACCGGTATTTGATACTGACCATGTTTTCTACCAACACCAGATTGTGAACAGAATGTTATTTCCCACCTAGTCGGTGCTTACATAGCTGACAGTGCACAGAGCTCAGAAGACTTTCTTCTCCACCTCTGCCAGTATCCGGCCTTTCAGCTGCACATATAAGAACCTGTCTTGATTCTCTGGGTAGCATCCATCATGAGCTCCAAAAGCCAGAGTTAGCTTGTGCAAGTGGGAAGTGGTGGCAGCGATCCTTGGACTTGACTGGGGCATACAGAGCAGAGACCCAGGCTCAGTGAGGACCTTGTTCTCGAGATCCGTGCTAAACCAAACTCTCTGGAGCCCTCAGCTCCTCTAGATCAGCCAAGTGCAGCAAGCACTGTTGAGGACACCCAGAGGAGACAGCCTGACCCAAGGCTGAGCTCCTGCAGCAAGCCCTTGAGATCCAGAACCCCCTGTGCCTAGGCCAGAGGAGCCCTCCTACCTGCATATGTGGTCCTGTTGGCCATGGACAGGAGACCTCCAGGAGCACTTGGCGTGCCTAGGAATGCTGTGAGAACACAGGGTCAGCAAGGAGAAAAATAGCTGCTTCCTGCAGGTGCTGTGTGGACTTGAGCCGTCTGTCAAAGTTTTTTCATCTCCAAATGCAACCTGTTCGTTGAGCATAAATTCCCCAGACCTATCCAGATGCAAGCCTGCCAAGATGATCTGAAAACACTTGAAAATGGTGCCATCCTCACAATTAATGAGGGGTAACAATGGCTACAGTTGTGAGTAAAGCCTCTCTCGGGGACAATTTCCCTTTTGGATACACTCAAGTTCATCTGGTTTGTTTCAGAATCATAATAAATGCCCTCTGTGAATCCAATCTACAAACCCCTGTTCCTGGGGCTCTGCCAGACCCAGACCCCATGGATGTTGTGGAGGGGGTAGATTTTGCCTGATTCCTATTTGCTCCATGGTACACTGTATCTTCTTGTATAAGCCATCAGTGGTCATAGCCAAGCAACTAGGGAAAAAATACAAAAGCGAGGGAAGGCATGCGATATCTGCGATTTCTCTCGAAGCTGTTGACAATGCTGGTTAGAGAACTTGTGCTGTCATCTAAGATATCTGCAGGCACCTTTGTGGTTCAGATCAGCTCGCCTTCCTAAAATAAAGAAGCCTCATCAATTCTGGGAGCTGAGGTTTTCTTTGCCCTTCACGATGTAGCTACCTTATGTGTTTTTATGGCAACCTCCCTCCCACCCCACCCCACCATTTATCACGTCATCTTATCACAGTCTTGTTCAGAGACGCAAATAGCACACTAATGTTTCCTTTTGTTAGGGTGAGTTGTCAATCTCTTCAGGAAAGGAACAAGTACAGACAGCTCTTTCTTTTGATAATCTTCCTGACACTTGCCTGAGCCTGGCTGATCCATCACAGAGAGCCTGGCTCAGTGGAGAGGCACATGCCGACAGTCAATCAGTATAGATGTCACTTTGTGTCCATCAAGAAAATATGTAATGTGAACTATCATGTATTTTGTTCTAGTAAATAGCCTTCCTTTTTTCCTAAATCTTGTCTGTTTTTCGTTGGCTGACAGTAGAAACACAACACACAGAACTCTGCCCTTTTAACATGCAAGTCTGAAAGCTGTGTTCTTTGTGCAGTTTTCAGCTTATTGATGTCCCCTGTTATTTTTGATGACGAAGGAGGGGGAGCACAAACACGAAGAGTCAAAATGCCAAAGGTTTGGCTCAAGAGCATCTTGTTAGAATTAGAAATGCTGGGTTTGGTGTGAAATTGCTGCTAAGTTGCATCATTGTAGGAGAGTAAGAAATTTTCCTCTACCTTCTAGGTCCTTCTGACTGGTCTAAGAATTAAATTGACATGAGACCGATAAACAGGAGAAAATCAAACAAAGCTTAATAACATGTATGTATGGGAGAGACCCAGGAAAACTGAGTAACTTGCCAAAATGGCCAAAGCCACCACCTTAAATACCATCTTCAGCTAAAGACAAAAGAGGATGTCCAGAGTAACGGTTTGGAACTCCAAAGGGAAGGATGTTAATTCATATGGAGATGGAAAAGCAGATGTTGGGTAAACAAATGTTTGCCAGGCCACACAGAGATGATGGGACATGGAGAGACTCTGATGTAGTCTCCTCCACCACACTTAGCCCGTGTTCTTTGTAGACATCTCTAGTGACAGCTCTAGTTACAGGCCATTTATCTAAATCCTTTTAAGCAGTTAAGAGGGAGGTAACAAGAAAAATTTTCCAAGTCTTTTGTTTCTTAAAAATAATCAGCTTAAAATAATCTTCATGTTAAAGAGAAACATTTTGGGGTGGCAAATTTTGTCCTCCTTCATCATCAACTATAAACCTCCAGCTGCTGGACATCCTCTCATAGACAACACTCATCATTTCCCAAATTCAGAACAATCCAGAGAACTTGTAGGAGAAACCTAGGAATATGGAGCCAGAACAATATAATGCTTTCATTTCTCCAAATGAGTTTGTATACATCAGGGTAGTTCAAGCCCAAAACTTTCTCTTGGAACCGTTTTTTCTTGCCTCATCTGAAGGCATGCGGGAGGAAGGAGCTTCTGGAGGCTGGGATGGAAAAAGGGAAGAAGAAGTTTACTATTTACATTTGTGCACCAGATAGGCAGACCAATCACTGGCTGTGGATTGCCCCATTCCTTCTTTTCTGGGAATAGAAATGGATAATAACAACCACCAACCACCAATTGTGAGTGTCCCCGAGGCTTGCCAAGATCTGTGGCTAGAATTATAACTGGACATGTGAGACATTTAGATTCAATATATAGGATTTTAAATAGAAAAATCTGTAGGAAACTTAGATGTGCATTGATAGAAAATGGGTTAAAAAAATTACAGAGATTCATACTATGGAATCTTCTGCTGCCCTTCAAGAATGAGGGAGATCTTTGCGTTCTGCCACAGAGCAGTGTCTAATATAGCATGGAGTGAAAACAGTGTTTAGTGTTATGATATGAATAGTGCAATCTCTATTTTATTTTATTTCTGAAGTGTGATACAAATGCCAACTATTAACAACGATTAACCCTGAGGTAATGGGACCACGAGAGACCAAAATTTATTTTTTACTTTTCAGATGTTTGTTTGAATTTTTTAAAACAAGTATTTATTTGCTTGGCTATTTCTTTCACGTCAATAAAAAAAAATTTACAGATAATTTCCTGTTTTAGATTTTAGGAGAGAAGCTTCATGTGCCTTCATTGCTTTGGAGGAGAGGGTATATATATTTTTTTCTGGACAAAAAAAAATATATAAGGGGGCCGGCCCCGTGGCCGAGTGGTTACGTTTGTGCACTCTGCTCTGGCAGCCCAGGGTTTCACCAGTTTGGATCCTGGGCGTGGACATGACACTGCTCATCAGGCCATGTTGAGGTGGCATCCCATATGCCACAACTAGAAGGACCCACAACTAAAAAAATATAGAACTATATACTGGGGGGATTTGGGGAGGAAAAGCAGAAAAAAAAAAGATTGGCAATAGTTGTTAGCTCAGGTGCCAGTCTTTAAAAAAAAAAAAAAAGGATAAAAAATATCCGTATTTTAAGAACTCCCAGGCAGATTTTGCTCTCCTTGGCTGAGAAAATTAAGATTTTCGGATTGCTCTGCCAATGCAAGCGAATTGAGTTGAATTTGTTTAAATGGAAGAGAAACTGGTTCTTCCAGGCCTCCCACAAAGATCTAGGGATTCCGTGACAAAGAAATAACAATTCCTGTGGCTTCTCGACTAAAAAGAATTCTGTAGAGTCGATGTAAACAAACATCCTAATAAAAAACCTTTTTACTTTAAACACATCATTCTGAGAATGATTTTTACTTGTCTTTTTGACTGAAAATAAAAGATGTCTTTAAAAAATAAATTAAATAACTGACCAGGGAAACAAACCCCTGATTTGCAAGTTCAGCAAACATGCCAACCCACAGCACTGGAGTTTTGTGTGAGGGAATCTGACTCCTAATAAAAACAATGGAGTGTTAACCAAAAGCCAGGGGTTGGGGCAGAGAAACAAGGGCAATGAGACTCACGGATTAGAGCAGAAAGAAAGGCACCCACCGTGTGTGTTCGTGGAGCTGCTTTCCAGGCAGGGGAAGGGCTGGGTTTACAACAACTGATGGCATCGGAGCGCTTACGTTTATTTTTTTGCCCCTGTGAATTGAAAGACTAGAATGATCTGTGAAGAAATGAAATGAAATCTGATGAGAATTTTTAAGTGACTTCTAAAATCTCATGACCTGGTTGGGAGAGAGGGAATGGGGAGTGACTGCCAATGGGTATGGGGTTTCCTTTTGGGGTGATAGAAATGTTCTGGAACTAGATAGAGCTGGTGGTTATAAAACCTGGTAAATGACAAACTAAATGCCACTGAATTGTACATTTTAAATAGGCTAATTTTATGTTACGTGAATTTCACCTCAATAAAAACATAAGGGGGAAGAAAACACTCATGACATGAGGCGTAGACCCAAACATAACTTCTATCTCCAGCTCCAAGACTGGGCTGGAATGGGATGACTGAGTTACAGTAACAGAACACACACACACACACACACACACACACACGCACACACTGTCCTTCAGCAACGTGCTAAAAGATGACTACAGGCTACAGAAAGAACAACTGTGGAACAAAAGAGATGGAGAATATAAAAATGTAGAAGTATTTAAGAATACTCATACTTAATGACAGTAAATTATGATTACAAAGACTTTTGTATAAGTTTGCTTATGGATGTTGCCCTAATGGTAATTTTTAAATAATCACAAGGGAACAATGCTAAATGTCCTTCTGTAGGAAAGTAATTTACAAATGATGGTACATCTAATAATGGGATGTAACCATTACTAATGATGGCTTACTTTTATATTTATTGACATAGAAAGATACTATATAAAGTGATAATTATATAAATTATGTATTTGTACATAATAAAAATGATATTTTATTGATATTATATAAAGTGATATACAAATATTTTGTCATGTAAATGTCAGATAAAAATTTACATTTTTCTTAAAGTGCCATCAGTTTGCAATATTTTATGAAGAGTTCAATCCATTTTTTATAAAATGTTTGATATACATAAAACAAAGTGCAAAAGGTATAATATAGAGAGAACAAAGTATAAAGATGCGATACGTATCTTATATATGCTGGGGGAGAGACCTCTGGGAGGACAGTGGCTAGGAGGGGACACGACAGAGTTTGCCATGGAACAAGAAATATTTTGATCAAGGTGGTAGGAATGTGGATGTACACTATTGTTAAAGTTTTTTTTAAATGTTGAGATGTATACTTATGATTTTTGCACTTTTCTGTGTGTATTTTATACCTCAATTTAAAAAAAAAAAAAGGAAAAGCATAGGACCAAGATATTAATGATAATGTCTTTGGAAAATATGGTTGACTTTTTAATTTCTCTTAATCTATCTTTCTCTATTATTACATTTTTTACAACAATCCCTTACTTCTTTTATAATCTGAAAAAAAATAGTAAAGTGGTTACTTAGGAAATGAATAAAGTCATAAAAACCAGGATCGTAGTGATTTTTCAGAATCAAGATACAGTATCCTTCTGCCAGACTCCTTTGTCGATTTGTGGTAGAAATATGTTATCCAACTCACATTTTCCATACTTTGTAAAAATTTTCCCCAATCCCAACTAAATCAACAGTTTTCACTTCATGGTTAAAAGGTGTAAGTAACATGGAGACCTAATCCTCCTGCCTCATTAGGAAAATATCCAACCAAAAGAGGTCATAAACCAGAGCAGTGTCCAGCCCGGGAGGGAAGTGAATGAGAGAAGAGATGAAGGAAACCCTGTCTCAGATTCCCGCAGCTCTAGCCTACAAGTTGAAGGGCTCCGTTGAGGTGTGTTGCTGTGTACGTGCCAGGTTATGTTTATTTCATGTTCTGAATGATTCCTTTTTAACCTACCAAGTATTTATAGCCCATAGAAACTCAGAGATGAAAGTTTTTCCAATGTGCAAAAGCCACAAATGACAAAATCTTGTTAGAGTGGCCGAAGCCAGGAGGGCTCTCAAGCCCGTGTGTGTGTGTCTGTCCGTCTGAAGCCCCGTTCATTACGACTGAGCTTTTCTGGGCTGGTCCTCAGTGGAGAATGGGTGACCCTAGGAAATCATTGCAACCACTGTGTTGTGAGCTGAAGGAGAGCCATTGAACACAACAAAAAGAATGCTTCAAGGACACATTGCAACACAATCAGAACCATGCCACAGGCTCTGATGGCTAGGAGGTGACAGCAGGAGTGACACAATTAGGGACAGGAGTGGTTCAATTTAGGGGGAAAAAACCAACAGAAGTATGCTGTTTGTGGGACAAAGAGGCTGAGTTCTAAGGTACCCCCAATAAGCAGCTTCCACAAAGAGCTGACCATGTGCATGTGGCAGGCTGTGCAGATGCTCTTTAAGCCACACTCAGACCTGGCACTCTAAAAAGAGTTCAGGGGCAGCAGGCTTGCAGGCAAGGGAGAGTGGAGCTGCGTGAGAATGTGCGTGTGCCCTCGCATACCAGAGACAGTCCGGGCCAAACAAAGCTGCACCTGGCAGGACTGGTGAGTCTCCAGCCTGTTTCTGCTCTCCTCCCGCTTCTTCCCCATTCTCCCCTCCCCAGAACTCCCAGCTTTATGCATTTTGAAGCGATAAGCCAGTTTAGAATTCCCACATCTCATCTGTTCAGCCATTTTGGTTACAAAGCTCCGTCAACCCATCGGTGAATGCTTTTCCTCTAGACAAAAATTCTCAGAAAACAAGAGCTTTATAATCTTCTGGAAGTACAGGTTGGAACAAGCTATATCTTACCCAGCAGGAATACTAATGATGTACATGATACCCTCAACGACAATGACTAATATCAAAAATAACTAGGGGAAGTTATCGATGAAGACGACAAATGGAATAAAATATGTGTTTAACCAAATCGCTTTCCTGGAATACTAAGCCCAGGTTACTCCTTTATAAATATGTTCACAACTCACCCATGCGGAGTGAATCTCGCCCAGCCCGTGATGTGCTGCTGGGGTAGGAACTGTGAGGGAGCTCACGCACACTTCGTCGCACCACGCTGCTCCTGAGTTTGGAGAAGTGGGGTTCAGGGGTGTCGAAGAGCCAGCTCTATATACTCTAAACATTGACGTCTTTCACTTCTGGGAGGGCTCTGGGTACAAATTTTTAACCTCTGTTGCAGTTCTTGTGGGAAAAGTTCCTTCTTCAAATGTGAATGCTGTTTGCAATAACAGGGAGAGGAATGTACCTGTATCTTTTGGAGAAGATAAACCCTGTAAATCCTATCAGTTTTAGGAAACAGACTTTCTGTAATAGTAGGCACAAGAGCCGTCTGCCTTGGAAAAAAATGCAGACTTCAAATTTACCACTTTGTAGGCACTCAAAGAACGATGTATTGGATTCAGGGCTTCTGGGTATGGTTGTGCAGTTTGTCTATTGAACAAATCCAGTGGGCACCACTCAAAAAAACTATGATGTGCAAGCTAATATACCTTCTGTGGAGGTGTTGCTTAACAACGACAGTGATGAATGTTTACTTTGGGATGCTGTTATCCTGAATCAGTATAAGCACTTGCTCTTCAGTTCTCTTCTGCCTCCTAACTCAAGTATAATGGCAGTCCACGCTTTCATGTGCCATCACCTTTGTCTACCCAACCTCCCCCAAAGTCCCCGTCCCACGGAATGAGTAGCTGAGTGTCTTCACACTGCCACATACAATAAGCTCACAGCCTGCCCCTCAGAAACGATACTGATTGTTTCCGTGCACTGAATTTCTACTCCATGCCAGGGCCTGTGCTGAGGGCTTCACAAATAATGTTATTTGGTCTCTCACAACTCAGAGAGGTCAAGGCCCAAATTCAAACTCAGGTCTGACCCTACGTTCTTCATACCGTGACCCTGGGGCCACGGCTTCTCTCCAGTCCCTCTGACCTTCCGTCAGTTCCTACAGGCTCCCAGCACTCTCCCTCCCAGGAATGTTGTTTTCTGGACAATGATCCCCCAACAGCTTTTCCATCCTCACTCTTCCTCATCCTTTGAGTTCTCAGCTTCAATATCACTTCCTCAAAATAAGTTAGGCCTCCCCAGCACGGACTCCCACGGATACCGGGTGTTAGTTTGTCCTTGTACCTGTTCTGTGAAAGGCAGGCCTGTGCCTGTTATCCATGCCATGGTGGGCCTCATGCCTGGCATGGAGTAGGGCTTATTAACATCTGATGAATGAATGAATGGCCAAGGAGGATGTAAGCAAGGCAGACACTGAAACAATACTCCTCTTCAAATTGCTTCTAGTTTAGCTGCATGTGATTCTAACTGGGAAGAAAACTCACAACTGACATTGACTCCTTCCTTCAAAAACCATTTTCTGAGTACCTGCCGGGAGCTTCCGTCAGCCTCCCTGCGGAGCCCGTGGCTCCCTTCTGCTCTGGTCTCCCCAGCAAAGCCCTGGGCTGGCCTCTGCTACACCTCCCTTTTCAAAGAGGGCTCCCTGACCTTCCCTGGATGAGGAAATTCCGGCCTCGAATCCCACGGGGTAGCCATCTTTCCTAGATTCTCTGGTAAAACGCAAGGCTGCTCACCATTTTTAATGTTAATGTGACTCAGTCCCACCACTAAGTACAATATTACTCATTAGTTTCGTGTACAATGATCATATTATAGTGATATAATACACTGTGACAATCTTGATACTTTAGTCTGACAAGCCAACAAACCTGACAATCTCATTTTAAGGCATCTGCAATTTAAAGAAAAAAACGTACACTCTCATGTCACTGCTCCCTCCCCACGAGAGGAGGGGCTGAACCCACTGGGAGTACGACATTCTGAGATGCTGTCAGAATTCTTAAAGTTAAACAAAAATCCTCTTGGTGTTACAAGTGAGAAGACAATAGCAGCCACTACCTGAATAGATAGCTGTCACTCCAGACGACAGCCTGCCTGCTATTCAGACACTGTGCTTTGGAGGGGGACGCTATGCTGAGGCTTCAGGGGCGTTTCTGCTGGTTACAGATTCCAGCTGCTTGTGGGTAGGGGCCCTCACCTGGCGTGGCTGGTCCCTCATCGGCAGGCCGCGGCTGTGTGTCTAGGGAACAAAGGCTACCTTTGAGAACTGACAGAGTAGCAGTGTTCTGGGGTAAGGCTAGTATCCACCATCCATATTAATCCAGAAAATGGCAGCACAAAGCTGTGTCAGACCATACCTTGTCACGGTTTCGTGTTCCCATTTAACTCTGCTGGTGTATTTTTTTTAAACTGTGCCTGCCCTCTGATCAACATATTGTCTGGTTTTTTTACAGATAGGCTCTCAATCAAAATTAATTACTTGCATCCTTTAAAAAAACAAAACAAAAAACAACTTAGCTCCATGCTATAAATAGAAGAGCAAAAATTCTAGCTAGTTTGGAGCCTTTAGAGGAGGAAGAAACCCCCAGGAGCTTGTAAAAACCATCAACGCTCCTGCATTAGAGCAGGCGCCACGCTCAGCATCTGGTTTTGAAAGTGCCTAGCCGAACCTGCACCTCAGTGGTCAGAGTCGAGGCCCCACACTTGAAGGGTGGTGTGTCTGGAATCATTTCCCGGCCTTAATAAGAAGCTCTGTCCTTCTCAGGCATCAGATTAGTGCTCCTCTGTGACCCCAGCACGCCGGCAACTCGAAGTCTCTGAGATGACGTTCACCTTTGGGGAAAAGAATGTTCTAATCTTGATCCTGTTCCAACGGCTGCAAGAATCGCCCCCCCCCCCCCCCACCCTGGTTGCATGTCCTTGGTCTTTTTTTCTTGTTTGCTTTTGTGGTCTGGGTACACTGCTCCTTCCCTGCCTGGGCGAGAGAGCAGCGCGGGGCGGGAGGCTCCCTCCCTCGCATCCTCATCTGGGTAGCAGGCTTTTCAACCCCCAGTCCTTCTTCACAGGTAGGAAGCACATCACAACTCATTAGTAATTTACTGCTACAGTAATTTTTATAATTACTGCCAGGAGGCCTCATTAAATTTGATCTAATGAATAAATATTGTATTTTTCAACGTGATTACCAGAACAGCTTAAGCTGAGTGCCATAAACAATTATTTTCCTCACTACTCAGGATGTCGGTGACTATTGATTTTTATTTCATAAAGAATTTACTGTAGTAATACCAATATAAATGACTGCAGGAATAAGCAACATCTCCCGTGTCAGTTTGCAAGCAACAGACAGCCCTAGAAACAGCCAAAGGGGAAGGCTGGGAGTCAGAAGGAAAAACAATTCTGTCCAGAATTCAGGTCTGCAGAGTGTTTGCTGCCGAGGCAAGGTTAGGGAGGGACGCCCGGGGCTGCTCTGACTTTCGATTGGGAGTGAAGATCAAACTTGTGATTTCTGACATGTGGGTGGCAGAGCTCCCTGGCTGAACAATAATGCTGGCAGTTGACTTTTGCATTCTATAAAATAGAGCCAATAAATTCTGCTCAGTTACAAATTGCCAAAGTAAAACGTGAAAACCAGGCTATGAGAGAGGAGACCCGCACCAGACCCTAGTTATTCATCTGTGTCTCTTCACTTCCACTACATACCTTGTGCTTTCCTGCTTTTCCTTTTCTGGTTTCTAATGTTATGTAATGGAATATCACATCTTAACTAGTGGGATGGATATTTCCCTACGTCTTCTGTTTTTTATTCCGCTTAATACCCCATCCTCTTCATATCGAAGCTACTGTGAAATGTGTCGGGATTCTCTGTGATTTTTATTTCTCTTCCTCTAACGAAAGCAACAATTTGCTGCCCCAGGTGACCCTCGTTTCTCCTGGCTCATTGCTCTCACCAGACTTCCCTTCCACCCCAGAGCAGTCACCCTCAACCCTGGCTGCACGTTAGAATCACAGAGGAAATTTTAAAAGACTCTGATGCCCAGGCTCTGCCCCACAGGTTCTGATTTAACTGGTCTGGGGTAGGGCCCGGAGATCACTTTTGTTCTTTGAACTCACGATTCTGATGTGCGGCCAGGATCTAAAACCACTGCCCTGGGAGGTAGGTAGATGATGGCAGGAGGTAGCTAAGTGTGAAATGGGAGCCAGAGCTCCAGCCCCAGAGATGCTCAGAATGCCCTGTGGGTAGTTGTTCTGGGCTGAATTGTGCCCTCCCAAAATTCATATGTTATGTCGAAGTCATAACCCCAGTACCTCAGAATATGAGTGTCTTCGGAGACAGGGCCTTTCAAGAGGTAATTAAGGTATAATGAGGTCATATATGTGGGCTCTACTCCAATATCACTGGGGTCCTTTTAAGAAGGGTTTAGGACACAGATACTCAGAGAGGGAAGACCCTGTGAAGATAGAGTGAGAAGATGGCCATCTGCAAGCCAAGGAGAGAGGCTTCAGGAGAAACCAACCCTGCTGGCACCTTAATCTCGGACTTCCAGCCTCCAGAATTGCGAGAAAATACATTTCTGTTGTTTAAACACCCAGTCTGTAATACTTTGTTATGGCAGCCCTAGCAAACTAATAGAGTAGTCTTCACAGATTGTGGAGACTAGCGGCTAAGAGCAGAGATTCTGGAGGTGGACGGAGCTAGGTTCAAACCCAAGGTCTATCATTTACCAGATGGATGTGCCTTGATGTGTCTATGGCTGTATATCAAATTATCTAAAAACTTAGTGTCATAAAACCACTCTCTGTCACACTCATGGATTCTGTGGGTCAAGAATTTGGACAGGGCATAGTGGGAGCAATTTGCCTCCATTCTACAATGTTCTGGGGCCTCAACTAAAGACTAACTAGAAGGATGACAACGACTCAACAGCTGGAGTCTAGAATCATCTGAAGGCGTGTTTTCTCACATGTCTGGTGATTGATGCCAGCAGTTTCCTGGGACCTAAGTTGGCACTATTAGCCAGAAAACCTACATGTGACTTCATCATGGAACCTGGGCTTCCTCACAACACGGTGGTGGGTTCCGAGGGTGAGAATCCACAGCGAGAGAGAGTGAGAAGCTGTTCTACCTTTTTAAACCCAGCCTTGTAAGTCAGGGAGCAGCGATATTTCCACAGCACTCTGTTCATCAAGGCAGTCACAAAGGCTTGCCCAGGTTCAAGGAGAGAGGAAACAGACTCCAAGACAAGGGGAAGTGGCAGTGTTCTGGAAAAGCAGGTGGGACCAGAAATATTGTTGTGGCCACTTTTTTAGAAAATGCAATCTGCCACACTTGGACAAGTTTCTTCACCTCTTTCAACTCCTGTTTCCTCATCCTTAAATTAGCATAATGTAAACTGACTCATTTGGTTGTTGTAAGGATTAGAATGGCAGCTTTAAAGCAGAGTGCCTGGCACAGAGCTAAGTGCTTAGGAAGTTCTAGTTGCTCTTAATATCTGGGACCAATGTACTTATCTTGGTCAGGACTTAAGGAAGGATGAGGAAGTGGGGAAAAAGAGTCAGGAGGTCAGTGGATAGTGTCTAACATTGATAAATCAAGAAATATCAGGGGGACCAGCCTCGTGGCCGACTGGTTAAGTTTGCACGCTCTGCTTCAGCGGCCCAGGGTTTTGCTGGTTCAGATCCTGGGCGCGGACCTAGCACTGCTCATCAAGCCATGCTGAGGCGGCATCCCACATAGCAGAGCCAGGACCCACAACTAGAATATACAACTATGGACTGGGGGGCTTTGGGGAGAAGAAGAAAACAACAACAACAACAAAAAGAAGATTGGCAACAGATGTTAGCTCAGGTGCCAATGTTAAAAAAAAAACAAAGAAATATTATTCTCAATACAGAGGTTATCCCTCCAAAGTTACAACTTTGCCCCCTGGAGTAAAGGTGTTTGCCTCCTGGAGAGTAGGACCAGGGTTGTGGAGAAGTGGGGAAAGGCATTGTTGCTTTTCATGATGAATCTTTCAGAACTATTTGATTGTTTTAATGCCAAATGCATGTGTTATTTTAATTTTAAAAAAGAGGGGCCAGCCCCATGGCCGAGTGGTTAAGTTTGCATGCTCCACTGCCCAGGGTTTCGCTTGTTCAGATCCTGGGCGCAGACATGGCACCACTCGTCAGGCCACATTGAGGCGGCATCCCACATGCCACAACTAGAAAGACCTGTAACTAAGATATACAACTACATACCAGGGGGGATTTGGGGAGATAAAGCAGAAAAAAAAAGACTGGCAACAATTGTTAGCTTAGGTGCCAATCTTTAAGAAAAAAGAAAAGAAAAGAAAAAGAACGACCCATGAAAAAGACAAGCCAAAAGTGGCTGTTCCAAATAAATGTAAAGAAATTACTATTACTTCTTATTTTTAAGCTGTATTTAAGTTGATATTTCCTAAGTGTGAGTCATTATTACATAATTTAGATGTAAAAAAATGGAAGAATAAAAATTATATGGAGAATATGCTCTTAGTAATGTTAACAATACTCATGGTCAGCACTTATGCATAACTGAATTTTTTTTTTTAAAGATTTTGTTTTTTCTTTTTCTCCCCAAAGCCCCCCAGGACTTAGTTGTGGGTCCTTCTAGTTGTGGCACGTGGGACGCTGCCTCAGCATGACCTGATGAGCGGTGCCATGTCCATGCCCAGGATTCGAACTGGCAAAACCCTGGGCCACCAAAGCGGAGCTCGAGAACCCAGCAAACCCAACCACTCGGCCACGGGGCCAGCCCTAACATAACCCAATTCTTAACTGCAGTTACGTGTGAGTGGCAAGATTATGGGTAATTTTAATTATGAAATTCCAATTTTTTATACTAAGTAATCAAAAGATATTTTTATAACCATCAAAACATATTGAACAAAAAGCAAAGTAAGTAAGAATAAAATTAAAAATATAATGAATATGTTTATTTCCCATATCTCTTTTTTCCTCCCCAACATTTCACTCAGCATTCTCTTTCCTTTTTTTGGTGAAGAAGATTGGCCCTGAGCTAACATCTGTGCCAATCTTCCTCTATTTTGTATGTGGGATGCCACAACAGCATGGCTTGGTGAGTGATGTGTAGGTCCATACCCAGGATCCAAGCTGGCAAACCCCGGGACACTGAACTGGAGTACGTGAACTTAACCATTACACCACCAGGCTGGCCCTTAGTCAGCATGTTCAAATGAAACATTATCTGTGATTAACTTAAGAGCTGGAACTTGTTGTTAATAAGGCAGTGCTGAAATGCTCATATCAAGGTGGGTAAAACTAAGGAGGGTGTTAATATCCTCCAGCATTTAGAAAGACTGAAGGTCAGAGGGTGACTATTAAACCCAAAGAATTAGCAAAAGTTCTCAAGAATGCACTGGTAGGAAAACAGTTCCCTTAAAAATAATGGTAACTCAATGTACAAAAATGAGTTGTACCTCTATATAATGGCAATAAACAATCTGAAAGTAAAATTAAGAAAATAATTTCAGGGGCCGGCCCCATGGCTGAGTGGTTAAGTTTGCATGCTCCGCTTTGGCAGCCCAGGGTTTCACCAGTTTGGATCCTGGGCACGGACATGGCACTGCTCATCAGGCCATGCTAAGGCAGCATCCCACACGCCACAACTAGAAGGACCCAGAGCTGAAAAACTAAAAATATACAACTATGTACCAGGGGGCTTCGGGGAGAAAAATAAAAACTAAAATATTTAAAAAAAAAAAAAGCAAACAAACAATCTTGTAAAAGAATAAAGTTGGAAGGACTACACTTCCCAATTTCACAACTTACTAAAAAATTGCAGTAATCAAAACAGTGTGGTACTGGCATAAGGCATAAGACTTTATGGCATAAGACACAAAGATCAATGGAATAGAATTGAGAGTCCAGAAGTAAACCCATACACCTATGGTTAACTGATTTTTAACAAGGATGCCAAGATCATTCAGTGGGAAAAAAGAGTCTTTTCAATAAATGCTGGTGGGATAATTGGATCCATATGCGAAAGAGTGAAGTTGAGCCCTTACCTCACACCATGTGCAAAAAATTGACTCAAAATGGATCACAGACCTAAATGTAAAAGTTAAAACTATAAAACTCTTAGAAGAAAAACATAGGCAGAAATCTTCATGACGTTAGATTTTGATTATAGCTATAACACCAAACACACAAGCAACAAAAGAAAAAGTAGATAATCTATTGAAATGAAAACTTTTGTGCATCAAAGAACACGATCGAGCAAGTGAAAAGACAGCCTGGTAGTTACCCAAACAATTAAAAGTAGTTGCTATATAACCAAGCAATTCCACTCCTAGGTATATACCCAAAAGAACTGAAATCAGGTGTTCCAAGAAAAACTTATAAATGAATGTTCATAGCAGGGCTATTTACAATAGCCCAAAGTGAAAACAACCAAAATATCTATCAACTGATGAATGGATAAATTGTGGTATATCCACACAATGGAATGTTATTTGGTCATAAAAAGGAATGAAGTGCTGATACCCACTACAAGGATAAACCTTGAAAACATTATGCTAAGTCAAAGAAGCCAGACATGAAAAGCCACAAATTGTATGTTGCCAAATGTCCAGGACAAGCAGATCCATAGAGACAGAAAGCAGATGGGTTGCCGTGGGCTGTGAAGGAGAGAGAAAAAGAGAAGTGACTGCTTAATGAGCACCTAGTTTCTTTTGAGGGCGATGAAAATGTTCTGGAGTTACATAGTGGCCACACAACATTGTGAATGTAGTGGAAGCCACCAAATTGTATGTTTTAAAATAGTTAAAATGGCAAATTTTATGTTATGTGAATTTTACTTCATTTTTTTTTTAAGTTAAGAGAAAAAGTGAAAAAAGCTGAACAGTAGGCAAAACCCCAGCAGGCTCGATATGGGATTGTTTCCAAAACCCAGTTCTTGGGGTGAAGCCAAGTAAGTTGCAATAGGACCTCTCCCTTACCAGGGGCAGCTCTCCAGTTCTTAAGCGGCCCGATTCTTGCCTCATCGAAATCAATTAATAGAGTTCTTGGTGTCTGCCCTAATCATGCAGACAGACAAAATCTAGTTAATAACCTTCTCTCCCTCCCCAACACTGAAAAATAAGATAAATAGAATCTATCTCCATAATTTTACTTAGTCATTTAGTTCAGTAGCATCTGTTTATCATGATTTACAAGAACTTGGCTGGCAATGAGACTTGCAGGAAGCATTTGCATAAAGGAATTTTATTTACATATTTTTCCTCCTTAAGCACTAGGATACTCAAAATGGTCATGTCTTGGAAATTCAGGCAAGCTCCAGTGGGGAATCATTAGTTTTTTAAAAGCCATACTGGACGGTCTTTAAGAAATGTGAAACATTTACGGCTATTCAATTTAGAAGACAAGCTTGAGGATCAGTCTATTGAAGAACGCGAAATCAAATAAAAATAAGAGAAAACTGAAATACTGGTTCCTGCCGATACAGCTTGCCTGCTAAGCATGTGAGAAAAGAGAATTTGACATCCGTAGCATAAGCTCACAGAACAGTCTGTCCTTGGGTACTTGGGTAGGAGAAAAAAGCACTCTCTATGTTTTTCTCTGAAACTTTAAAACTTCAGGTTTATATATGTGAGTATATTTCAGAATTCTTCAGATAATACTTTTTATATGATAAAATTAATTGTGTTTCTCTCTCCCATATATAAAGTAAAAAAGGCAAGCTAGAGAAAAGTATGTAGTGACTAGTATGCTGCCATTTATATGAGAAGGCAAGAGGAGGGTAGAAATATATATACCTATTTGCTTTTATCTTTGAAAATCAAAGTATAAGACATAAAATTTTTTAAAATGTTTACCAATTGAGGGAAAGAAGGATCAGGGTGGAAGCATAGGGAAATAATCTAGACTTCTCTGAAAATGTCTTATTTTGTAAGCTTGAATTTGGAAATATGTAACTGTTTTACATCATTATAAAACAAAATTTTAAATCCTAATTTTTAAAAAAGCAGTCCTTAAAATCAAAAGCAAAATAAAACAAATGAATCTAATAATGTATCAAGTTGGTGGCTTAACCAAAAAAGAGGAAGAGTTTGAAATGATTTTAAAAACAGTAATTTGTACCAAAGGACTTACACTAAAAACTAAAACAAAAAAATCTTAAACTGTTTTCAGTAATATTAATATTTTAGCAATAATATTCTGAACCATGTATGTATATATATATATGATGATATTACCAATATATTTATATGTAAATACTAACATATAATTGCTTATATATAAGCATATTAATATAAGTTTTATATATATGTATACATATAATATACAGATAGATAATAGATATGAAAGAAATGTATTTTGAAAACAAAACATTTTGGAGAAATAGTTGATTCTAGGCTTAGGGCAGAAAATGCATAAGGTGAACCTGGCACGTTTCCTTACCAGAATACAAAGGAAAATATCAAAGACCACTGGGGCCATATCAGAAGGATGCAGGAGCCTACATGAAGAGGCTCCCATTGGGCCAAAATTGGGCATCAATAAGAATAATAACTTCAGTGGACTGAAACACATCAAATATTTGAAAAATCCAAGAGTTCGTATGACACTTAAAAAAAATTCTTGGTAGGCAGCACTGGAGGATACTAGAGAACTAATTTTAGACTATGAAACTGGTAAAAAAAAAAAAAAAAGTCCTTAATAGGCTTTTCTGTACCAACTCTACCTAGGATAATTAAATAGTTGATGAGGGGAAGTTTCCCATTGATTAATGAAGAAAGACAAAGAGAATTTACAGGAATGTTCATCATGGCCACTAACAATAAAAAAGGGAGACAACGGGATGGTGAGTCTTCTGATGTCCGTCCACAACACTGTCTATAAGGTGCTGTCCCTGCCTCTGAATCAGATCAAGCTTCTAGATCTGATAGAGAAGACAGACGAAGACGTTAAATGAATCATGGGGTTGCAATTAGTAAAACGTGGGAAACTCTACGGGAAAAAATGTTTTTCTCAACAAATAAACTGCAAGGGGAAAAAAGGGAGGGGAAACATTAATTAAAAGGGACACACATGCTTACATACATACATACATAAATAAGTTAAGACTCCTAAATTCAAATAGACCAACCGTATAAACAGGGGGTGTGGGCGGAATAGTGAAAATTTGAATTACTGACTGGGTATTTGATATTAAGAACTCGTTAATTTTATGTAGGTGTAATAATTATAGTTTGGTTATGGTTTTAAAGAGTCATTATCTTTTAGAAATACTGAAGTGTGTATGAATGTCATATAATCTCTGGGCTTTGCTTCAAGATAATTCAGTAGGTTGGGGGGGGCAGTAAAGGAGTATGGATTTAACAGGATGGACCATGAGTTGATCATTGCTGAAGTTAGTGATGGGCATATGATGCGGGGGGGGGTCTCTTCTCTCTTAAAAAAAAAAGTTCTTCTATACACTCAATTTTTGCCACCAAATGTTTCCCCCCGACAAATGGATAACACTTACAGCTACCATATCTAAAATTATCCTTTGGTACCTAAATTTGTAGCTCATTTGTAGCTCAACAATACGTCTTTACTCAATAGGATAGAGGTATTCCTTTAAAGTTAGTATGAAGAAGTAAATTGTATTTTTCTGTAGAAAAATACATTATTAGAAACACATAACTTTTAATGAATTGACCATGGCAACTTCATAGCAGGCTAAGCATTATATCACAAAGGAACGTTAAACCTCACAGAATTTCATGCTTTCTACCCAATATTTCTTCTCTACCATAATTTTAGTTCTTTCTACCCAAATCTCAGGGACTTTCCTGCCCATGACACTCATCCTTTGATAAATATTTAATAAATATTTGTTGAGTACCTACTACATGATAAGGGTATTTGGATCAGGAACGATTTTGCTCTGAAGGACGTCATGGTCTTATGAGGGGAAAAACTAAAACATATACCTATGGGGGGAGGTATTATGTATTATGATCGGGGTATGTAGCCAGGTCTATCAGAAGTCCTCAGAAGACTGGTTCGAACATCTCTTCCCAGGCCAGGAAAGCATGCATGGCTCTTGCGTCTTCATAAGTTACTTAACCTCGTTGAATCTGTTAAATTCTAAAATACCTGCTATGAATAGCCAAGATACATACTGCACTGAGCACTGTGCCTGGCACCTAGGAGGTGCTTACTAACTCTAGTTTCCCACTTTTGGCAAATATTTTTAATGTTGGGTTGTTGCAATCATGCATTATCAGCGGGTACTTTCATCTGACAACACTTCCAACAAAATTCCTTAAATCCAAGGCACAGGATTACATAAAACAATGTATTTTTAACTTATTTGACCAGCTATGCACATTTGCAATCCTACAGGCTGAGTTCACCTGTAGTGAGCCATGCCTCTCATTTTGGTGTCTAGTCAAGCAGCTCACCTCCTCTCCCCCATTGTTGGGCTGCACCTAAGTTCACCAGAACTCTGGGCAGCTTAGGTCTACAGAGCAGCCCCACGCTCTCCAAAATTCCCAATCTCCTACCTTCCTCCATGCCTGTAATTAAGAATTGCTGCAGTTTCTAGAAATCTATTTTAACCCAAGATTTAGGCATAACAATCTAATTACAGCATTGCTCATAATAGCAAAAGGTTGTTAACAATCCAGATACCCCAAGACTGGAAATTGTTTAATAAGGGCCATCCATATAAACAAATACTGTAAAGCCATTTAAGATATTTTGACATTCTTAATGCTAAAGAAGTTGTATTTCAGGGATAAATGCTACCATATCAAACAAAATGCAAGGGAGATTGAAAAAACCAAAATGTTAGTGACTTTTAGCCTTGAGTGGTGTTTTCTTTGCTTCTCGCTCTTTTCCTCCAGCAAGTCTTTCATCACCTGGGTATTATAACATAAATGCCATGCCAATTTCTCTCCAACCACAAGACCAATTCCTTACACATTCCCAAGCAAAGATCCCCAGCTCCCTTACCGCGGCTCCAAGCTTTAGTCCATCCTCCATTGTCTCCTAGCGACACCGCCTCTGAAGTTCTTGCCCTCCTCCTCAGCTCCTTCCCCAATCTTGTAGTTGGAGAGTCTTCTCCTACCCACAGGACGTCAATGCCTTGAAGCTAAAAGCCTCAGGGTTTCCAGCATCTGTGCTGAATGGTCCCAAACCCGGGCTTCCTACTGGGCTTCCTACTACCCTCCATCTCTCCTGACCACACAAGCCCTCACCCCACCCAGCCCCGCCTGTCTCCCTACTCAACAGGGTTTCCATATAAACCATGTCAAGCAGACTTGTCCCACACGCAAGATGCCCTTGTTCTCACTGACAGGACCTGATTAACAGCTCCCTCTTGTACCTTTCTGAGTCCTAAGACAGGCAAGCTCAGCTTTAGTTTAAAAAAAAAAAAGGGTTCTCCCTAGAATATTCCAGTCTAGCTCTGCCCCCTTAGCTATGTGTCATCGGGCATTTTTCTCAACTTGGCTGGATTTACTTCCTCATCCTAGAGATACTACCCCACAAATGTATGGTTAGCATTAACATAAAATAACATTTGCTCATCTTTCATTCCCCTCAGGACTTGCTATCACCTTCTTCTCAGAATTTAATACTCTCCGGCCGGCTCCAAAGCACCGATCTCATACTCCATCCCCCTGGTATGCAAATAACTCAATTTTCTACCTGACCTTGAGCTATCAGGAGCTCCCTCTCACTTTTTCTTCTGAAAGCAAAATAAAACACAAGTAGACCCCTCCTGCAGCACTCTCTAACGAGCGCCTTTGCCTCTCCTCATTATGAAACTACTGAAGCCAAGTCTAGTTTCTATTTCATTTATCAGCCCCTTAGTAGGTGGAGTTAAAGGTGGATACCATCTCCACCTCAAGGAACCCAGGCTGGAGAGACAAAAATAATTCCTGTACCATGACTGCCACGATACTTTTCACGTCTAATCGTCAAAACCCAAGTTCTCTCAACGTTAAGGATGGTGTGTGGACTTGGCAGTGGGGTGTGTGGGAGAAAGGACAGGGCTCCCACAAAGTGAAGGCTGAGGCTTAGCAACTGATGTTTCCTTCTCATAAGATGGCAGCCATACAACATTCACGGGCCCATCAATGCCAGAAAATGTCCAGGAACGAGAAGTGCCAGCTACTTGTCCTCTCTTCATTCCTACTCAGGACGTTATTTCTAGGTTTTTGTCTCAGTTCCTCCACTAGATTGTAAATCCTTTAAGGGTAAGACCTCAGAATCAACTGTTACTGGTCAATGTTTTTCATGAAAACCACATTAGTTCCACTTCATAATATTAAAACATGGTAACACCAGAAATGTTCCAAACCACCAATTTTGATTAACTCTAAAAGCTTAAGCTTCCCAATTACACACCTAAAAGGGTTGAATGACATTTGGGTTCTTAAGATTCTAAGAGTTTATGAAAGAAATACCTGTTTCTTTCAGATCTATACAGAATACTAGTTGTACGACTTCATTTAGCTTCATTTTCTCCCCACGTGAATTTGTATGGGCTAAACGTAGTTTCTCATATAAGTCTAGAGCAAACAAACTTTCTGTGAAGTGCCAGATTGTAGACATTTTAGGCTTTGTGGGCCATACTGTCACATGCGTTTTTTTACAACCCTGTAAAAATGTAAAAAAATATACTTAGTTCACGAGCCATATGAATATAGGCCGTAGTAGGATCTGACCCACAGGCTGTAGTTTGCCGACTTTGGTCTAAAGAATTGGGTTGAGAGCTTTTAAACTTTGCCCTTTTTGTATTTTGATTCTCTCAAATCCCAGAACAGGCCTCAAGGCACATTGTGCCTTTAATAAGTATTCAAACGGCTGATAAAAGCAAGCCAGGTATTGTGAAATTGCTGTTATTTCTTGGGTTGGCAAATGTTAAAGGAGAAGAAAACAACACTGTAAAAGTTCCTGGGCCCATATCACTGTCTGTCTGGCGATGGAGCCATCTTAGCTGATTTTCTTTGTTTTTTAAAGATTGGCACCTGAGCTAACGAGTGTTGCCAATCTTTTTTTTTTTCTGCTTTTTCTCTGCAAATCCCCCCAGTGTATAGATGTGTATTTGTTTTAGTTGTGGGTCCTTCTAGTGGCATGTGGGACGCCGCCTCAGCATCGCTTGATGAGCGGTGCCATGTCTGCGCCCAGGATCCAAAGCGGCAAAACCCTGGGTCCCCGAATCGGAGCGTGCAAACTTAACCACTCGGCCCCAGGGCCGGCCCCTTAGCTGATTTTCTGACCACAGCTATTAGTCCTATCACCAAGCCAGGCCTTGTTCACAAGAGCTCACCCTTGACCTCCAGAAACTTGAGCCAAAACGGAGACTCCAGAAAAGGGAGAAATGGTCTTCTGTTTAAATATGAGAAAACAAATTAGGATTCAGGGCAGTAAGATTGAGTAGTAAAGACAAAAAAAAAAAGGCACACAAGCTAGAAGAAACGTTTTATTATTAAAATAAAAAACTTTGTATAAAAGCATTACAGATCAAAAGCTCTATTTACATTTATTGATTCAAGGTCCAATTATGCATCAAACCCAGAACAGGCACAGCCAACAGGGTGCACATGCAAAGCAAAAGAGACACACAGGCACTCAGAGTCCACCTCTACCACACGATTGATTAATGCAAAAAAGAGAGGAGGGGAGACAACACAGGAAATCTGCCCAGAAACTCAGCTGGCAGAGACGTCAAGTTAACAAACTGCCGAAGGTCACCCATCTCCAAAAAGGCACTTCTCATTGTTCTAAAAGTGCTTAAAACCTGAACACGAACCCTGCGCCTAGCTTCTAATTTCTTCAAGAAAGCAAACACTGCAAATTGTAGGCTGGAATTACTATCAATTTTCCATGCAAAATGATCAAGAATTTGAAAAACTTTACATGGTCAACTGAAATAAACTTGGCAAACTACCATGATACTGAGGTCTTACGCCATGAACTCAAATCAGCCTCTTCTCTTCCCCTAGGAAGGTGAAGCCTCATCATCCTAATTCCCCAAGATGTCTTTTCTATACAATGATTTCAAGTCCAGCACTGCCCACAACCCTCGTGGTCCTGACTGTGTGTGCCACATGCCACGCGTAATCTCATGGTGGAAGTAAATAGCAGCACCTAAGTCTCAACTGTGACAAATATTATAAGCATAAAACATGGAATATTCTCAGGAGAGGCATCTAAAGTAAGAGACTCCACTTTCCAACAGTTACCTAATTTTTCCACATGGTTTTAAGACTTTTGTGCCTTGATTCTTTAAAAAAAAAAACATGTCAACTAGTATGAACATTAAACCACACTCGTTTTTGTGTAAACTAGTTAGGGCTGTTGTCTGGAATTCAATAGATGTAGTTAGTTAACACCAATAACTGTGTTTCTACCTAAGTGCTTGGTTTTATGGGTGGATTCCAGGGCTATTTCAACACCAATTAAATCAAACATGTGTTCATAAAATTGTCATGTAAGAAGAATCCAGAAACTAAATGGTGGGAGAGACCACTGGAAATAGAGAGAGGCGGGTGGTATGGGGTGAGGGGTGGGGGAAAGCAAAGGAGAAATTGCAAGAGGGCAAAGTAGAGCTAGCAATATACCTCTGTGATACTCAGAAACACTAGGACATCTAGTGAGATTAACTTGATTTGAGTTTCCTATAAAAAAGACTGATCATCAAAATTGTTAACTTGGGTTTCAATCGCATGACAAAATTGAAAACATTAACAAGGAAGATATGCGCAGTGGAAGGCAGGTAGTGGATCTTCCAGATATCATGCTTGCATTTCAAACTCCTGTTTCAGACTGAAAAAGACAAGGAAACACGTCACGATATAGTTTTCAACCCAAGAAAAATGTTATTATTGATTTATACGTATGGTCGAGTGCACACATTTCAAAGTGTAAAACTTGAACTTTTATCCACACACATGCACTCAGGTCACTGCCATCCAGATAAAGATATAAAATGTTTCCAACACTCCAAAAGACTCCCAATGTGCCCCTTTCCAGTCAATACCTGCACCCCAGCCCCAAGATAAAGACCACACATCGTCTTTTTATTAAGACACATAAATGAATGTAAGATTTGGGTGTGAAAAAGAGAAAATAAACCAGCCATTACCTTTTCAAGTAAGCATGCACATTCCCAAAGCCATGGTATTTGGCTAAATACACAAGGACCCCGGTTGCACACCGCCCGTCTCGCTGCCGACAGAAACTGCAGTTGCAGATTCCACGACAAGGTGGGCAATGCCAGTTCTGAAGGAGAATTGTGAAAAGGTACGATTAAATCAAATCTTACTTTCCCCCCTTACTTATCTACTCCTATTTAACCTCTAAAGTGGGTATTATCAATTGCATTTAACTCTTTTATCTTTTCATGGATTAAAAAAAAAAAAAACCTTAACATGGTTAATATCCATTAGTCATGCCAAATGTTCCCTAGGAAATCCAGCAGGAGTTACACAGCAACTACCAGGGGTAAATGGAGAATCAGCTTCCCCTGAACGGCCGGTCCCAAGCCCTCTGGAAGTGGCTCACACCCTCCCAGCACCAACACAACGAATTCACCTGCGTCCCCTGAAAGGAATGCTCCCACAACACTGAGGGCTCAGTCCTTTCCCTGATGCCTTCTTTCTGGCCCTGTTAGCTGGCAGCTGACCTTCAAGCCCATAGGACCATCCCTTAAGGCACCTACTGGATCCAGCAGAGCTTCCTTGACCTCTTCACCATAACGGTTTCGAAGGCAGGGACCGCAGAATTGACCTCGAACGCCCCAGCACTCTGGGTTTCTGCAGTTTGTTTTGGTATCAATAGTTTTCTGGCGGCATTGATGACAAGTAGATCCCTACGAATAACAGGTAAATAAGAAGAAAAAAATCACCGCTTTTTGTAGAGAAAAATGGTGTAAAGAATGTCCTTCTTTGTGTGGAAGGTCTGACATTTTGTCTCTGAATCCTATTTCACATCTACATACACAACTATTTGCCAGGGCATGCAAAGTATCTACAAGGATGGCGGTTTCATTCAAATATTAATGCAGTCAGCCCTCATATCTGTAGCTTCTCCATCCACAGGTTCAACGGAACGAGGATCGAAAGGCTTACAATGTGTCTGTAACTGAATATGTACAGACTTCTTTTTCTTGTCATTATTCCCTAAACAACACAGTATCACAACTATTTACAGAGCATTTACATTGTATTAAGTATTATAAATAACCTAGAGATGACTTAAAGTGTATGGGAAGATGTTCGCAGGTTATATGCAAACACTATGCCATTTTATATATGGGACTTGAGCATCCGTGGATTTTGGTACGGGGGGAGTGTCCTAGCGCCAACGCACCATGCATACCGAGTACCAAGAGATGACTGTATTATGAAAACTACTTTTCTTTAAGACAAGACCTCATCATGCAAAAAAACCCCTGCCCACATCCTTTTTTGGCTTGAGCACACCACCATATCGCTAGCACCTATCTATGTAGACACACGTAATCGATACATAGTAAATACAGGTTGAATGAATCAATTTCTACATTAAGAGAAAAGATTTAACGCTACTGAAGATTTACCAAGAGGGCTAAATCCAAGGATGCTTCAAGACTCTTCTCTTATATGAACAAAACACACAGGCACACATCCCACACGTTAGGATCTTTAGAACATCAGCAAAACTCGAACGGAAGCTATCCTTCCTCTCTCACGGATGTTTGCATTTTTGGACCTAATTCAGAGGCTCTCACCAATGAACGGTTGTATATCTTCTCTCGAGAGTTGTTGCAGATGTTCTCCAAGTCTTCCTCTGTGATTTCCTCCACGGGTCGAATTACGTGTGGGAGGGTCATGGACCCGGGGCGGCGACCTCGGGGCACGTCATCTCCCTGCACAAGAAGAAGCATGGAACAGTGTCCTTACTGGCTCTCCCCAGCTCTGAATCTCAGATAGTTGACTGTAATTCCTGCACAGAGAATTCGACCTGGAAACCCTTCTTAGAGCTTATGGAGAGGGGGCAAGTCATAAGTCTACTAAGGACAATAGGATGACATTATGGAGATGATTCCTACAGTTAATAAAAGCTGAAGAAAACACTCTCTCACCTACTCCAAAAAGATCATCAAATAAGTTTATGTGACATTCACATTCTGAATGGTTTGACAACAACATTTAATACGGATCATCTGGTGTGGAGGCTATGTGTGTACCTGTGCTGTGTGCATGATGCTGGGCCTACAGAAGAGGAAAAACAGAAGAGCAGGCACAAATGCGGAGCACTCACGTTCATGTAGCCATCCACGGCCTTCCTCTTCCTCACCAGCATGTACTTATCATCCTCCTCCTCCTCCTCCTCGTCCTCCTCTGTGGGTAGAGCACTAAGGGACCCAAGGATCCGGGACCTCGACCTGGTAAGAGGACGCGCTCTCCGCTCAGGGTTTCTTCTGCAAGCAACACCTGGGAACGTACGCCTTCGGGGTGTCTTTGATTGCTAAACAAAACACACAGGACGGAACTCATTTATTCCAGAACAAAGAGAAGTGGCACCTCCTCCTTAAGTATGTTTTCATTTAAGTAAAAGGACAGCTCCATTTTCTCATTTTCTTTGTCCTTTCTATAATGCATCAAAAATGAGCCCAAAAACAATACAGCCATTGTAATTCTGCTTTTGTAACATCTAGCCTGGTTTCTCTCAAATGAGAGATGATCTACTCGCTTTTCTACTTAATAAAGGCGCAAGAATGGATCTCGTTTTCCAAAGAAAGCTTTTCCACGACATCTCTTGGGCCCTGAAACATACTCACTGTTTCTATATTGCACAAGAGAGAAATGTATGTATGGTTTTCCTTCTTCCATTCCTTGTGTGCTTTTTCCCTTTCTTCTCAGGGAGAGGTGGGGAAAGGAAGTCTTATCTTTTGTACCACAGCAGACACACCACATTCCCCTGAGTGGCACCAGCTTAGTTCCTCAGAACATAATCACATATATTAGGCCATGACTTGGTTAAGAAAATTGTTTTTTCCTTCTTTTTTCTCATTCTCAGATTTTAAAAACATCGATTCCATGGCATCCATCTACCATGTGGGAGGAATGTGCTAATGCTGGGAATACAGAAAAAATTTCTTTACAATCTTGACTCCCTGCCCTTGAGAGGCTTAGTCTACTTGGGAAGGAGAAAAATAACCAATCAAAACGGGTTTGAGTACTACAGGAGTTCACACGAGGCCACACCTGCCCCAGGAGGCAAGGAAGAACTCCCAGAGATCTGTCAGAGGTGTCCTCTATTTCCTCTTAGTCCGTCTATAAGACCACACAAAATAAGGAAACTGGATTCTAAAATATCCTAACAAATCTACCTTAGACCCGCGCAAAATCCTCCCACACGAACAAGCACTTACACTTACTGCACGGGGGCCCGGGAGGGAACGCCGTCCAGGGAGCGCGCCGGGGAAGCTGTCTAATTCTGACATCAGTTTTGCAAGCTGAAAAGGGAGGACAGAAATGATGGGTACAGAACCGCTGCTGAAAATGAACCACCTCTGGAAATGACAGTAGCACATCTCAAAGAGTTTCTCATTTCCCCTATACACTTACCAAGACTTTAACAGATTAAAAAAGAGACAAGTTAGTTTAGGGAAAGAAATCCATTTTAAAGCACATGTTATGAAGACTTCACAGCTACGGTGAAAATAATTCTTAGGACACAGATACAAGCAACAAGTGGCTTAGAGAAGAGCCGGGAAGAGTTAGTTCTAACACACTCAAAGTCAGATACCTACCATGGCTTTGTTTTGCTTTATATTTAAAGCCCTTTTCTCCAAAAAATTCATGCCATTTTCATCTTCTGAATCCGAACTGGAATCGGTCACAGAATTCTCCGAGGGTTCGGGGGGCGCTGCTCTTTTGTTGGGTGCCCCCCTGGTGTTTCGCGTTGGAAATTTCATCGCCACCCGGAGAGGCCCGGCCCGTCTACACTGGCTGCGGGTCCTGCAGCCCGCACGGTCTGACTGCACCGCCTGCAGTCTCTAGTCAATCAGAACAATCGAGTCATTAATGACTTGTTGATGGTTGGACAGGCTACCCCCGCACGACTACAAAATCCCTTCTGGACAAAAGACACTTCCAGCAAATAAATTTTAATTGAACACTTTCTTTGTCAATTTTAATTGACAGCTCTGGGTAACAAAATCAGGAATTACAAATACAACAATCTGAGTGCAGCCGAACTAATGTAGCCTATCTGGGACACACAGTTATCTTCACAGCCCCTAGCCCAGTGGTTCGGAGCTAACTTTTTAAATGCAGAAAATCCAGCTCCCTTTTTAATTTCTTTAACAGTAGATCTTTCTATCTTTATGCATTTTAAAAGAATTCCTATACGTACAAATATGTGTTCTCCCATAAACATGGTTTTGATGCTTATGGCAATATTAAACTTTACTAAAGATGTCAATGCCCTAATCTACTTTTTAAAAAACACTGTGGTAAAATATACGTAACATAAAATGTACCATTTTAACTATTTTTAAGTGGACAGTTCAGTGGCATTAAACATAGTCACACTGTTGTCAACAATCACCACTATCCATCTCGATGGAATACTATGCAGCAATAAAAAGGGACGGAGTACTGGCTCCCACCACAACATGGAAGAACCTTAAAAACAGTAAGCTAAGCTAAAGAAGCCAGTCACAGAAGACCACACATTATATGGTGCCATTTATACAAAATGTCCAGAATAGGCAAAACTACAATGATAGAAAATAGACTGGTGGTCGTCAGGGACTGAGGGTGTTGGGAAAGGAATGCAAAGTGACCATTAATGGGTGCAGGGTTTCTTGGTGGGGTAATGAAAATATTCTAAAATTGACTGTGGTAATGGTTGGGGAAAAACAAACACACAAAAAACGAGAGAGAGAAGAAAACATATTACTCATAAAGTCCCAGAAATGGAAGACTCGTTTTTTAACATTCAAAACTTTCTTAAATCCCCACAGCTTTTAGTACTTTCCATGTACTTTCAGTGCGCACGAATTGAGAGAATGTAAAGGGACAAAAACTTTTATGAATTCTTATGACTTTTAATGTTATTAATGGCAACAAATAACATCTACAAAGAACTGAAACACTGCCCAGAAATGATTCAGGCTTCTCTATTCAATGTTGGGGTCCCATCCAGATTTGCACACGAGCCCGCCATAACTCCAACACACACTGCTTTAGACCAACATCAGTTATTAGAGGAAATACTACACTATCATGAAGTAAGAGAGTGACAAAACACTCCTTGGTCAGGCGCTCTCACTTATGTCTGTGTCACTCAAGTGTGGTCCCAGGCAGTGGACCAGTGTCAGACCACAGTGAGCTGAGGAGCATGCCTCTCACTGTAAAGCAACACACTGCTTCCTTTAATGAGAAAGGCCTGCTAACAAGAAAATAGCTGCAGAACTAAACAGTATGCTCAGGGAAGGTGGGACCAAGGTGCAGCAGCAGCAGCAGCAGCCTGTGCAGGACGACAGAGGTTAAAGGTAAGCCAGCATGCACAAGAAAAGCCGACCGAGGAGCAAAGGTGGAAGCAGGAAGGGCCCTGATTGTTATTATTCACACTCAAGCTGCTATACCTGAGTTCCCACAAGTTTTCCAGATGCAGGCATGGATCCACCATGGGAACCAACATTTACCAAAGGCCTGCTCTACGCCAGGCACCAGGCTGCGCACTTTGACTTAAATCCAAACGCAGCTCATCCTAAGGCCACACGTGCTTCCTTTGATTAGGCTGGATTTCTGTGGCAAGGGAAATCTGGAGGTTGGCCAATTTTATCTCACCAGTTTCCAAGATTTTCAGAGCCTACAAAATGTTCGGGCTTTACAAGTAGGACTACATTAGCAAAAACTACTTTGAAACATGAAGGAAATACTCTTAGAATGTTAAAAAGATCAACAAAATCTTCTGGCACGACTAAAACAAAAATTACAAGAAAAAAATTTTTTTTAAAGCAAGTGTGTCATGCCTCTAAATGTACCTTACTCTCGATATTGGTGAAATTCACAAACTCACCATTCCATCTTGTATCTCACTCTCTGAGAAACCGCAAAATGATTCATCGTCAGAGTCGGCATGAAAAATACTGGCCAGCTCGTTAGTGACATCTGGCCTTGGTTTCTGTAAAAATCCACAATGGTCTAACACATCTTGCACCTCACTTTCTGAAAAGCCGCAGAAAGATTCATTATCAGAGTCCTCATAAAAAACATTTGCCAGTTCTTCACTGATATCTGACCTGAATTTAGGTTTCTGTAAAATAAATAAATAAATGTGGTTGTGCATTTTTTTTTCCTTTTTCAAGAACCAATTTTCCACAAACCGTGCAGAGAGCAAATCACATTTACAAGTGCACTACAAGAGAAAAGCTTTTGTTACAAAGAAAAATGGTTCAGAGGTTTACAAATGATTTCTGAGTTGTTATGGCAAATCATCAAGCATGTTAGGTTAGGCGACATTTCAAAAGGATAGAATAAGTAGCTAATCTACCTCCAACAATTACTACCTAGAACCACAGCAAAAAGTGAAATGAAATTACAGTGCATACTGTATTTTCATAACGGCTGTATAGAAATGTAGGCAAAAAGCAAGCAGTTTTAATCACGCACAAAGCATTTGGGGCATTTTGAGCACTGCAGACTCAATTCTGTTTATTCTCAGGCAGCACTTACCGTGTTTGCAAAATTATCAGAAGCAAAACTGTCACAACTGTCATCAGAGGATGACGAGGTTTCCATGGAAATCAACTTCACATATCTGAATTTCTTGAAGTTCTTCTTTGCTCTGCGATCCTTTTGCTGCAAATGGAAATGGCAACACTGTTAAGTGGGCTGCTTACTCCAGTATCCAACTAAAGACATCATTTCTGAGTTTAGTAGGTTCAAACAGCACAGAGTAGATATGTCCATTTCTTGTACCCTATGTAAAAAAAGCAGGATTTGTAATTGTTACAAATTATTTTTTCAAAACTAGGTAAAATCCTAAAAAGGGATCCTTCTGAAGGAAAACTGTAATGGTATTTATCCATTTATTCAAACATCTGTAGAGCTACCCGTCTACCCACTTTAAGAGCTCCCAAGCTCTTAGCATGCATGATACTGAGCTCCCAAGGAGTTTAATGCTAAGCTCCTAAAATCTGCCCCTTTTAAAAAAAATTAGACTGTACTTATAAAAGGACATTTCAAAAGTACAAAATGGTAGAGTGATTTCCCTCCCTCAGCCAAAATCAAGCTAATGAGGTCTTTTTATGTAAGCTTTTGGGCTCTGTACTGTGATGCTAATTGCCCCAAACTACAAGAACCGGGCAGCACTGCCACTTCAAGATGGCAGGCTTTCCAAGCAGGAGGGGTCCAGTGATTTCGGCACAAGTCCTTACAAATCGAATATATCAACCCAGTGAACAAATTTTGTACAAGGAGCCAAGTTAAAGGTCAAACAGCACTCCAAAGCCAGGGAGAATGCCCGATTCTCCCTCTGTGCTCTCAGCCTGGCCTGACATTCAGCTCTCTCTGCAGGCTCCTTCGCTGGACAAGTCTTCAGTTTTTAAAAGTCCTTTCATAAGGCACAAATTACTTGTAAATATGAAAATGGTTTCTTCATTCATCAACACTGAACAACCTGGCACTGCTCATCAGAAAACGCAATTGGCATCTACCTCATGTAAAAAAGACAGCAGTTTCTGCCATTTCTTAATATTTAATGAAGTTTCTTAAATGTTGTATTAGTTCCCGTATTTTTACCTCCTTAAATATGGCCATGGAATAGCAGAAGCGGCTCCTTACACTGAAAACTTTGAAAGGGCAAGCTCTGCTTTGAGTCCCACAAAATAATTCCAGGATGTGAGGTGCCAGGTGAACAGAACACTCTTGACCTTCTTTCTACACCTAACATTATGCACTTTCGTCTCTTGCAAATAAAATTATTTTCAGGATGATGGTACCCAACCATCCTATGCTCCTAAGTAGACTCCATTCAATCATCTTTGTCTTTTCTCCTTTTAGAAAGGCAGGAAAGTGTGATACAATAGGTGGAGATACTATCTACTAAAAGGGATCTCAGAAACTCTCCATTTTTTCAGATAAATTCAAGGACCCAGGAAGGTGAAACAGACTGCATAAGATCCCAGGGCCAGAAGGAGAACCCAAGACTGCAATCTCCTAAAACAGCACTGCCTTGCATTACTGCAGGAATTATTGCCATCTACTCACGAATCTACCTCCAAGCAGGGACCCAAGATAGCCTCAAGCCAGGCATTCTCCTGGAAGCTGTCAGAGAAATACAAGTCAGCACATGCCAAGAGTTAGTCATCGGGCAAACCTATGCCTGCCGGATACATAGAAAGAAGCAAGGAAAACGGTCACGGTTGAGACGAACTTTTCTGGAAGGCAGGTAATAACTAATTCCGTCATTTAGTAGGTGTGTTTTTTTGTGCCAGGCGCTAGCTGTGCTTTCACATTACCATGTTTAATTCCTCGCCACAAAGGTGCTATAACTATTCCCACTTAACAAATGGGGAAACTGAGGCTCAGAGACGTGAAATGCATTACTCAAGTCACACGATGGCCCAACTTTGAACCCAGCCAAGGCAGATTTCAAGCACAGCCACACACGGCTTTCCTCATCCTGAAGGCCAACGCCCAGTTCCACCCGGGACGAGATGTGTCTCTGAAACCACGCCCTCGCGCACCCCAGAACCCCAGCCTCCCCACGTGTGTCCCTTACCCCTGATGTTTGTTTTAAGCGTGTCACTTTCTTCCTTTTCACCCAGCCCCCACCTTCTAACCTCTCCTGGGGCAGACTCTACGTTCCGGTTTCCGTTAAAGCAAAAAGTAACGTTCCCTTCAGGGCAACGTCCTGCAGCTGCGAGTAAGGCTGGGGGTGGGGCAGGGAGTGGCAAAGGAGCAAATTGTCGGCGAACATTTTGGACCCCCAGGTCCTTCAGTGGCGCTTAATCACCAACTGGGACTAAAGACGCCTCCCGCGATGTGCACAACCCAAGTTCTAAAGAGACTGGTTTGCGAGACCTTTAAACTTCAAACCCACCGACCCTCAGCGGTTAGAAGCGGCGGCCGGCGTGGTTGGGGCCAAAGCGGGTGGGGAGCGCACCCAAGGGCCCCCCAGAGCGCGCGGGAGGAGCCGCGGCGAGCCACCCATCCGCCCGGAGCTGCGCGCAGGAAAGGGCTGGGCGGCTGCAGAACAAACTCCAAAGAGCAGGGAGGGCGATGCTCCCCTCCGCGCCCCACCCGCCGGGCTCGGGCCAGTGGACACAATGGGGGACCGGCCAGCCCTCGCCGCTGTCCGGCCCCGGCGCACGTGCCCCTCGGGCACACGTGGCCTCGAGCTCCCCTGCGCTGCCAGCCATCCTGCAAACGGCTCAAATCTCCGAACCGCCCGCGCGCCGGGTGCGCACGCCTAGCGGGCACGGCCCCCGGCCCCGCATTACACCAAGTGCACAAAATCTGGGGCTCGCCTAAACGGGCGCCGCCCAGGACGGCCACCAGTTGATAAGCAGCACTCCGCCGGCGGAGCTGCAGGGAGTCGGCCCGCGCCCGGCACCCCCGCGCCCGCCCCTCGGGTTCGGCCGCCCAGCCCTCACCGGCCGGCGGCGAGCGTCCATGCTGGCGGCGAGCGCCCAGGTCGGCGCTCGGAGCGCGGAGAGCGGAGCAGCCGCGCGCGCCGCGTCCCACCGAGCAGGAGGAGCCGGCGCCGCGCGGCCGGCGGGCGGGGCGCGCAGACCCGGGCCCGAGGGGCGGGGCCCGGCCGGCTTTCCCGCGTCGGGGCGCAGGTCCTGCAAGCTGTGCTAACAGCCCGCCCGGGCGCGAGGCCCGCGTGGCCCCGGGGCAGAAACCGGCCCCCCAGATATTCTGAACTGAGCGATCGCCTTGGAGTCTCCTAAAATCCGCCTTGCAAGACTGGCGGTTTTAGGGCTCCAGAGACCCTCTCTTTACGTGGCTGCACGGTCCTGAGCGAATGGCGCGAAAGTGGTTCGTATTGCTCCGGGGTTAGCAGGCTGATTTGCATGAATTCCGGGGCTGGGAGAGGAAAAGTGGAGATGGGGGATGGAGAGCGGCGCGAGTCCCGCCCGGCTTGGCACCCAGCACTCTCACTGTGGCGTGCGGTTTACAGTATTAAAAGTTAATTTAAAAATCAAAGAATCGAGCACGAACTCTCCCCTTGATTAGCCCTGTCACTGTCCCTGGGTGTAGCACCTCTTATCTGGTAACCAGACCATTATCTGAAGCAATAACGTGAGTTAAATCCTGATCTTTCTTTCCAGAAAGCTCATGAAGCTGAGCTGTTATTTTACATAAGACTTGTGGTTTTTAAATTAGAGAAAACGGCACTGCTTGGTTAAGACTTATCTATGGGATAATGAAGTCTTTAGAGATTATCTGTGTTAAAACGTTTTGGCGATCCTTTCTCCCGTCGGAATTTATAATTACCTAAACCACAACGAACGTGAGATATTTTTCGTCGCCCTCTTAATCAAACCTGACATTACGACGAAATAAAGTGAGGCTTTTTTATTTCTTATGAAGAGCAGGGGGGAAAGTTGCTTTTAGAAGAAAAAGTCAAATAAACGGCGTTGTTTTAAAAGACCTTAATTATAATCTTACATTTAAGACAAGCGCTTGAAACGACAACATTCGAATTTTCCTCCTTCAAAACTTTTCTCTCCGGAATGATTCCTTAGCAGTAAGACAGCATGCGTGGACACACTGCGTTCCTCTTCAGATGTGCTGAATACAAAAACTTGTGAGCAAGTAATGATGCACGAGAACAATGGATTGCAGGAATTGGAAGGGGCTTGGTCTGAGCCTTTGAGCCTTTCTAAAACACGCCTGCCCACGGTCACTGCCATAGTGCAAGGGACAAAGAACTCACGGTCTGGAAGGTAGGCGCCGGGAGAAGAGCCTGTTGGTCTGTCTGGCGAAATTCCTGGCAGGAGCGGGGACCCTCCATAAATATTTGTTGAGTAAATAAACAACGATATGAATGGTGAATGAACTGAAATTGTCCTTAGTGCTGTGTCCTGGGGAATACAATCTTGTGCCACTAAAATTAAATATATGACAATTTGGAATTGTGAAACATAAAGTAGGGGAAGATTAAGTCACTTTGCTTATGAGAGCTTCTGTTAGGAAAATTCTTAGTTCTCCTGGGGCATTAGAAAATAATTTAGTTTACATATTTTTTAAGGTTAAGATCTCTGGTCTGTCAGTCTTTTTAATCATCAGGAAAATGCAAATTAAAACAAAGAGTACAGTTTCACTTAGACTGGCAAAAATTAAAAAGCGTGATAATATCAGGTGCTGGTAAGGATATGAGGAAATCCCTGCAGTGACGTCAGTAGTGTAAATTTTTACTCCAGAGGGCAATTCAAGAATAGTTAGTAAAACCCAGCAAAACCACTTCCAGATATATACTCTAAAACAAAGTTTTTCACACTGCAGGTTAGAACCCATTGGTGAATTGTGAAATCAATTTAGTGGTTGCAACTAGCATATTTTTTTCTTCTATCTTTCTTTTTGGAACAGAATTTTAAAAATAAGTGTAGTAAATGTGAGTATTGTTTCCTGAAACTTTTGTGTCACTTTCACGTGTGCTGTATAAAATGTGTATTTCATATTGTGCTTCACCATCAACAAAGTTTTCAAGATCCTGTCCTGGAGAATGTGCGTGATGGATCTTGTACTGATGCGCTCTCATTTATTCGTTCAGTGAAGGATTGCCAATGCCTGTTACACCAGGCACTATCCTGAGTACTGGAGACACAAAGCCCAGGGAGTTTACATTCTAGTGGAGGAACAGAAGTAAACAAATAAGATCATTTCAGGTGTGATAACTTCTGAGAAGAAAAATAAAAGGAAGATAAAAGGATAGGAAATGAATGAGGGACTAATTTAGATAAGAGAAACAGGAAAGGCTTCTCCCAGGAGGTGTCATCTGGTCAGGAACCTGAATAAAGTAAGGGAGGAAGCCAAAGGAAGATGAAGAGAGTGCTGGCTGCAAGACAGAACGAACAGCTGGTTCAGAGGCTCTAAGGCAGAGAGCAGAAGCAGCCCAATCCGCTGGACTGTGGAGTGCTAGGGAAAGAGAGGGAGAGGGGCCAGATCACGTGGGACCTTCCTGGCCACAGGAAGAGCTTTAGATTTTATCCCAGGTATGATGGGAAGGAATTTGATGAAGGAAAGACCCAATGTGACCCCATGGGCTGTGTGAACTGTAAAGTGAAGGGGAGCAAGGTGGAAGGTGGAGACACTTGGAAACCTCTGGAGGAGAAAATGATGGCTTGGACAGGGGTAGTCGTGAGATGAGGAGAAGTGGTCAGATTTAAGATATATGATTTTGAAGGAAGCGCTATCAGACCTGAGGGATGGATGGTTCATTCCTATTAGCATTGTGTATCACAGTAAAGTATTGCAAACAACCTAAATGCCCCTCCGAAGGGAAATGGGTACATGAACAGTGGTATATTCATACAGTGGAACAAATGAACGGCATTTGTTGATGTAGAGAGATCTTAATGTTGAATGAAAAAGCTAACTGCAAATGTTCCGTAAGGTATATCCTTTATGCACATTTTAAAAACAAAACATACCTAAGTTGTGAAAATATAATGGACGAGCATAATGGGATAGAGTAACACTCTGAGGAAGGAAAGAAGGAGGAAAGGGGAGAGTGAAGCCTTCGACTCTATCATGAATGCTTTCTTTAAAAAGAAATGGTATGCAGCAAACACTATGGCAAAGTGTTCAGTGTGTTAAATGTGAGGGGTGAGTACATGAGTGTCTTTTATACTTTTACTTTCTTTGGGGGCTTTTTTTGGTATCTGAAACATTTTATAATAAAAAAAATTTAATTTTGAAACATTTATCCTGTCAATCAAGAGATATATTTGTAGTGTTAAATATGCAGTCCCTTTTCAGGGTCCCATAAATGGGAATGCAAGTTCCTCTTGCAATTTTAGGTGCCTCATAAAGGTTTTAAGTCACTAAGTTAGTCATATACTGGTACCTATGTTCATTTTGAATGAAAGACTCAAAATGGCTAAGAGTGGAAATTCGGTGTGCAGAGCATGATGAGGGCCCACCCCACAGCAGCAGGTAAGAGAATGACATTTCCTAAGCACACACTTGACATTTGCAGACACTGTCTGCTGTGAGGGCTGTAAATACAGTCAATACTGACTACCACCTAGAATGACTGTAGGTGGAATTTTATTTTATTTTTTCTTCTTCTCACCAAAGCCCCCCAGCACATAGTTGTATATTCGAGTTGTGAGTGCCTCTGGTTGTGTTATGTGGGATGCCACCTCAGCATGGCCTGATGAGCAGAGCCATGTCCACGCCCAGGATCCGAACTGGCGAAACCCTGGACCTCTGATGCAGAGTGCGCGAACTTAACCATTTAGCCACGGGGCCGGCCCCAGTAGATGGAATTTTAAATCTGTAACACACTCCCAAATACCAGTCTCCTGTTAAAGAGCTTTGACTTTTCTGGGCTATTATGAACTTTAAGGACTGTTGAGTGTTGTCCTGTAGCTTTTATTCACTTTGCACAAAGAATTCCACTTCCTATTGTTAAGTTGGAAACTTGACCCTGAGGTTCTGAACACTCAGCACTTGTGTAAGAAGGTGAGCCGAAGTCAAATTGAATCCAAGATGATTGCTTTTAGGACAAAGAAGGCTACAGCTATTAAGATGTATCATTTTTAGATGCAATTTCAAAATAAAGCTAATGTCCCAAGGGAGGTGCTGCTCTGAGTGCCACACACCTTTCCTCCTCTCTGGCGGCGGAACCTGAACCACAGCGGCTCTGCAGAGTCGAGACCTTCGATACACCATCCACAGCCCGAGACAAAGGACTGGAAAGAGTTTTCAGTGTTTGTGGATACAGACAGGTGCAGTCTGTCAGGTCACAAATATCTATTTTCAGTCACCCCCTAATTATAGATTTACCTCCCCAGTGCCTGCTTTCAGGATGCACAAAGGCAAGAAACCTAAAAGGCCTAAAGTTACCCTTCCACTGCCAGAAGCCACTCCGTGGGACGGCCCAGCCCATTCCCACTGTGGTTTAGTTTAGTCCACAAATCCTACCGCTCCAGACTGTACTGGTATGTTTGCTTTTGATCCTATGTCCACACTGTTTTAAGTAGGTCAGTTTGCTGACATCTGATACCTGGTTAGAGAAAGGAATATGGAAACATGAATGCAAACGTGGCCATTTTTAGAGAGAGGAAATATATGTTTTTTCCTGGCTAAGCTTTGTTCATTGTGAAATATTTAACCTCTAGTGTTGAAGCATTATTAAACACAGGATGAGATAAAGTCAAGTTTTAATTACTGAACATTATGGAAACTGAATTATAACTATAACCTAACTCTGCCTACATTTTACCATCCACATCTCCCCTCTAACCTGTTCTCCCTTCCATAACTTTTTTTTTTAATTTGCACCTGGCAAAATTTTTTGTATGAGGATGCAGATATCTCTTCGAGATAGTGATTTTGTTTCCTTTGGATATATACCCAGAAGTGGGATTGCTGGATCATATGGTAATTCTATTTTCAATTTTTTTAAGGAAGCTTCATACTGTTTTCCATAACTGGTGCACCAATTTATATTCCCACCAACAGTGCACAAGGGTTCCCTTTTCTCCACATCCTCACCAACACTTGTTATCACTTGTCTTTTTTTTTTTTTTTTGCTGGGAAAGATTTGCCCTACACTAACATCTGTTGCTAGTCTTCCTCTTTTTTTTTCTTTCCTTCCCAAAGACCCAGCACATAGTTGTATTTTCTCGTTGTAAGTCCATCTGGTTCTTCTATGTGAGCCGCTGCCACAGCATGGCTACTGACAGGCAAGTGGTGTGGTTCCAGGCTGAGGAACCAAACCCAGGCTGCTGAAGTGGAGCGCACCAAACTTTAACCACTAGGCCTGCAGGGTTGGCTCATCTCTTGTCTTTTTGATGACAGCCATGTCATGATAACTTTAAAAAACACAATGAAAGTAGGAAAAATGACTAGAAAGATATATGGCAAAATGTTAGAAAGATTTCTTCTGGGATGGGGGAGCTATGGGTGACTTTTCTTTTTGTTTCTTTTCACTTTTCTGTTCTTTCCAAATTATCTAGAATGAGCACAAATGATTTTGAGAATCACAGGAAGAAAATTCAAGAGTGGCTTCCTGTCCTCGAAATAACAAAAACAACGCAAAGGAAGAGAGGCTGAGCAGTTAGGGTGACTTGGAGAGGAAGAGAGAGTAGGGGGAGCAGTGGGTGGGAGGGCAGCGGGTGAGGGTGCAAAGGGGAAAGAGGGGTCAAGGGAAGCGAGGCCTGTTGTTGGGGGCAGCCAGCTCTGAAGTGCTTCCCAGTCATCCTGGGGGCTCACCTGAGCAGCAGCTCTCCCAGATGCTCTGATGCTCTGATGCTCCGATGCTCCGATGCTCCAATGCTCCAATGCTCTCAGGCAGGCAGCAGAGAAGTCTTGCTGAGCAGCGTCTGGCTCAAAGGCATCTGGCAAGATTTTTGTTTGTTTTCACTCGAGAGCTTTTTGTTTGTCTTTAGTTTGATCATCTTCCCTTCTAGAAATAACTAGGGTGTACCAGAAGAGGTATGAAAAATCTCTGTTCATTGCATAGGCAAGTTATTCTGAACTGTCCTAGTTGTGAATTTTCCAGGTCACTCATTTCTTCTTTAGATCTGTTCCTTTAAACAGCTCTTTGGAAAGAGAATTGTTGCGGAGACAGAAAGTTTCCCTGTTAGCGAGAAGGAAACTTAGAGATTGTCTGTAGATTGGTTAATTTCTCGAGCAGACAAAATTCAAGATGTTGGTGGGGGCTCCAGGGAAGAGTCGGCTCTGCACACTGACTGATAGAATTGAGAACCAGCCCACCAGCGGTCCTCAAAAAGTCACACATAGGGGCCAGCTCCGTGGTGCAGCGATTAAGTTCACACTCTCCATTTTGGTGGCCCAGGGTTTGCCAGTTCAGATCCTGGGTGCAGACCTAGCATCACTTGTCAAGCCATGCTGTGGCAGGCATCCCACATACAAAGTAGAGGAAGATGGGCACGGATGTTAGCTCAGGGCCAGTCTTCCTCAGCAAAAAGAGGAGGATTAGTGGTAGATGTTAGCTCAGGGCTAATCTTCCTCAAAAGAAAAAAAGTACACACAGAATTACCATAGAATCCATCAATTCCATTGCTCAAATGGCAGAATTTCAGCTTTTTCTCTTTGTCTTGTCTTTCTGGGAGTCCCCAAAAGTAAGCCTGTGAATACTAATGGCTCATCCTAATCTAATTATTTTTAAAAGCAACTTTCTCCAGTCTTCAAATATAAAGCATAGAGACGGCTGTGGGCTGATAGTTTCTCTACCAGTCACTTTGGAATTTCCTGTATCCTAACCCGCAGAATTCATTAAACAAAAGGAGCACTGACAGAAACCAGAAGAAAGCTTATTCCTCTACTTTCCCTTTCCTTAGGCTTTCAGAAAAGCACTTGGTACCACACCAAGGACACCTGCAGTGGGTTGACTGGTGGCCCCATCAAAATACATGTCCTTGTCCTAATACCCAAACTCTGTAAATTTACCTTATTTGGAAAAAAGGTCTTTGCAGATTTAATTAAGTTAAGGATCTTGAGATGAGACCATCCTGGATTACCCAAGCAGGCCCTAAACCCAATGATAAGCGTCCTTATAAGACACACAGGAGGAGAAGTCAGACACGGAGGAAAAGGTCATGTGAAGATGGAGGCAGAGATTGGAGTGAGCAGCCACAAGCCAAGGAATGAAGACAGCTATCAGAAAGGCTGGAAGAAGCAAGGAAGAGAATGTCTCCTTGAGCTTCTGGAAGGAGAACAGTCCTGCCGATACCTTGATTTCAGACTTCTGATCTCCAGGAATGCGAGAAAATGAATTTCGTAGTAGAAATGCCACCCAGTTTGTGGCGATTTTTTATGGCAGCCACAGAAAACTAATGCAACACCGTTGGCTTCCAGTCTCTAATCTGAAAAAGGAGTCCAAACAGAAGCAGCTGGACCATCCTAGAGATGGGATTGCCATCAAACTCTGGTGAGAAGCTAGACTAGATCTTTCAGACTCTTACCATGAAAGACAGTAACTAGAATAGCTAGACTGTATCAATTTCCGGCTGGCATTCATGACTTACGGAGCCAGTGCTATGGGCTGGATGTCTGTGTCCCCCCCAGATTCATACGTTGATGTCTAATCCCCAATGTGATGGTATCTGGAGGTGGGGCTTTTGCAGGTAATTAGGTCATGAGGGTGGAGCCTTATAAGAAGAGGCTTGCTTCCTCTCTGCTGTCCGTTATGTGAGGGTACAAGGTAAAGACAGGCACCTGCGAACCAGGGAGCAGACCCTCAGCAGATACCAGATCTGCTGGCACCTTCGTCGTGGACTTCGCAGCCTCCACAACTGTGTGAAATAAATGTTTGTTGTTTAAGCCACTCAGTCTATGGTATATTGTAATAGTAGCCTAACTGGCCAGTTTTTACAGTTTCTAATTTTTCCAAGTTTTGGATAATTCTTAATACTTTCCTAAGCCACTCAACTTTCTTACTCCCATTTGGTCTCTTCTGCTTTCTCATAACATTGGCTCACAGCAAGCTTTGGTCTGCTGTGGACTCAGACCGTCGTTTTGCCTTCAATCTTATCCTTGACCAGCATTATCTCTTGGTACTAATGAGAGAGTAACTAAACCAAGAGAAAGAAAGTGATTGGCTTAAGTTCATCGTACGTATGTGTATACAGGGCCTCTAAGATATTATGGATCAGTGGCCTCCGTGTCAGGCGGCCCCCATGTCAGGCGTCCACTCTGCGGTGGCTGGGAGCAGAGAAGCCTTTTCACCTGGTATCAAACCTGCTGCTTAAGCAGCTGGGGTTGGGTATTCAGATGCTGTCAGGACAGTGTAATGGCAGAGAGTGGGCTCTGCCTGAGTTCACATAGTACCTCTGCCACACCCACCACATGTTTTATGACCTTGGGCAGATTAATCTCTCTTTGCTCAGTTTTATTATCTTATCTATAAAATGGAGATAAAAATCCAAGCCTGCCTCGTAGGGTTGGCGTGAGGGTTCAATGAGTACATGTCTGGCATACGGCAAGTGCTCAATACATTTCCACTATTATTGATTAGGGCTTAATCTGCCATTTAATTTTTTGTTTTGTTTTTTTCTCTTGGCTTTTTATTTCTGTCTTTTATTTTTTTCTGCCTTCCTGTAGGTTAATTGAACATTTTTTTGATTCCATTTTGATTTATTTATAATACTTTTTAGTGTATCTCTTTGTGTATCTTTTTTTTTTTTTTTTTGGCGTGAGGAAGATTAGCCCTAAGCTAACATCTGTGCTAATCTTCCTCCACTTTGTATGTGGCTCGGCACCACAGCACGGTTGACGAGTGGTGTAGGTCCACACCTGGGATCTGAACCTGTGAACCTGGACCATCAAAGCGGAGCATGCTGAACTTAACTACTACACCACGGGGCTGGCCCCCTCTTTGTCCATCTTTACTAGTGTTTGCTTTAGGTATCACATTACCATACTTAACTTAAATCACAATCTACTGGTGTTTTCATTTCACAAGTTCAAGCTATTATTATTGAGCTTAATAAGCACAGAACTTTTCCTATTCTACAGTTCCAAAGATGTCCTAAGCTAAGCTGATTCAAATACAACTTTTCTAACTGTAAATTCATATTCCTGTTCCTGAAAGAAAAAAAAGGCTCTTAAAACCATATCCAGTTACTGTACCTAGAGATGCTATCATGAGGCAATATTAAAGGTGCTTCTCAGCCTTAGAGTTCACAACCTCCTGGCAATATCCATCCCATCTCTAGTTCTGCTACAATCCCGCCTCGCCTTTTTACAACCTATGGAATAAATGGTACCTTTAACCACCATCAACATTGTTGATACAGCATTCAAATATTGACTATAATATTTACATACATATTAAAGTATATGAAAGTATTTAAGGATATTATTGTGTGTAAGTATCTATGAAATAAATGAGAGAATTAAAAAAATTTTTAATTAAACTATTTAAGTATATTACTATATAAGTACCTATTAAATAAGCGAGGAAATTTAACAAACAAAATTTCTAAGAATTGAAGTAATTGTGGGGATGAGCTCAGCTTGCTATGAGCCTTGCCCCCAAGAAAACCAGATCCCCTGTTTTCCGGCCTTATGTTACTATATGTTAGTGTGGCGCTGGGCACATGGTGGATATCCACAGACAGAGCAAGTACACTAATGTGAGGTCTCTCTCATTGTTAGCACCCTAGTAATTATATAATTCCAACTGGAGACCAATGTTGTACTTTTAATTCTAACTTCTATTTGATTATTGGAGTCATGGGTTTTAGTTTTAGTTTTTCAGTTTTCAAAATATATCTCCAAATTTATGTAGCATTATGAATGTAGTTCATTGGCTTGTTTTTGAGGACACCAATGAGATTTTCTTTCTTTTAACCGAAGCACTCTAAATCTCTTTCTTAATCCTGCCATATTATACTCCTCTCCCACTGGTTGTGTTCTTGCTCTCTCTGACCTCCTAAATCTCTCTTCTATCCAGTTTTATGCTCACCCCTCCCTCTAATCCCACCCAAACAATAGTAATTTAGGCCCTCATCATTTTATTCCAGATAGATGGAACAGCTTCCTGTTTCCCCAGCATCCAGCTTCCTTGCCCCATTCCTGTACACACTTCATCCTGCTGCCAGAGTGATTTTTCTAAAATGCAAATTTTATTATATCAATCCTTTGCTCAAAACCCTATTGCCTTCAGGATACAACCCAAACTCAGTAGGCCTGTCCAATTCTAGCCCAAGACGCTCCTGTGGTCTCCAGGTGGCCATGAAATCGTCCCTGTAGCACCTCTCAGTACCTCTTTTCTGCCACACTGCCTGGTGGTCCTGTTCAGCAAAGCACCTGCTATTACTCACGCCACCTCATCGTCATCTCAGTCACTAATGTGGAGGCTTGGTGACACTGGTAGTTGCAGATGCTGGTCTTGTTGAGACACAAAAAGTCTTCCCCCCATTTTTACAATTCTTTCATTAAATCTGAATGAGAGTACCCCTTTCTGAGTTACAACCCAGGAGAGACAAGTTTCACCAGGCCTGCTTGGTGACCATTTGAGTGGAATCATCCCACTCTAAAACATCTCTTTGGGCCAAACATCTGTAAGTGTTCCAGGAGATACCTAACTTAGCCTGAGTATCCTAGTACAGTCATTTCCTTTCACACTGGGTGACACTCACGAAGGGACAGAGACACCAGTTCTTCCTAGGCTGGATCTCTGTACACCTGGGCCAGAGTGACAATTCTGGACCTTTTCTTCTCATTTCTACCTAATGGCCCATGAAGTGGGTACATGTTTGTGGGTATAGAGATTATGTGCCATCATAGTGAAAATTATTTTTTAAATTTTTGATTTTTTAAAATTGCAATCTTTAAACACTGTGATAGCAAAGAGGAGCTGTGAATTATGATGATTTTATGGGCTATTAATAATTCAATCACGTTTCTAACAGTAATTTCTTCTCCTCTCTGGAAATCTGGGAGAGGATGGGGTGGGAACGTGGTTCCCCCTCTCACTCCCACCACCTTTAACCTCACCTCATGAGTCCTCATGGAATAAAGATTTCTGGTGGGCTAGGTTTGTGTGTGTGTGTGGTGGTTGTTTTATTGCATTAAAATATACATGAACAGTATCATTTTAACCATTTTTAACTGTACAATACAGTGGCATTAACTACATTCACAGTGTTGTTCAACTATGACCACTGTCCATTTCCAGAACTTTTTCATCATCCCAACAGAAACTCTGTACCCATTAAAAATAATTACCCACTCCCATCTCTTACACAGGCCCTGGTAACTTCTATTCTGTTTTTTGTCCGTGTGAATTTGCCTTTTCTAGGTACTTCACATAAGTAGAATCATACAATATTTGTCCTTTTCTGTCTGGCTTATTTAACTTAACATAATGCTTTCAAGGTTCATCCATGTTGTAGCATGAACCAGAATTTCATTCCTTTTAACACTGAATAAACTACAACTCACTCAATATGAGATAGATCATTTGAATTGCCCTGTAACTATTAATGAAATTGAATGTGTAATTTTAAACTCCCCACAAAAGACATATCCAAGCCCATGTGGTTTCACTGGAGATTCCAGCAAACATTTAAAGAATTAAGACAAGCTTAATTCATTAAGTTTAATTAAGACAGTTTGGGAGAAAATATTTGCAAACCACATATCTGAGAAAGGACTGGTGTCTAAAATATATAAAGAACTTTCAAAACAGTAAAAAAGTAAACAATGCAGACATTTCACAGATATATATACACACATATATATGCACATTCAAACAGATAGTAAATAAGCACATGAGAAGGTGTTTGATATCCTTAGCTATTAGGGAAATTCCAATCAAAACCACAATGACATTATTCCTCTAATCTATCAAAGTGGTTAAAATAAAAATAGTAATACAATTCAATGATGGTGAGGATGGAAAGAAACTGGATCACTCATATATTGCTAGTGGGAATATAAAATGACACAGCCACTCTGGGAAACAATTTGACAGTTTCTTAAGAAACAAAACGTGCAAATATCATATGGCCCAGCACTAGCACTCCTGGGCATTTATTCTAGAGAACTGAAGACGTAGGTTCATACAAAAACCTGTACATGAATTTTCATAGGAACTTTATTCATAATAGTGAAAAACTGGAAAAAATCCAGATGTCCTTCAATGGCTGAATGGTTAAACAAATTATGGTATATCTGTACTTTGGAATACTACTCAGCAATAAAAAGGAACAAACTACTGATACATGCAACAACCTGGATAAATTATGAGAATTATGCTGTGTGAAAAAAGCCAGTCCCAAAAGGTTACATGCTGTGTGATTCCATTTATATAACATTCTTGAAATGACAAAATTATAGGAATGGAGAACAGATTAGTGGATGCCAGGGGTTAAGAGGAGATGAGGGTAGAAGGGAAGTTGGTGTGGCTATAAAAAGGCAACATGAGGAATCCTTGTGAAGACGGAAATGTTCTGTATCTTGACTGTATCACTGTATCCTGGTTGTCATATTGTACTATAATTTTGCAAGAAGTTACCATTGGGGGAAATTGGGTAAAGGGTACATGGGGTCTCTATTATTTTTTATAACTGCATGTGAATCTACAATTATCTCAAAAGTCAAAAGTTTAACTAAAAAAGTAAAGCTGTGTTAAGCATAAATAATATTGAACAGTTATCTATAAAGTAAAGGTCTAAAGTAAAGATATTGTTCCTAAAGCAAGCCAATTAATGTTTTTTTTTGCAAAGACATAAAGACAACTTAAATCAAATATCATAAGAAAGAAAAGCGATTGTGAGGTTCTGCTCCAATAATGGTGTAGAAGGTCCTATAGGACCAACACTCTTGGACAAAATATAAAAATTGGTTGCCTGAAGACACTAGAGAGTGGCCAAAAGCAAGGAGGAACTGCAGAGTTGGGAGAAGGGAATAGCTCTGTGTGAGTTTCCTATTTTTATGACTTTTCACCTCAGAGCGGTCCTTAGTTGGCACCACACAAGTTGGCTAAAACTCCAATAGAAACCTACAGTTGTACTGCCTTGAAGAACAGAGTTGGAAGTAGCCACAGGAACTGGAAACCAAGGGGAAATCTCAGAAAGAAGAGAGTCATAGAGGGGCAGCCTCAAATTCTGCACATAAGTTCTGCCCAAATCTTTGCCTGATTCCTAAGCTACATACGTGGAGGGACAGGTCCAAGAAGTTCATCCGTGGCTAAAAGTACTAAACAGAGATTTCAGCTGCTGCCAACTGCAGCGGAGTATGAGTTTGGAGTTTGAAGCAGGCCTAGTTAACTTCTTACTAAAACAAACAATCAAGACCTTTTGGAAGAAATAAAACAGAATCCAGAGTCTCTAAAATGATTATAATGTCTTGAATAAAATCCAAAATCATTAGACATAGGGGAAAAAAAAGAAAACATGACTCATAGGCAACCAATGCAGACTGACCTCAAGATTCCCCAGATGTTGAAGTTAGCAAACAAAGATTGTAAAACAGCTATTAGAATGATGCTCGAGGACATAAGGGAAAATACGTTGTAATTAAAAAACAAGACACACCAGCAGAAAAATCAAAAGTATAAAAAAAGAACCAAATGGAAATTCTAGAGCTGAAAAATGAAATAACCTAAATGAAACATCTAATGGATGGGCTTAACAGAAGATTGGAGATGATATAAAAGAATAAACAAACATGAAGATAGGTGATTAGAAATTATCCAATCTGAAGAACAAAGGAAACAAGTCTGAGGAGAAAAAAGGAAACGAATAGAGTAGGGACTTAGTGACCTATGGGAAAATATAAAAAATTCTAGTGCAAGTAATTGGAGTCCTAGAAGGAAAGCAGAAAGAGAATGGAGCAGAAAAAATATTTGAACGAACAGGTTAAAATTTCCTGAATTTATAGATTCAAGAAGCTCAGCAAATCCCAAGTAGGATAAATACAAAGAAAACCACATCTGTGATATCCTTAGTAAGGTTTCTGAAAACCAAAGATGAAGAGAAAAATCTTAAAAGCAATTAAAAAAATAATACATTACATATAAGAGAATACAATACAAATGACCACTTACTTCTCATCAAAAGTATTTGTTATTTAAGGATTCTAAAGTCTACATTTTAGTGTAATTCAATTTTAGCATACTACCAGCCAGAAAAGAAAGTAGGACACATGACCATGATACCAGGCCCTTAACAGAATTATTGGGAATTTTTTCTTCAGTCCTATCCTTCAAAATAGATCAAAGAACCAGTTACTCCACAGTTGACTGACTAAAACCTAGTTACTTAAGAAAATAAAATTGTGCCTTCATTATATAAATAAATATTAGCACGAAGTTGTCATACCAACCCTTAAAAAGCCAGGGTAGAAAGGACTGGTAGCAGAGAGTTCAGAAAAAGGATAGCTGATTAAACTGGATTATCATCCTGACAGCCCCTTCTTCTAATCTCTAGTCAATACTGTCTCCCTAGGGGTTTATTTTCTTTATATTCTTTGGATAACAGAAGTGTTACTTTTCAGGTGATATTGACCTGATCCAGGACTAGAGTCAGATGACTTAAAAGAAAATTTTACACCTCTCCTCAGGATCAAGATCAATGTAGAAAAAGAGAAAGGTAACAACGGATATTTCTGAAATTGAAGTTTCATCACAGACATTCAAACAAATGAACTTACAGAGGTATTTTAAAGCTACTTTCACAATGGTTGGAAGTAGAAAGCAAAAATCAAATAAAAAACATAAATCAGAAGTGGAATTGAACTGATTCTCACAAAATTTAACAACCTGTAAGGATAAAAACATCTCAGGGAACCAAAGATAGAACCTCTTAGAATGGCTGTATTCTCAACAAGCTTTTACATTAAAGTTATAACACCTGAGTCTAACAATGGCACTGGACTGAAGGTCTCAAGCCTTTGAATTCTCTAATCTCTGTTTCCGGTCCTGACTTCTCTTCCTATCTCTAGACAGTCATTCACCACTGTCTCCTGGCCAGAGCAAGTATGTAACTGAACAGTATATTCCTAACTTCAGTTATCCCAGCCCTGTTGTCTCAGGTTTTACCGTAACTGTATAACCCTTGTACTATAGTTCTTATTCGTTTTCTTTACATTTACTCACATTTTTTACTTGTATAAAACTTGAAATCATAGCTACCATTGGAAAAGCAATATAATTAACCATCAATAAAATGATAGATGATGGATAAAATCTAAAACATGATTATTAAATTCTATTTACATGATGTTGTCTTCCAAAGTCTGAGACCTGTTCCCTCTTGGATAAAACAAAAAGTGTCTGACGTTAATGTTATTTAACATTTTCATATCAAGGTCTCTCCTTGATATAAGAAGAAAGATTTTTAAAGAATTAAAAGAGAACTATTGATAATTCTTGATAATGGCAGAGTAGCCAGTACTAGAATAATTCTCCCATAGATAATTATAAACTCTGGACAAAATGTGACGAGTAAGCATTCGAAGACACAGGAAAGAGGCCAAAAGCAGCCAGAAACTGGAGGAGACTTTAAGCCTTGAAAGAAGGGAGCTACACTCACTGGATGAGATCCATGTTTATTTACACAGATGTTCGTATGCCCACGCAGCACGGGGCAGCTAGAGCTCAAGCAGAAATCTGCAGTCTTATTGGCTTGAGGTGTCAGAGCTAAAAAGCTAACAGAGGCACTAAGATTGAACACTAAAAATATTTAATTGAAGAAGTAGGATGGAAAGGAGAAACAGAAGAACAAGAAATAGTTGAAACAGATAGAAAACAAACAGCAAAATAGTAGAATTGAATTCAACATACCAATAATTACATCAAATGTAAATAAACCTAACACACCAATTAAAAGGCTGGGATTGTCAGACAGAATCAAAAAACGAAGACCTAACTATGTGCTGTCTACAAGAGACCCACTTTAGGAGTGGCTATTTTAATATGAAACAAATTAGACTTCAAAACAGAATGTATTATCAGAGATAAAGAGGAATGCTCTATAATAATAAAGAGATTATTTCACCAGGAAGACATAGCAATTCTAAATATATATGAACCTAATAGCAGAACGTCAAAAAACATTCAGAAACATCTGACAAACCTAAAGGGAGAAATAGAGAAATTCACAATGATAGTTGGAGATTTTAACACCCCATCTCAAAAACTGATAGAATTAGACCAAAAAAAAAAAAAAAAGACAAAACAAAAACCAGGATATGAAAACCTTGAAAAACATCATTAAGCAAGTTTACCCAATTATTTGACTGATATTTATAAAACATTTCATCCAGCAACTGTAGAGTGGCAAAATACACATTCTTTTGAAGTACAAATGGAGCATTCATCAAGATACACTTTATTATAGGTCATGAAATAGTCACAATAAATTTCAAAAAAGATTGCAATTGTACGTAGCATGTTCCCTGACCACAAGAAAATTAAATTAGAAATCAACATTAGGACATCTAGAAAAGCCTCAAATATTTGGAAATTAAACAGCACACGTCTAAATAATCCATGAGTCGAAGAAGAAATCACAAGGGAAAAAAATATTGTGAACTGGATGACGATGAAAGTACAATATTAGAACAGGCAAAACGAAACTATGGCAATAGAAATCAAAACAGCGATTGTCTGTGGAATGTGCGGATTAATTGAAAGATGGCACGAGGGATGACATGTTCTGAAATTAGCAAAGGTGTGACTTTATCAGACTGTTTTTGAGAAACGGATAATCAGAACCCATGGGCAGTGGTGCCGTTATATCCTTTAACTCCCAATATCATATCTCCAGCCAAGACTTTTCCTCTGAACTGCAAACTCATGTATTAAACCAGCTACTTGATGTTATTTTTAATATAATATATCAGTAATGGATCTCCTGATTCTCTCCCCAAAATCCATTCATCTCCAAATCTTCCCACCTCAGTAAACGGCATCATCATCTACCCAAGCCCAAAACCCAAGTGTTATTCTTGATTCCTCTGTCCCTTATTTCTCACACCAAATACTGTTGACTCTGCTTCCACAAGTGTATCACCAACCCATCCACTTCTCTCCATCTCCACCGCATCATTCTATCTAAATTACCATCAGCTCTCTGGGTGATCCAGTGACTTCCTAAATTATGTCTACATAGGAGCCAGAGCAGTTTTTTGAAAAAGTAACTTGGATTATTCTCCTCTTTAAAAAGTCCTTCATTAGCTTTCCACTGCTCCAGGTCCTGCATGCTCCAGCCCCTGCCTACCGCCTCCATCTCATCCTACACCAAAGGCGCCCTGGCTCAATGTGATCTCGCCACAGGAACCTCAGACTCGTAACCACCTCGAGGCTGTTGCCTGTGCTATTCTGTCTGTGTGAAGAGATCTTTGTACTCTGGTTCCTTCTCAGCCTTCAAATCTCTCTGAATTTAAACGTCACCTCCCCTAGGCCCTATGTTACTTTCAGAGAAGCCTCTCCTAAACAGTGTGACGTTCTGTCTCAGGAGCCTATTTGTTTTCTTCACAGCTCTTCTCAGAATCTGAAATTCATGGAATTTTCCATGAAAATTTCATCTAAAATTTCATGTTATTTGTTTACAATGTGTCTCACCCACTACTCCCAATGCACACGCACCCTACCTAGAATGTAAACTCTAGGAGAGCAAAGACCTGGCCTGTCTTGTTCAGGGTTCTCATCTTAGTACTGTGGCTGGTGTAGGGGTTCAGAATGTCACCCCAAAATATGCCACTTCAGCATATTAATTATTTTGAACTAAAGATACTTGAGAAACATTCAGTGCAAGAAGTACCCTCTGACCCTCCTTTGTCCCCCTGAAAGCAGGAGATAAATCTCCGCTGTGAGAGGTACCCTCCCTGGACCAAGAGGTTAGAAGGCATCCTTATCACTAGAGACAGGAATTTAGGGCCAAGAATGCTGTATAAACAAACCTTGTTACTTTAGCATTTTACTACCCCAAGCCCAAACCCCTTTGTCTTGTCAATTCTTCACAAATTTCTTGTTTCTTTGTCTAAAAGCTGTAAAAGTTTCCTGCTTTGGTCACTTCTTTCAGTGCCATGTTTGTGGGACTCCCGTGTGTAGGAATGTATGTATGTTGAATTTGTTTTCATCCTGTTAATCTGTCTTTTTATTATCAGGGGAGGGGAGCAGGCGGCACTCAACCAAGAACCTAGAAGAGGAGGGGGAAAATTGTTTTTCCTCCCCCACACTGACATATAGTAAACGTTGAATGAATTAAGATGAAGAATTCCTGGGGACGCCAGGACAGCCAGAATTTCTTGGTTACAGTACTTAAAACATTCCTGTTCTAACAGTATTCTTTTCTTTGAGTGAGAAAGAGGCTAGGCTTATCACTTTCATTTCTGGCATCCATAAGAAGGAAGAATCGACCCACAGAGCCTGGGAGGGAAAATGTCTCTGGGCTCGGCCTTCCTAGGCCCCTATGGATAGGGAGAGGAAGAGAGAAAATGGTGGACAAAGACTGAAGGCGCGGTGCAGAGAGGCGGAATCATCTCCCTGCCTCTGGTCTCACCACCACCAACCCACTCTCCCAGTTTCTTCCCAGCCAGCAAGCGTTTTAAACACACACCCCTCTAGAATTTCCCTATTTGCAAACTCCTCAGTGGCTTTCCATCTGCTACTGCATAAAAATTCAAGAATTTCAGCCCAGCCCGGTTACTTATGGGTCTTTATTTCTTTGTCCTCTCCAATGACTCAGCCTGGTTTTTATTTCTTCTTAAAACACCACCATCCACTGTCCACTGTATCATTTGTCCTTTTTTTCTTTCCCTAGACTGGCTATGGAATGGGTCCTATTTCCCCAGGAACCCACATAGGCCCACCTTTACAGGCAAACCTTTCAGTTTCCTCTGCACGTTTCACTTCTTCTGCCCACCCTAAGATGTGGATGTTCTTGGGGATTTTGTTCTAGGCGCTCTCCTTTAGCTGCACACTGGGTGGCCACATCCAACATTCCTGCCTGCTTTCTCTCCTTTCCCGTTCCTCCCTTACCCCTTCTTTGGGCCAAGTCTTTAGAGTTTAGGGTGTGTCTTTCTCTTTAAAAGAAAGGCTGATAATTCCAAAGGCAGAGTGAGGGTAAATGATACCCAAGAGGAGCAGATTTGTTTATACCCTCTCTCTCTACAAGCTGGGGCGCCCTAGAATTTGCTCCCATCTTTGTGGTGAGGCCCATAAATTAGAGCCCAGCGACAATGTCTCCCTCTGCCCCACTACTCCTTTCACAAGGCCAAGCTAACTCCTCTTCTCAGAAAGTGGGCCAGAAACGGCAGCCAGTGAGAAACAATGGGTACTCTTTGTCTTAAGTGGTTTATCTGCATTTTTGAGGACTTCCTTCCTAGGAAATACCTGCCTCAAAGAGCTTTTGCCTCACAAAGGAAATGTCCTTTGACAGGGCATTTTCTATCAAACTTTCCAGACTTAGATGGTCCCTCTGTGAGCCCCCATCAAGAATGTCTTGTCTCTTAGACTGTCCTCAGCCCCGTCATTAAGAGCCTTGAGAATGGGGACTTAGTGTTCCCGAAGCCTGGCATAAGAATGGCAAGGGAGTTTCATTTCTGAGTACAAACTCTGACCCGTTGGTGGTAGTTGCCTGGAGCACTGACAGCGATTGTGGTCCTGGGGCATCGAGGGCAGCAGCACCCTCCTCTAGCTTGATAAGAACGAACGAACGAATGGTCACAATAGTGCATCAAGTTCTCCCTGCGAGCCTTCATCCTGGCTGAGACACATCTGAGTGTCCTGTGTACCAAAATAACCCCGTAGACCTCAGGCTTTTCTGCGGGAACTCTTGGTACCCTCCAGGCCCTAGGGAATGACTCTTAGCGCAGCTTTTAGCACCTGTAAATGCTGTCAGGCCCGGTCCCTCATTACAACCACCTGGCCAAGTCCAGAGTCTTGAGACATACCCATCAGCGTCCCACACCGCACCTCCCACCAACGAGAAGACAGAGCACGGATTCTCCCAGCTCTCCGTGGCTCATCGCAGTTCATTCGTCACCAAATTTGATGGAAAACCTTTTGACGTTCCCACCACCTCTGCCTTCAATTCAAGGATCCCCTTGAGCTGCTCTCATTTACCAACCTCCAGGTGACCCTGGACTTGTCATTGTCCACAGGAATTTTAGCGTCCCTGCAAATGACCCACCTAACGGCTTACCTTCAGACTCCCTCAGTCTGATTCTAAGGGCCTCCAAATTCTTCTCACGCCTCAGGACAGCTCTGTTTGCAGAATGGTCAGCTCTAACAGCCCGGCTCAAGAATACTCTAGCCCGTCTCCAGCTGTCTTACTTGCTTACTTCCACAGGCCTGCTTTGTATTTTATCAAAACCTGCCGTGTCTTTTCTTGCCCTGTGGCAGCTCAGTCAGCATGCTTACAGTTTTATCTCTAGCCTAGACCCCGGGGTCCATTGCTTCAATCTCTCTCTCACCACTGGCCGCTCAGCTCCTTAGTCCCCTTGGGCAGCTGCCCTACCCACCCTTTAGGGCTTCTCCGGCAGCTGAGCACTGTGGGGAAAGATCATATAACAATGAAAACTAGAATCATTCTAAATTTATGATGTCTAATTTAAGCTGGACTCTCAATTCTGCTAGTCAATGGTTTCTAGGGTCCCAGGTCAGCTCCTTCGTGAGACCTCACCAAGGCTCACCCAAACCTTTGACTCCTTTCACCACACCACTCACGTGACTCTTACCTTCGCTCCTGGCTGAAGACTCCACCTCCTCCTTCAGTCAGAAATAAAGATGTAGTTTCTCACCTAGGTTTCACCGAACGAGTGCCTCTGCAATTTCATCTAGTTTTAACTCCCTTCTTTATCTTCTGTTCGAGACTGGTTTTCCGCTGTCTATGGCTTAGATCAGCGTTCTCCAAGTGTGGTTCCCCACCAACAGACGACAGTAGCTTTAGCAAAGGCCTTGAAACTCGTTAAAAATGCAAATTATCACTGGCCCCACCCCAGATCTGCTGAATCATTCACTCCGGGGATGGGTCAGCAGGCTGTTTCCACAAGCCCTCCAGGCTATTCCGAGGCAACGAAAATTTGGGAATCAAATTTGGGAATCGCTGGTTTAGACCTCTTTCCTGAGGATTTGCTTGTTCCTTCATCCACCTGCGTTCTCTCTTTTTTCACGTAATATTCCCCCTTCTGGGAATTTATTCTAAGGAAATAATCTAAAATGAAGACATGGTTCTTGCAGTATTATTTATAACTGGGACAAATTAGAAACAAGCCCAATGTCCATGATGGGAGAAATTGTTAAGAAAAGAGAGTGGCATATAAGCAGGAATTAAAGTGACATTTATTCAGTTTTTAATCACAGGGAAATTATTATGTCATATTATCAAATTTTAAAAATTTTAAAGGAAATACGAAATTGTGTATAAAGTCTAGTTTAAAATGTTGGTTTTAATACCAGCAATTAGCTATGCTCCCTTCCCAAGCCCCACTAAACCCACAGTAACAGGGGTCTCCTGTGTTGTTTGTTTGTTTTTAAAACAGAAAACCACAAGATTAAAAAGGTTCGGAGAGTAGACAAAAGCAATAACATTTTGGAAGCTGGAAAAGAGAGAGTGGAATGGTAACCAATTTAGGAAATGGATTCCCTAGCCAGCAGCGAGGAATGCCAAGAAACAAACCCATTTCACAGGGCAGAATTCCCCAAAGACTCAGGAACTGGCAACATTGCATACCCTTGTGAACAGAGGTACAGGTGAGCTGCAAACGGGAGGGATGGTTGAAATTCCAGTGTGGGGAACTGTTAGAGCCCCAGGCCCCTCCCCCACTGGAGCGCTAAATGGCTGCCCCTCCCCCGAGACTGGAGGTTTAGCATCTGCAGAGGGCGACGTAAAGGGCCTCTGCAGTGAGGGACTCCACACCTGAGAGCAGGTGATTAATGACAGTTCACATGTCGAAGATCAAGGCCCCCAGCTTCTACCCCTATTTGGCTCCCAGACCTCTGGCCACGAGGCCTGAACTCTCCATGTAGGAAAACGGAAAAGTACCTTCTGGGTCTTGTCTGACAAGTCCAGGAGAGAAGATCTGACGGGGCTTCCCCAAGGAAACAGCCAGCCAGATCACCTCTACCAGTGCTTTTCAATTTATGGTGACAACATATTACAGTGTCATGAAATCGATTTAGTAGGTTGTGTCCATAAAATAAAGAAGAAAATATGAAAATGTCTCACACAACAAAGGAAAGTGTTGCTGAAGTATTGTGAAACTTTTATTTAAGACATACACAAGGTTATTACGTAAAATGCATTTCTTACTGTTTACTTGATCAAAATATTTTGAAAGCCCCTGTTCCATGATGGCATCAGTTGACAAGCTACACTCGAGTGTTGAGAGCTTCCTACCAGCTTTTCTTCCCGACTCTTGAAGATGACATCAGAGAAGAGCATGCAATATGAGAGAGAGAGAGACAGGAAACAAACAACAAAAAGTAGAGAAAAAGCAACCCGGAGAAAGCAGAGATTCTGCAGGGGAAAACAGACATCAAAAAATAAAAGACTAGGGGCCGGCCCAGTAACATAGTGGTTAAGCTTGTGCTCTCTACTTCAGCAGCCCAGGGTTCGCAGGTTCGGATCCCAGGCACGGACCTACATACTGCTCATGGAGCCATGCTGCGGTGGTGTCCCACATACAAAATAGAGGAAGACTGGCACAGATGTTAGCTCAAGGCCAATATTCCTCACACAAATGCAAAAAAACTACATATCCTCAGAGACATGAGAAGATATTAAACAAGAACAGAGTGCTATAAAGAGGGAATATTCAGAGAACAACAAAAGGAAAGCTTTTCAAAATAAAAAAAATTGCAGAAATAGAAAACAATATAAGTGTTGGAAGATAGACTTGAGGAAACCTGATTCACCTTTGTGCCTTTTTCTAACACCATGTTCTGCACAAATCAAATGATAATGAAAGACTTGTTAAATGTCTGACTCACTGAACTCATGACTATAACATAGAGAAGTGAAGTGATTCACCCAAGGTCACACAGATTTTTTGCAAAGCCAGTTTTGTAAACCAGGTCACCTGGCTAATAAATCTTTCTACTATGCCAGAATAATGCAATAAATCTCTAAATACTTAAATGTACTTTGTGTTGTGAAGCACATGTTGTGTTTGCCTTTTGACTTGTGGTAGGTTGAGCTGGTGTGACATTTGAACTCTGATATTTTTATCTCGAATCATCATCACTTCAGTCAAGTTGATAGTGTCAGCTGCTCTGTACCTATTATTTTTGTGGAGTTATTGGATATTCAAAGGATATTATCAATGACCCTGATGAAGAGAGAGTTACTGTGTGTGAGAAAAGACCAATCTACAGAAACTATTAGACCATTTTAACCCTTTATTACATATTCCGTGTTAAAATCAAGTGATAGAATGTAAATGTCAGACTATAAGTAGTATTAGAATTTTGAGACAGGAAAATCAAACTCTGTGAGCCTGGATCCTCAGGGAAGGCCAGAACGTCACGTGGAGATCTCACCTACCCTGGCAATCCACCACAGAAGGGGCAGACGGACATTGGGCTGCCCCTGCTGTCTTTAGCTGAACCATTCTTGTACTTCCCAGCTGGGTCTAACATTGGGTCCTTTCTGTTTTTCCACACCAAATGTTTATACATGGGTAAATATCATCTTCATGGACTGTTATTAACTTTAGACACGTGAAGCTCCTACATAATCTCGAAGCTGTCACAACGAACGATGGGATTCTCGAACTCTGGAAGTTTATTAGGATAAACAATTAGACAAGAGTGCTTCCACAGTGCACACAGCCCCTCACAAAGTATTTCTGTTGATCTCCATCTTCTTCAGGGGAGTTTGGTTTTTTTCTTGCAATTATATGAAATGTCAGGAGGTTTTCTGGCTCAGGTTTTTCCCTCTCAGTTACCAAATAAACCCACTTGTCTTTTCTGGCTCAGAGTAATAATGGTAATTATGTCAGAGGGCATTTCGTTATGGAAGTAAAAATTCAAATGAGCATCTTTGAAGCCCATCCTCGGTATCCTTGAGAGTCAGATTTGTGGAAAACATAGGCTCAAAAGACAAAGGTTTGATCCTCAACACTAACACTTAAACCTGGTAACAGAGTCACGTGGGTGCTGGCTCACACAGAGACCCTTGTTTTGAGTGACTCCGCCCAGGATGGAGAAACAAAGAATGTCTGAGAAACTTTATGCCCCTCAGTGAGCTCAGCAAGCTTCTTGATAATGGTCAGGGAATAGTTTGGACATGTCCCCTTGTGGGGTGTGCTTCTGCTGGTCTTCTTCAAGTACTTTGACGTGTGTGGAGATGTAACCACGAAAGGGAGTCTTCTACTCACTGTAAGAGAAGCCAACAGTCAAGAGGCAAGGTGGGAGGAGAGAAAGGGTCTTTTTATTACAGCTTGCCAGCAAGGGGGAAGATGGCGGACTAGTGTCCTGAAGAACCATCTTAAAACTACAAAATTTTGAAGCAGGTATACAGGGCAAATGGGCTGAAGGGTGGGGGCAGTCTTAGAATGTTAACCATCTGGTGTTGTAGTCCTTGAGACTCCATTTCTCTCGTTGCCGGTGACAGATAACAGCAGAGGGCTTTTTTTCCCCAAAGTTCATTACATCCCTGGAAAAACTTAGAGAACAAAGTTATTGCCTTATTGGAATAGGGAGGGCTATGTATAAGCCAAGTCTACGAAAAGAGAGAGTATGCATATTTCTCACAAGCACATGTGTACTTACCTAAGCTACGTGCAAGTTAAAGCATTGCTGACAAGGAAAAGGGAGTGTTTCGTGGATCAGGGTCATTTCTAGTCCTAACATGGTTCCCCTCCCTAAGATGGCTTCCCTTAGGCTAACCTATGTTGACCACTGGCTGTATTTATCTTAGCTATTTAGGTGGCACTAACAGAGACATCTACCAAGGGAAACGGGGATAAAGGAGAGGAAACAGGGGATTAAGCAAGTAATAAGGGACTCGGCATCCAAACACATCTGAGATGAAGGAACTTGACTGGAGGCAAAGCCAACTAGTTATTACTGTAGTGTATTGGAAATCTCCAAACCAAGTTTCTCCATGAGAGAGAATAATGTTCTGCCACTCAACTTCCAGTAACATCAGTCATGCAGAAATTATTTAGTGACTGTGTACGTCCTGTTCTCTTCGCTATGACAATTGTATGCGCATTTAATGATTTTCTGACAACGGTTGTCATTTGAAACAGAATCACGCATCCAGGCAGCTTGCCGTTCTGGTGGACTGATGGAGTTCAAATGGTGGTGGAATATATTTCATTTGTATACTGTTGATCACATATAGCAATAGCTACTCACTATATGCTGGGCTCTCACCATTCTAAGCACTTTGCCTTATGAGATAGGATAGTGCTATTATTATCTTATCACACTGTTGAGGAAACTGAAACACAGTGGGGTTAAGTAGCTTGTTACACAGTTTGAAAATGGTAACGTGGAATCTGAGCTGAGGCAGTCTGATTTGAGAGACCTCTCGTTTTAGTCTTGAGAGTTTTAGAGATACAGACTTAGACGATAACTGTGGGGGGGAAAAAGATTCGGAGATCTTAAGGAATCTGAAAATGAATGCTGCCCAAGAAGCATTTTATCAACTTAGTTATTTAGAGAGGGAGAAGCTCTTTAAGAATCCAGGTGGGGGGGCTGGCCCCGTGGCCGAGTGGTTAAGTTCGCGCGCTCCGCTGCAGGCGGCCCAGTGTTTCGTTAGTTCGAATCCTGGGCGCGGACATGGCACTGCTCATCAGACCACGCTGAGGCAGCGTCCCACATGCCACAACTAGAAGAACCCACAACGAAGAATACACAACTATGTACCGGGGGGCTTTGGGGAGAAAAAGGAAAAAATAAAAATCTTTAAAAGGCAGAGATTGTCAAATTGGATTTTTAAAAAAAAAAAAAAAAAAAAAAAAAAGAATCCAGGTGGGGAGCCGGCCCCGTGGCTGAGTGGTTAAGTTTGCGCGCTCTGCTTTGCCAGTCCAGGGTTTCACTGGTTCAAATCCTGGGAGAGGACATGGCACCGCTGGTCAGGTCATGCTGAAGTGGCATCCCACATGCCACAACTAGAAGGACACACAACTAAAATATACAACTATGTACTGGGGAGATTTGGGGAGAAAAAGCAGAAAAAAAAAAAAAGATTGGCAACAGTTGTTAGCTCAGGTGCCAATCTTTAAAACTATTAAAAAAAGAATCCAGGTGGTTAATAAATTAGAAGAGTGGGCAGAACAAAAGCTATATCCTTCAGGGATTAGCCTTAACATTTATGATTTGGTAGTCATTTAATTAGCTGCTAAATCACTGTACACAGCTTAACTAAATACAGATTTTAGATATCTATGTAGATATATAGATATCTATATAGATACAGATATGTGGATACATAGATATGTGAAATAGTATTGTCTCAAGAGATACATGCATGTTCATCATTTCAACCCCAAAGGAGCACAGGCTGGTTCCCTTTCACTGGGAAGGTTTTGTAGGAGGGGCTGACTTTTGGGGATATCCACGCTTGGGAGGTGGTAGAAACCTACCAGAAGAATGATGAGAATGGCTACCTGTGTTGAATGCTGGCTCTTGCCAGGCATTTCGTTCGGAGTTGTACACTCATCCCTGTCACTTACAGCTCTCCTGTGAAGTCAGAATCCTTGTACCCATTTTATAGATTGGGAACATGTGTCCAACATGATACAGCTCCTAAGGGATGGATTAAAATTTAGGGCTGTCTCAGTCCCAAAAATGAAATTGTCAGCTCACATCTGATGGAACAAGAACTCACGGATCTTTTCCGGGAGCAGTGGTATTGATTTGCGCTAAAGTTTGTTGGTTGCCCCTTGACAATGCCCGGCTGGAATTAAGCATGCACATCATGGATTACTGGTGAGATTCCTTCAGAGCCTAGTGAGGTGCAAAAAGAACCCACTGGGCCGAGGAGATTGAAAGCTCTCTCATAAGGTTTATCTAAAGATATTAGATTATAATATTTATATAAGTACATTTTTACTAAAAAATGATACAAGTAATTTACCCTCATTTTTGAGATATTAAACAAATAAGTAAAACAAGGAGAAAATACAAACCACCTGCTATCCCACCACACAGAGATAAGGTAATATTTTATTGTATATCTTTCTAGACTTTGCTTTTATAGGCACACACACAAAAGTGGGTTTATTTTTTAACCTTGATTTTTTCATGTAATAATATCAGATTGGAATCTTGGGGATCTATTAAGAATTTATAGAGTTTTATTCAATTTGCCAAGCCACCATAGGATTTAGTGTTTAGGAACATGCAAATTTGTACAACCAAGCCGCTGACCTACAGTCCTGTATTTATTTATTTATTCTGCTTTTTCTCCACAAAGCCCCCCAGTATATAGTTGTCTATTTTAGTTGCGGGTCCTTCTAGTTGTGGTACATGGGATGCCACCTCAGCATGGCCTGATGAGCGGTGCCATGTCCGCACCCAGGATCCGAACCGGCGAAACCCTGGGCCGCGGATGCAGAGCGTGTGAACTTAACCACTCAGCCCTAGGGCCAGCCCCATACAATCCTTTAAAATAGCCAAGGGATGGTGGCAATGGGGGTGGAATGGATTAGGTTATAAAATTTTAAGCAATTAAAAAATTGATCCCGTACTAACACAGTGTCTTTAAAGCAATATAAAAATGAAGAAAAGGGCTGGGGTGAATAGTTTAAACAGAGAAGATTAACAAAAAGACTAAAACAAGTACCTAAGTGCTTACCTGGGTGATAGCTGGGTAGAGCTTTGCTGTTTCCAGCTCAGGCCTGGCCATTTTAATTTGAGTTTTCAGATATAGTAAAATACTACTAACAGCAATGAGAATAGCTATAATTTATCAAGCAGGAGCCAGGTGTGCTCTGATTGCTTTACATATATATCCGTTTATCTTTTAAAAATGCTTACTTCACTCTGTTTTGGAGTTACGATAGTGAAATCAGGGCTAAGTGTTACCGACTAACTACCCCGAGTAACTCAAAGCAGGTTTTGATGGTACTTAGCTGTTTCTCAAAGTTGTTTTTTCAGTTGTGTTAAGAGGTGCAATCACCAACTGCCCTGAACTGGTCCAAACCCCATTGCAAGAGTGACACCTATGCAGATGGGCCAAGATTTGTCCAAAAGTTACCTTTGTTCCACCCCAGGAGGAGGTTAGGCCTTATTACCATAACATGCAATGTATGTGGAAGCATGTTTTCAAACTGCACCTGCACAAGCAAGTACCCACCTCTACGTGTGATGATGAAACTTCCCTTTTGAATATTCATTCCCCATCTGAAATAGAAGGCATCTGTTTTCCCTTGCTCAGGGAGCCACAGCTTTGGAAGTGGTTCCCGGTGGTCTCCTTTATTTGCTGCAAATAAACTATACTTTGTATGATGACTACTTCTGGTGGAGACCGATTGCAACTTGCCAAGAAGCAAACCCACTTTGGTTTGGTAACATAAGCACTCTGCTTTCCAAGGTGACAGAGGGGAGGCAGCGCAATCTTCCCTCTGTCCTTCTGAGTTCTTGGCTTAATACACCCTCCCCACCCCCACCCTGTAACAAAAGACAGAGCTAACAGGAGAAAAATAAAACAATTTTAATTATGGACATTCCTACCGGAGCGCCACAAAGATATGAGACTCAAAAGGCAGCCAGATGATTGAGACTTAAATACCATCCTGAGCTAAGACAGGGACAGGGGTGTGGTCTTCAAAGGGGGATGCAGTTCAGGGCAAAGGTGAGAAGAGGAACGTTTGGTGAACAGAGGTTACCCCTCCACAAGGTAGGTCCCTCAGGTGAAAAGTTCTCTCTTCCTGGTACAGGCCTCCTTTCTACATAAATTTCCTGTATAGACGTAGATTTCCCTTACCAAAGGGTAACTTCTCTGTTTTCAGAGCTTCTCCTGCATCTGCAGTTACTTAGAAATAATCAGCTCAAAATAATCCTTATTGCAAAGAGGCGTGGCACATTCGGCTACCTGTCAGTAAAGAGAAGAAAAAATATCCCCAGAATGACCTTAAAATGTCGGAGATCTTTATTTTGCTTGGTTTTAGTCTTTTCAGTTCATTTACTTTGGTAAATGAGCCAGGACTTTCTGTGGTGGGTCCAACAACTAGCCGAGCCAAGGTGGGTTTCTCCTGACCCTCAAGCCAGCTGGACTTTGGCAAATGCACAAATTTGCCCAATGTTACAGGTCAAACCCAGGCAGGGCAGAAAGAGGTGGGGTTTATTTCCCTTCCCTTTCCTCTTAATGTAATCTGTTGGTTTTCAAATGCTGCAATCAGCAAACACAGGAACAATGATTTGAAAAAGACAGAGTGTGTGTGCTGATAACCAGTGCTTTATTTTGTATGTTTTTGTGTTCTTAATCATTTGTTTTTCAGCTAGAATCAATATTAAGTCACTCTTTTCAATCTTGATATAACATCAATGCTAGGGAGCTGCAGAACAAATATATCTTTTAGATATGCCTAGACACCTGTTTAGTAAAATAACTTGTTAACAAAATTTGAGCTACTCATCCCATATAACAGAGCGATTGGCCGTGGGGGTGGGGACTAGCTAGCTTCTGAGAAATCCTCTTTTAAGATACCCATAAAATTAAAGAGGGACATTTTTCTGTTATTATAAAGTGTTTGCTTTTCTCCTGTTAATCTGTCTTTGCCAGTTTAATTTTCAGACCCAACCAGGGACCCTAAGAGTGTCGAGGAAGCTTTTTCCTGCCCTGCAATGTCCGGTCTTTTTTCCTGTAGCTGTGATTGGAATCAGTCTTGCGATGACAGTGTTGTGAACGGGACTACAGCGGTCTGAATTAAAGACTAAACTTAAGTTCTTCTGCTTTCAAATTTGGACAGCAGTCTCGATTTTTTTGACACCACTAGGAATATCTTTTCCCCTCTATAGAGCAGAGATGAGGGTGTTCGACGCTGTGGTGTTGCCGGCCATGAGACTCAGCGCGTGTGGTTTGGCTGTGAGCGCTGCATAGAGGAAGAGCATTGTTACGTTTGATACTTTTCCTGTCTGTGTTTGAGAAACCTGTCCACGTAAAATTGATGGATTGACAGGAAAAGAGGGCGGGTGTTTTCTTTCAGAGAAGCTGGCTTAGGAAAGCAGCTCACAGCCGAACACTCTACAATACAAAGGTTTCCGCTCGCGTGGAAACTCTTTTATTGAGAACCAAATCACCACAGTCATATCTCAAGCAAAATGAACTGTCTCTCTTTAAGGACAACAAAAAGCTCTCAAGATAATGACTGGACAAGTCTCATTAATTCACGATTCCAGTAATAGACACAATAGCCTGGTTCAGGTTGCAAGTGCCACCCGTCAGGAACACTCAGCAGCCATTCTTCTCGAAAAGCTGCCTTGCTACCAAGAAACTTGTTCCACAAGACGAAAGACATGGGGAAAACAAAATGGCAAACAAAACAAAGCTGAAGACAATTCAAGATTTGAGGAGTCAAACATTAAACAAGGTAATGTTTATAAAGCACTGGGCACGTGGTAAACCATAGTTAAATTGTAGTTGTAATTACTGCTACTACTGAGAATGGGAGAGAGAAAAAAGGCAGGAAAAAGAAGTTGGAAAACAATATGAGGTTCCTCAAAAAGTTAAAAATAGAACTACCATATGATCCAGCAATTCCACTTCTGGGTATACACCCAAAGGAAATGAAAACAGGATATCAAGAGATGTAGGCACTTCCATGTTTATTGCAACGTTATTCACAACGGCCAAGATATGGAAACGGCCTAAGTGCCTACCAACTGATAAATGGGTAAAAATGTGGTGTATAGATATATACAGAGGGATGTTATTCAGCTATCAGAAAGAAGGAAATCCTGCCATTTGCAACAACATGGACGGACCTTGAGGACGTAATGCTAAGTGAGATAAGTCAGACAGAGAAAGACAAACACTGTATGATCTCACTTATATGTAGAATCTAAAAAAACAAACTCATAAAAACAGAGTAAAACAGTGGTTACCAGGGGCTGGCGGAGGGGGAGGGGCGCTGCGTAGGAGAGACGTTGTCTAGGGGTACAGACTTGCAACAAGTAGAAAATAAGTCCTACAGATCTAATTCGCAGTATAGTGAATATAGACAACAATATTGTGTTATAATCCTCAAATTTGCTAAGAGACTAGATCTTAATTACTCCAACCACTAAAAAGAAATGATAATTATGTGATATGACAACGGTGCTAATTATCATTACAATGACAATCATATTTTAATATATAAATGTATCAAATCAACATGTCGTACACTTTAAATTTACAGTGTTATATGTCAAATATATTTCAAGTAAAAAAAAGGGGTTGGAAAGGCACAGTAAGGTGATCTAGGTGAGCCAGGACTGACAAACTCCGAAGATGGGGTCTAGGAAAGAAGACAGGTATAAGCTAGTTCTGGCTCTGTCACCATCTTGCTGCGGTCTTGGGCACTTGAATTCCTAACAGTTAACTGAGGATCTGTGTTTGGGGCACTCAGGATGGTAAGTCACAGATCCTGTTTTAAGTAGCTCACAGGTTTTTTTGTATTTCAGGGCCTTGTGCCTACCGTCTGAAATTTAGTCGGGTTGACCTAAATCAGTGTCCCTCAAACTTGAGTGATGTATGGCATCCTTTTAAAGGAAAGGAATTATTAAATTCTGCCAGTATTACTAAATTATTTTGGTTATAATGCGACCTGAAAAATAAACACTACCCTCCAAAGAAGCATAAACTCCTTACCCTATAGGTATCACTCTACTTTACAACCCAAACAAAGTTACAAACTAAATAGAAACAAAATCGAACTTGAGAACACTAATCAGATATGAAGAATGATGTTTTTTAAAGTAAAGTTGCTCTTCCCATGATGAATATAGCGTCTTTGCCTACCCAATTCTGTTACCGTCTTCTCTGTTCAAACTACTGGGAAACCAAACCACAGCATGTAATGAGTTTTGTCACAAATGCACTTCATGTGTATTACTAAGTTTTCCTCTTTTATCAGTAGCCAACCAAAATTAACGCTGATGCTATTTATCATCGACAAAAACACATGCTCAAACACTGAAATAACATGGCGGTACATGTGTCTGAGGTGGCCATACAGATGATCCAAAATACAGTCCTATATTTTTTTTAGATTATTATAGGAATACAAACACAAAACTTAAAAAAATTTCTTAAAGAATGCGTGACCTCTAGAGTACATCTGACTCCAGTTTGAGGAAGACTAAGTGATCCTTAAGTCTTTCCTAGTTCTCAGATTCTACAAACTCTGATCCTGTTAGTGCACAAAATTGGGGTTCTCCTGCCAAATGTGCATGAAGAGCCAATTATTATGGCATCAGCTTTTGAGAAAAGAAATAAGCTTTATTTCAAGATTGGTCTGCAAGGAGACAGGAGGCAATGCTCTCAAATCTGTCTCCCCGATCCAGGGCTTGGGGCACAAACACTGTATGATATCACTTATCTGTAGAATCTAAAAAGGCCAAACTCGTAGAAACAGAGAGTAAAATAGTGGGATGAAGGGCAGGGTGGTCTGAAGTGTAGAGATAGATGATTGGAGGTGAGGTAATCAATGATCTTTGCAAGTGTAGTCGAGTTTCCTGGCTCTTCACAGAACGCAAGTTCAAAAAATGGTGGTGGTACTATGATCTGAGAGTGGAATTTTCAGTCCCTTGATGTCAAAAGGGTCACTTGTCAGGCATTTGCGCAGGCCCAGTATGGGTTGGTGGTCTCAACCAGCCTGAACTGGACAAGGGGTCATTTCTCAGTTCCAGAAAAGCCACTCTTTGTGACTCTCTTGATAAGATGGGGTCAGCTGAACCGGTCTCAGAGGGCCCATGGTTACATTCCTACTCTTATGAAGTTTGTTCTTGGTGTTACTCAGAGTAGGTGCTCTCTTAAATATTAGTGTAAGTTGATTACACTTTGGTATATAACATTATCCAGTCTGTGAAATAATAGAAAATATATATATATTGGCCTCTGCCCCAGTTCCTGGCACAGAGCTCCTAAAACTCTTGTATTTTCCTAAGTGATAAGAGCACTGGGAGCATCTTTTGTTCTAATATTGATCTTTGACTCTGGTTCCTGACACCAAGATCCTAAATCCCTTGGAATTTCCTAGGTGATGGGAATGTCTTTTGTTCTAACCAGGAGACTCTTGGTGGGCTCCTCTGTGGGGGCCAGTTACAAGAAAGACCAAGCTGTGATTAGAAGCTTGGAAATTTCAGCCTCACCCAGATTCTCCAAGAGGGGAAAGGGGCTGGAAATAGAGTTAATGACTGATCATGCCTATGTGATGAAGCTTTGATAAAAATCCCAATTGTATGGGGTTTGGAGAACTTCCAGGTTGGTGAACACATGGAGGTGCTGGGAGAATGGTGAGCCCGGAGAGGGCATGGAAGCTCCACGCCCCTTCCCACATACCTTGCCTTATGCATCTCTTCCACCTGGATGTTCATCTGTACCCTTTATCATATTCTTTTGTAATAAACCGGTAAACAATAGCTAAACTCTTTCCTGAGTTCTGTGAGCCGCTCTAGCAAATTAGTCGAACCCAAGGAGGGAGTCACGGGAACCTCTGATTTATAGTCAATTGATCAGAAGCACAGGTGACAACCTGGACTTTCAATTGGCATCTGAAGTGTAGGGGGTGGGACTGAGCCATTAACCCGTGGGATCTGACACTACTCAAGGTAGATAGTGTCAGAATTGAGCTAAATTATAAGACTACCAGCTGATGTCGCCAAATCGCTCAGTGTGGGGAAAAACCCCCACACATCTAGTGTCAGAATGTTGTAAGTGTGATAGCAGAAGTGTTATGAGTGTGCTAGTAGAAGTGTTAGGAGTGTGATAGTAACGTGAGAGTACAGGGAAACACAGGAGTAGTGGAGGGTTCTACCCACAAGCCAATCATTTTTAAAAACGGAAATTTTGATCTGCATAATTTTCTTGGTACAGTTCTTATAAATGTCACATAAAAATACATATAAAGTCACCAAATTTGTTTGAATATGCACTTCTAGCAAACAGTGTAGATTAGACATTAGAGAATAACCACGTGCTGGAAAGATTTTCCTATACCGTGTTCTAAGAAAAATTATTGCAGCTGCAAGCTCTTGCAGCCTGGATGGCCATGCTTCCTGTCATACGCCACCCTCACACTCTTCTCTTCATAGGCCACAAGGCCAGAGAAGACACCTACCCAACCCAGGGTCTGAGTCTTCGCTGGTCTGTCTCCAAGTGTGAGCTGGGCCAAGTCAGTTCTCTCTCTTTTGGGACTTTGAAACAAGGGCTACAGAAGGAGTCTACCAGCTAAAGGTGGGAGCTGCAGCTGAAAGTTCATGAGGGAGCATCAGGGATGGGAGCCTGTTGGTGCTGAAATATGGGAGGGCAGCAAATCAGATGCCGGTGGCATGGAAAGCACCTGGGGGTAGCTGTCCCATTAATGGTGGAGCATGGGGGCAAGGATCCAGCAACCCCACCAAGGCCCTTGGAGCCACCTTGAATTCTGAGCAGCCCTCCAACACCAGTCATTGTGGGGTCCTACTCCGTTACAGTGCCGCTTCTTAAATTACCTTGGTCAAAAAGCTAACTCTATGCCTCAGTTTCCTCAACTGTAAAATGGATATAATAATAGAATCTGCCTCATTGTGCTGGTTGTGAAGATTAAACAGGGAAGGGCTTAGAACCAGGCTTGGCATATAGCGATCACTCAATAAATGTTAACTCCAATCATCATGATTTCTCCCATGACATATTTTATATGACATTACAATAAATGTAATTGTGTTTGATCTAGCTAGAAAGGGAATCTTGTTTCTTGTAGCAAAGCCTCAGTGGAACAAGCAGGGGTTGTAGCTTTCCTCTTGAGTCTCCTTAGAATGTCATCTGTGTTGGTAAGAATTCGAGAAAATTTTCCATTGTAGCATTGGATTCCTCATTTTCAATAAACTCATTTTGACTTTTTGATGAAATAAGACAGTGATTTGTTATAATGGTTCAAATTTAAAGAAAGGTCATTATTGAATGTATTACATTAAATGCAGGAACTAGTGATTTTTAGACATCTTTTAGACAAAGACAAAGAATAATTGGGTAAACTAAGTTCTGAGAACTTCAGGTTCAGAGCCACGGGTCCCCCAGGCAAGGATGAAATGCATACAGTCAGAGGAAGGGGAGCAGTGTGTGTGTGGGGGGGGGGGGCAGGGGGAGTACACAGAAAGAACCAAAGAACTGGCAAATGAGTGGAGGAAGAATCATTCCTGTCCCACAAAATGAATGAATTTTCTTTTTCCATTTTATGTTTCAATCTCTTTCTTTCCAAGATTCTAATTTAGTCTCTAGGGAAATTGTACCCTCTGCCTCTGAGACTTGTTTCTGAATGAACAATGGAAATCAGAGAGAACACAGGGCCAGTGCCTCGCACATGGTAGGAGCTCAGCAAATGTTTGCTTGACTGCACTGAGCATTAAAATGTACTTTACAGGCAACTTTATTAGAAGTACTTATTCCAGTAAAACAAATGTTCTCTCTAAAGCACCACAAAATCCAGAGGAAACCAACACAGGCCTGATGAAAGAAAGAGGAAATGTAATTGCCTTAATGTTTTCTTTTTAGAAGCATTTAGTCACACCCACTAAGCCACAAAGACTCTCCCAATCTCTATGGAGACCCAAGAAGGCTCAACTGTACCAAAATAAAATAAGCGTTAATTTAGAGCTGCTGGACCTCATGAACACCAATTTCACATGTGATTGAACATTTCACAAAGCGCGGGCTCCGTGAGAACGGCGTAGGGAAGAGACTGGGCTGGGTGGCCTTCAGCTCCGCCTTTGCTGGTAGCTGGCTGAGTGACTGGGCAGGTACTGCACCCACACAGGCTTTGGCTTCTTCATCTGTAAAATGAGGACAATGAACTTCTGGACATGGTCTTCAAGATCGCTTCTGGCTCTAACACTCAACTGAAGTACACTCAGGTTCAAAATCCAGATTGTGGGAAAATGTCAAACAAGCGGGAAATGCAAAGCTCAAGATAGAAGACTCCAAATGACAGTTCGGGGGTACAGAGATTTTAATGGTGTCTGTGGTAGCCAGCCTACAAGATGACCCCCCAGTGATTCTCACCCCCTGGTATTCACCCCCTTGGGTAATCCCCTCCTGTTCTGAATAGGGCTGACTGTGTAGACTATAGGATAATATAGAAGTGATTGTGAGTGACTTCTGAGGCTGGATCATAAAAGACATTGTGGCTTTCACCTTATCTTCTTGGATCACTCTCTCTGGGGGAATCCAGCCCCCATGTCGTGAGGATACTTAAGCATGTGGAAAGATCCATATGAGGAGGAACTGAGGCCTCCTGCCAACAACCAGCACCATGTGAAAGAACTGTCTGGGGAGCAGACCCTCTGGCACCAGTCAAGCCTTCAGATGAATGCAGCTCCAGTGAACACCTTGACTGACACGTCATCAGAAACCCAAGCCAGAGCCAGCCTGCTAAGCCATTCCCGTCCTCCTGAACCACAGAAACTGTGTGAGGTAACAAATATTTATTCTTATTTTAAGCCAGTAAATTTCGGGTGATTTGTTACATGGCAATACGTAGCTGTTACAATGTCTATAAGAAAAATATAATTCTTGTAGAGTGTTTGTATAACCTATGCACTGGTTGTTTCACCTTCATTTCTTAATTTATTGACTCATCAGAAAATGTTTTGAGGACACCTATTCTGTGCTAAACATGTGGTAGAAATTCAGGAAGAACATAAAGTTCATATCTTCAAGGAGCTCATAGTCTGGGAAGCTGGGGGCAGCGTGGGTAAATGCTTATAACAGATGCCAATTTGATATCCCTGCTTTAATATCGCATTTTCTTTTCTGCCAGTGTTTTGAGTACGTAAACTTTGGCTGTGACTTCAGCGGTGGAAGAGAATGCTCATCAGTTACTGCCGCATGATTGTTTTTGGTTTTATAAGACTGATCAATACCATCAGCTCCCCCTTTAAATGCTAATGAACGCTTTAACACAGCAGATGCAGACATACAGTACACTGCAGATTAAAATTAGGCACAAAATTAAATTGCTTACACATAGCAGAGGAGCCAGTTTGGACATCTTGATAATCAGCCAGAACCAGCTGACAAATCTTGAATTGTTCCTGTGCCAACACTGAGCCTCCCCCAGTCTCAGCCAGCATGGCATCATCTGGCATTGGGAGCGTGCCTGGTGCCTTGGGCACTAGGAAGGAAGACTACCAGGTCAGGCTTCCAGTAAAGCTCTGTGCGCTCGTGGAGCAGTCACAGCAGGACTGCAGAGGCCAAGGATTGGGAACAGTTGATACTCAAAGGGGAAAATTCATCACCCCGAAATATGAACCTTTGGCATAAGGATTATTTTAGGCTGATTATTTTTTTTTATTGAGGTTATGATAGTTTACAACCTTGTGAAATTTCAGTTGTACATCATTATTTGTCAGTCATATTGTAGGTGCACCACTTCACCCTTTGTGCCCACCTCCCACCCACCTTTCCCCTGGTAACCACTAATCTGTTCTCTTTGTCCAAGTGTTTGTTTATCTTCCACCTATGAGTGGAGTCATACAGAGTTTGTCTTTCTCTATCTGGCTTATTTCGCTTAACGTAATACCCTCAAGGACCATCCATGTTGTTGTGAATGGGATGATTTTATCCTTTTTTATGGCTGAGTAGTATTCCATTGTGTATATACACCATATCTTCTTTATCTAATCATCAGTTGATGGGCACTTGGGTTGCTTCCATGTCTTGGCTATTGTAAATAATGCTGCAATGAACATTGGGGTGCATAAGGCACTTCACATTGTTGATTTCAAGTTCTTTGGATAAATACCCAGTAGTGAGATGGCTGGGTCATATGGTATCTCTATTTTTAATTTTTTCAGAAATCTCCGTACTGTTTTCCATAGTGGCTGCACCAGTTTGCATTCCTACTAGCAGTGTATGAGGGTTCTCTTTTCTCCACAACCTCTCCAACATTTGTTATTTTTTGTTTTGGTTATTTTAGCCATTCTAATGGGAATAAGGTGATATCTTAGTGTAGTTTTGGTTTGCATTTCCCTGGTGATCAGTGATGATGAGCATCTTTTCATGTGACTGTTGGCCATCTGTATATCTTCTTTGGAGAAATGTCTGTTCATATCCCCTGCCCATTTTTTTGATTGGATTGTTTGATTTTTTGTTGTTGAATTGTGTGAGTTCTTTATATATGATGGAGATTAAGCCTTTGTCAGATATATGATTTGTACATATTTTTTCCCAGTTGGTGGATTATGTTTTTGTAGGCTGATTATTTTTAAGAAACTTCAGATACAGGTTAAGCTCTGAAAATGAGTAAAAGCTACCCTTTTGTAAGAGATATTTACATTTATAAGCAAACTCTCCATTTGTGAGAGTGTCTCCTTCTCTGTGCCAGGAAGAGGAGGATGACCAAATCTCTACAAACTCTTGTCAATGGAGAGGACACCGACTAAAATCCATATAACAACCTTACCCTTGTTCACTGTGCTTTTCCTGATAAACCTCCCATAACTGACTCTCCTCACCCCCAACATCTTCTTCTGTCTTTAGCAGGAGATAGTATTTAAGGTGATGGCTTAGGCCGTTTCAGGAGTTACTCAGTTTTCCTGGGTAAATCCCCTGTATACAGGAGGTATGCATGTTATTAAACTTCTGTTTTTTTCCTGTTACTCTGTCCTTTATTACGGCCAGGGTTCAGCCAAGAACCTAGATGGGTAGAGGGAAAATTATTTTTCCTCCTCCCACATATTCATAAAAAACACAGTACTTTGGGCCTCTGGAAAGGAAAGCCATATAGTGAGATTCTATAAACATCTAAAAGGACAACGTCTCTGTGTGAATTTCTTGAATATACATAGTATTTCTATTCTTTTTTATTCCTGTCACAAGTGTTTATTGAGAGCCTCCATTTGTAGTGCCTTACTAGGTGTAGAAACTCAAAACGGAAAATGAGCACAATTCACTGTGATGCAACGGGTTGCTTCTTGGGAAAAACAGACTGGCCTTTCCCTTGAGGGGCCTTGGCACATCCAGAATCTGCTGTCAGTGATAAGACCAAAAACTTAATCTGTGTCTCAGAGTTGTGCTCGGGGGCCAATTCACAGTGGCAAAGCTCACAAGAGACTGTTGTATAAAATCAGAACAACAATTATTCTGACAGTAGAAATAAAACAGTAAAGTGGATTGGAGACTTCTGTTAAGGTCACTTAATGAGCATGAGATCAGAACAAGAATTTAGATGATTTGATGGTTTCTTAGCCTGATTAATAAATTAATCAATCAATGCATTCATTCAGCAAATAGGTTGAGTACCAACTACGTGTTAGAGATACACCAGTGATCAAGACAGGCACAGCCCTGCCTTCAAAGAGCAGATAGTCTAGTGAGGAAGACAGACAAGCAAATTTGGGGGCAATTATAACAAAGGGGGATAAAAATGACTGAATACCCAAATGGTCCTTTGTGAACATATAAGGAAGGGCCTGACCCAGACCTGCGCACCAGGGAGGGCTTCCTGGAGGTGGTGATGTATCAGCAGAGAGCTGAAGGATTCAGCTGGACAGTGCAGGGGAGGCTGGACGGAGGCAGGACAAGTTTTGAAGACAAGAGAGAGCATGGCGGCAATTCAGTGTAGCAGTAGTGTGGTATTTGATTGCTGTGTGGAGAGGCAAATGGTGATGCAGAAAAGGTCGGCAGGAGCCTAACTGAATGACCATCTCCACAAGTCAGTTTGGGAGGGACTCTGCTGGACAATACTGCCCTTCTCATGGGCCTGCACGAGTGACCGGGCCGATTGTGCCCCGCACGAAGGCCTGGCGTGGACAGCACAGCTCAGCTTTCCCTTTGTGGATCACCTTGTTCCGTGTTCCCAAGGCTGACCGCCTCTGGCTGTCCCCACACCCGCCTCCTAACCCTCCCACCGCCTCTGAAAGACTCACGCTGTCTTTGGATTCTTCATGCCACCATCTGGTTTAGGAACACATTTTCCAGGCCTGGGAGGTGTTGCATTTGTGGCCATCCCAGGGATTAATTGTCCTAGGTCAGTCTCATGTCCCCATCGTCAAGTCCTGGGATAGCGCTGTGCCGTCCTCCCAGAGCACCTTCAGGGGAGCGGCACTGCGTGCACGCTGCATGTGGTGCAAGGGAGGGTGTGAGGAAAGGCCCCCAAGGGGAGCACAGAATGGGCAAGTGGAAGGGACTATGCAGGGAGGCCTTGGGGAAGCAGGACCTGAGGGCTGAGTTTTCTCCAGGCCTAGGCAAGGAATTTCTGTGGGAGAGCAGAGTAAATGGAACATGGTTATGGAGAGTAAATCTTGATTTTAGTTTTGAATGAACTATGAGTCACAAGTCATCTTCACTTTTTGGCTTTCTTGATTTGCTCATGCATTATTTGGCCAGCTGGCTAGTCAAAAGGAAAGGGCAGTTGAGGAAGAAGTCACTGGTGCCTGCCACACTAAAGCCTGGACCATTTCAACCGTGGATCTGGCACTTTCTCCACCTTGGAGAGTCTCCTAAACCAGTTCCAGTAATAGCAAACAGACAGAGCTGGGCCTAAGTCTTAAGCTCTGACTTCTGCAGGGCATCCTGGCTTAACAGGAGCTTCTTAAATCCAGTGATGACAAGAGATTTTATAAGCCTCCTAAATACACTGTCCATAATTTAAAATTTCAATGATGCTGCACCCTGAACAGTTTGGCACAACCAAATCATGGCATCTTGTAACTGAGCAGCTTCTGAAAGCCAGTTTTAGGAGCATGCCATATCTGTACCGACTTGTCGAGGGGAGATGATAAATCACAGAGAAGGTACTTACAAGGTTTATAAAATATTAGGTACTTCTGAACTGCAGTCAAGTCAGAATGCTCTGAGCTGCATCCAGAATGTTTTGACCCTGCTATTTTGAACTACGAGACATTCTGATCTTGCTGCTTTGACCCTAAAACTTTTTTTTTTTTTTTTTTTTTGGTGAGGAAGATTGGCCCTGAGCTAACATCTGTGCCAATCTTCCTCTATTTTGTATGTGGGATGCCACCGCAGCATGGCTTGATGAGCGGTATATAGGTCCACACCTAGGATCCAAACCCACGGACCCCAGGCTGCCGAAGTGGAGCACACGAACCCAACCACCACACCACCAGGCCGGCCCCAGACCCTAAAACATTTTGACTCTATATTTATGGATAAAATATTTTGGTCAAAACCATATAACTATTGAGAAGTGTTTTTGTCAAGAGAGAATTTACAGAGTGAACGTCATTATGTCGATTTAATTTCTTAATCAAAAATCCAACATCATAAAATTGTTTCCCATTTTTGTATTAAATTTATTGTACTGATTTTCTTTCCATAGGATGAGTTCTTTTCAATCTAAATTTTACACTGAAGATTTTATATATCAAATTTTTGTTTTGTTCATATCAAATTTTACCCATCATTGCTTTCGCCACTTCGAATTTTCTTTTGTGGCCATTGTTTCTTAATTTTCCCAGTTCAAATTTTACTATAAATAGATTTTTTTTTTAAAGATTTTATTTTTTCCTTTTTCTCCCCAAAGCCCCCCCAGTACATAGTTGTGTATCTTTAGTTGTGGGTCCTTCCAGTTGGGGCATGTGGGACACCACCTCAGCATGGCTTGATGAGTGGTGCCATGTCCACGCCCAGGATTCAAACCAGCAAAACCCTGGGCTGCTGAAGTGGAGCGCACAAACCTAACCACTTAGCCATGGGGCCAGCCCCCTACTTTAAGTAGTTTTAAACATTGCAGTTTAATTTTTATTATTTTTATGAACTATGTTCATAAATTGGTTGAAAACAATTGGCAGTTTATATTTATTTCTAAAGTAGTCCTTGATAAATTATCTTCAGTTCTCCTTTACATATTTGGGGTTATTAGATTATTCAGGTTAGTTCTATAGAATTGCTAATCCAGGGACTTCGTGCAAGGAGCAGAACATCTTGCTTTGTCTGGGCTATGCCTGGAATAATGACTGCCTCCATGGTAGCATCCTATGTAGATTTAGCAGTTCCAGACTGGATCAGAAGCCTACTTAGGGTCCACCAAATCCCCACATTTGGAGGTGCCCAACCCAAGGTATTCTTTCTTAATTTGTTCCTACTACAGTCATGCACTGCATAATGATGTTTCGGTCAACAATGGACCACATATGTGATGGTGGTCCCATAAGATCAGTACCACATGCCTAGGTGTGTAGCAGGCTATACCATCTGGGTTTGTGTAAGTATTGTAGGGGAGGAAGAAATTTTCCTCTACCCTTCTAGGTTCTTCTGGCTGGTCTAAGAATTAAATTGACATGAGACAGATTAACAGGAGAAAAACAAACAGAAGTTTAATAATATGTATACATGGGAGAGACCTAGGAAAACTGAGTAATTTGCCAAAATGGCCAAAGCCCTCACCTTAAATGCCATCCTCAGCTAAAGACAGAAGAAGATGTGGGGGGTAGGGATAGTCAGGGACTTCAGAGGGAAGGGGAAGGCAGTTCTCACAGGTAGGTGAAAAGGAGCAAATGTTTGGAAAACAAGTGTTTGGCCACACAGAAACAGAAGAACAGGGGGCTAGCCCTGTGGCCGAGTGGTTAAGTTTGCACGCTCTGCTTTGGCGGCCCGGGGTTTTGCCAGTTCGGATCCTGGGCCCAGAGATGGCACTGCTCATCAGGCCACACTGAGGCAGCGTCCCACATAGCACAACCAGAGGCACTCACAACTAGAATATACAACTATGTACTGGGGGGCTTTGGGGAGAAAGGGAAAAAAAGACTGTCAATAGATATTAGGCCAGGTGCCAATCTTAAAAAAAAGAAACAGAAGAACACAGAAGGGAGCCCAACAAACAGGCTTTTCTAGGCGCTCCCCCAGTGTCCCAGTACCTAGTTCATGTCATGCTAAGGTGATAGCTTGCTTCCTGAGACAGTTTTTTTTTAATTTGAATTCTTTTAGGCAGTTAAGGGAGAGGTAACCAGAAAAACTTTTTGAGTCTGTTGTTTTTTAAAAATAATCATGCTAAAGTAATTCTCATGTTAAAGAGACACATTTTGGGGTGTCAAATTTTGTTCCCCTTTGGTATGCTTTATGATGTTTGCACAATGACAAAATCGCCTAACAATGCATTTCTCAGAATGTATCCCTGCTAAGTGATGCATGACTGCATAATTTTTTTCTCCTAAAATATCCTTTTTTGTTTTTTTGGTATTAACCCCAGTCTCCTCCAGGTTAAATAGTTCCTCTTGTTGGCAACTGATTTAGCTTGATGGAAAAAACCATCCTGTTAATCCTTGCTCTGTTCTTGACTTACATTCATCTTTCAATCTGGCAAGCAACTTTTGGTGAATAAGCATAATTAGGGGGAAAAAAAAAAAAGAACATCCAACTCTTACTATTTCTTTACAACCAAGAAGCAGACTCCAGATGTTCTCATTTTGGTTTTGACTGGTAGCATTGATGCTGACAAGTATTTTCCCATGAGATATTACCAAGTGGTCAGTTTTGTAGACTGTTGGAATAACCTCTTTGTGATCAGCTACTCTACTAAATAGGGCTGAAGTCATTAAGTCAATTTACTACCAGCTTGGATTCTCTAACCCACGGCCCAAGAAAACCAGAAGGGGAAGATAGCATGAAATGAACAATCATTTGCAAAACACTTTTTAAACGAGTGTCTTAAATAATTCCCCAGAATGTACACTTTTTTTTAATAATTAAAGCCATCCTTAGTGTTCCTTTCAGAGTGACTCAGTTAAGACTCCCTGTTCAGCTACTTGTCCAAAAATTCTAACCAAAGAGAATACGTCAATGCTCATTTGCAAGCAGCATGGTATCAAGACAGCAGACTTAGTCCACTTTTCTCTCAGTTTAAACATGAACAAAGGACAGGGGGAAAAAACACTTGGAAACAGACTGTGAGTGATGAGCTTTGTGGAAAAGGGTCACAGTGGGGCTTAACACCTTAGAGGAGTCAGTTATCTGTGATGGAAAAGATTCCCCCTCCCGCCCTGATTTCACCATTTCCCATTGCTTTTGCTTGTAAATGCAGATGGCAGACAATAAGGCTCGTTGAATCCACGATGTTAGGTTACGTCTTCTCTCATATAAGAAGGTTATTCCCTATAAACTTGACTTTAATGCTCCCCAAATGCAGTTTTCCCCAACAGACCCCGAGCATTTGATGACAGCAGGGCAGCTACTCTGGGGACACACACATATACTCGATGACCGGTTTCTATTAAAAGACAACTCAACCTCACAGAATTCAGGTGCCACTTGGGTTTCCCCAGAACCCTGAGAATCCTATGCAGGGCAAAGGACACAGGACATTCAGGGTCAGTGAAACTTGAACAGAATCTCAGACTCTATTGAAAGTAACATTTGTTTATTGGACATAGACTTTTTGATTTGTAAAATAGGAAGGATTTCACAAGCTGGATCCCACAACGCCTGTCCTCCCACCCGCACCATTTACCTCTTTACCCCCAGCTGCTTAGAGCTTTCTTGCTGCAAAGATGGTATTTACTGTCTGGTTCTAACAAGGATGCTGGTAATTTTAAGTTTCTCTGGCTTTTAGCTTGTGATGTTTATATCCTGCTCTGTGTCTGTTTTCTTTTAGATTTTAGATTTCTGCCATCCCATGAAGTCCTTATGCACTGTTGATTTCCCCTCTTTGCTCCTCCTTTGGTAAAATGTGGAAAATAATATTCAAAGGCAGTCCCTGGGAGCTTTGGGAAAGAAATAACCACAAATCTCCTAGGTAATTTAGATCTTTGGTTTCTGATGAGTGTTAATAAATGAGATATGCATCATAATCCACATTAAGTTCAATAATCTTTTTTATTGCCTAAAAACGACAAGTCAAATCAGTTCAGCTTGGACTATGATAAAAACCCAAATATCTTACTAAGATAAATACTAACCAGCAGCGTTGAGACTAGAAAAAGGCAGGTGAGGCACTGGCCATGAGCACACAATTTAAGGAAGCATCAAAAAACAAACAAACAAACAAAAACACCACCGCAGTTAATCAAGATAAATGATATTTTAATGCAATTTTTTTTGAGGAAGATTTTCCCTGAACTAACACCTGTTGCCAATCCTCCTCATTTTTTGCTTGAGGAAGATCGGCCCTGAACTAACATCTGTGCCAATCCTCCTCCAACTTTTGTATGTGGGATGCCTCCTCAGCATGAGTGGAGTAGGTCTGCGCCAGGATCTAAACCCGAGAACCTGGGCCGCCGAAGTGGGGCGTGCAGAACTTTAACCACTCAGCTATGAGGCCAGCCCCTTAATGCAATATTTTAAAAGAGAAAATCAATGCAAAAATTCATGATGAACAAAATATTAAAATTTTAAATAAAGACAGGATCAGTAACAGTGCCTTGCCAAGCCATAGTGGAGCCTTAGGCAAAAAGAAAAATCAGTAACATTGATCCTGTCTTTATCTAGAATTTTGATTTTTTGTTTATCACAAAATCTTTTGCATTAATTTTCATTTATTTAAATATTGCATTAGAATATTATTTATCTTGATTACTGAGGGTTTTGGTGCCCCCTTACATTTTGTACCCAAAACACATGCTCCACATCACCTCACCCTCGTCCAGGCCCTGCTAACCAGAACGTCAGCGGTTAGGGTAAAAAGATGGCATATCCCCTCCTCTAAAAATGTTAATTCAGGGGGGGAAATATGGATACTTATGTTGAAGTCCAGTTGCCATCATTGGGCAACCAACATCCATAATTTTGGCCCTGGTTTGGCTGAAGTCTCAATTAAAAGGTATTCCCAAAATCCAAAAATAGAAAAGTTGTCCTGTTAATTCTTTCTGAAGGCATCATACTGTCAAAATTCATTGCATTAAAAAAAACACAAAAGCCTGCTTAGAAAAAGTCATCTAGTTCAATTTCTCAAACGGTCCTCCTTCCACGGTAGTTCCCTCTGGCTCTTTCTCGGTTGGTCTTGGCAGGAGAGGGCCTGTGGGGCTTCTTACGGTATTCCACTTTGGTCCATCCTCCTTCGCTGCCTTTGCTCTCCTCTTCACTGGCTCTTGAGTTAGTGTCAGTGTGCAAAGGCATTCCTGGTATGGTCCTGGGTTGATGGCGGTCATTCGGGCTTCTCTTGAAGTCAGGTGACTGGTAACTATTGAGTGCTGACTGAGAAACCCTGTAGAATTTTCCAGAATATCTTTCTCTTGAAGGAGCGGAATGCTGACTTTTTCCACTGTATCTTCCTCTAGGAGAAGAATTGAGTGATACACTACCACGACCGTATTTGTCCCGGTTTCGACCTGAGTATCGACCCCTCTCTGAAGAGTTGTCAGTAGTGAGACTGGAAAAGCCACTGTCCCTGGAGTTGAGATGTAGGGAAGAGAAGTTTTTGGTCAGTCCGTACTGAGTAGGAGAGGAGCTTCTGGATTGGTTTATAGGTGTAATCTGTTGATACTTAATGGGCACCGGGGTCCGCCTCACAGCAGCAGCGTAGGAATCCTGGTCGTTGAAGTATGGGAAGAATTGTGACCCCAGGATAGGATTGCTCTGCGAGCGCTGTAAAGAGGTGTTGGATGCAATCTGTCGCATCCTGAGAGTATCCAACCACTGGCAATCAGCACCTGCAGAAGAAATGGAAGTGAGCATCTTTTAAGCCACAGCAAAGCTGCATGTCTAATTAATAAGCCTATCCCCAGATAATTCAAGCCTGTTTGGGATGCTGTAAGCTTTCCCATTCATAGAAATTCTAGTCTAGGTATAAGGACGTTTCCTTTATTATTATAAACACTTTTTTTAAAAAAAATAAGGGCATTTGCACTTACTGAGTACATGCCCTGTGCTTGGCATTGTTCCATAGGGTTTACTTACATCATCTCATTTAATCCTCCCAATAACCCTCTCAGGTACATACTAATAACCTGACTCTATAAATGAGGAGGCTGCAGCTTGGGAGGTCAAGTAACTTGCCTAGGTTACTCGGCTAATAATCCCAGGTCCCTCTGCACCTAAATCCCATCTTCTTCCCACTTAGCGGTGTTGTTACTTCTAGAAATTGCTGTTTAGGTGTGTTTGGATGGCAGGGGCATGTTTAGTAAACAAAAGTCTTTCTGTCAACCAGCACTTTTAAATCCTCAAGATCCCTAAATGCAGATAAAAGAAATCGGCTTCCAAAGGCTGGGACAGCCCGAGACTGTTTGGAAGAAAGACAGTTCATATTTCCAGAGGAGAGATTCCTGAGGTTCAGGAATAAGAAGCATTTTCTGCATGAAAAATGAAGCTTCATGTCAAACAGGAAGAAGTTAAGGTAAAAGTAAACAACAACAAGAACCATTTAGTAAACTATAATTCCGTGAATAAGCAGTTCCCCAGGCCTTGGAACTTTCCTGTCTTCCCCCAGGCCTGACCCATGTTGCCCACAGTCCGGTTCCCTGGTGGTCCTCTCTGAGCTATCCGGCCCTGCTTGTCAGACGGCACTTCTGGAGAGGGACAGAGCGTGCTCCTTTCTCTCTGCCAGCGAGCAGCCCTCATCACTGCTCTGCACAGGTGAGCCACACCTCTGAGGCGAGTGACTCTTCCTGGTACAGGTGACCTCTTGCATCCAGACACTCCTCACAGGCTTCATTCAACCACAATGCCACCTTTCCTTCACCCTGACTTCTCTGAAATTTTAGCTTTCAACAGAGCCCTGATTTTGTTTGGTGTCCAACCCCCTCCGTGGAGCCATGTGCGTCGGGGGAAGATGACCACATTCTGGCACCAGGGACAGACTTTCATTAGTCCAAGCCAGACGGAGGGATGGCAGGTTTAGAAATGGGCAAGTTGCTAAGGTCTGGCCAAAGAAACCTGAGGGTTAGTCTGCTGGGGGTTTCTGGGCAGGTCTTTCTCACTCCTAAGCATGAGAACAGGGAGGAGATTGACCTCCCGTTTCCCCTGCACATTGCCTGGTCTTTATGTGATGACGGAAACACAGTGGGGGCAAAGGAGAGAAGGAAACCTTCATTCCCTGTCTTTAGAGTGGTTGAGCTGGCTCATCTTACTGCACCTGGAGCCTGGCCTGCCTCTGGACTGCTCGTTTTGGAAAATAATAAATTTTATTATAGTTAAAACCCATGGTTTGAGAACTTTAGAATGCCTCTGAATCACCTGGAGTGCTTATTAAAATGCAGACTGCTGGGTCCCACTGCCAGTTTCTGATTCAGCAGGACTGAATTTGCATTTCTATCAGGTTGCCAGGTGGTCCTGAGGCTGCTGGTCCTGAGACCACACTTTGGTCCATTGGGAGGAAGCCAGCTGAAGTTGGATTTGCTGTTACTTGCATCAGAAAAATATATCCTGATTCAGGCGGTATCCTCTGAGCTTTCACGTGGAAAGGGAAAGAGAAAGACAAGGAGGAAAGAATGGAGGCAAAGTAGCTAAAACTGGAGTAAGCCAAAGGGAGGTCAATTCCTCCTAGCCTGCAACCTCTCCAGTTAAAGTCAACCTTCCAGAAGGAAAGGTTTATCCAGAGCCATTCAAGTGGGAGATCGAAGGGTGCTGACTATACCTGTGTACACTCTTAGAGAAAGAGAAAATAATTTGTTTTCTCCCCAAATATTTAGATTTAAGAGAAGCAGAGGACAACTATTAGATGTCCGCCTGTTGCCCTCTTTTGGGGACGTCTTTAGCCTGTCTCCACACGTGTGGTTACAGTATGCCACACAGTATGTCCTCACCACCAACCTCACCTCATGGGCACTGCCACCCACCACCACCTCCCCCTCTTGATACAGTTAACTGGTCTAGAGGAGAACGCATGAAAAAAATAGCACCGAAAAGTCTTACCCCAGGGAATCCGGAATTAGGACTGATAATGTGCCTATGTATTTGATGATTCTCAGAGTGCTGGAATTTGAACTATATAAAACTTGGAAGTGGGTGGCAGCTGTTTTATGTCATATGAGTTGGGAAACAGAAAACAAACTTTTTTGTGACAACACAGATGGACCTTGAGGGTATTATGCTAAGTGAAATAAGTAAGAGGGGAAAAGCCAAATACTGTATGATTTCACTCATACGTGGAAGATAAAATAACAACAACAAACAAACAGATAGATACAGAGAACAGATTGGTGGTTACCAGAGGGGAAAGGGGTCGAGGAAGGCAAAAGGGGCAAACGGGCACATGTATATGGTGAGAGATGGCAACTAGACTTTTAGTGGTGAACACGATGTAGTCTATACACAAGTTGAAATATAATGATGTACAACTGAAATGTATATGATGTTATAAATCAACGTTACCTCAATAAAAACCAAAATAAAATAGAATTAACAAAAGCAGAAAAAAAAGAAAGAAAACTAATTTTTAGTAAAAGAGAAAAATACAGCAGAAGTGGAAAGAGAAGACTCCCACAGATATCACGAGGGTGTTACAGGGATCAAATGGGATCATGGCTACGAAAGCCCCACAGAAGTAAAATGTGCCCTATAAATATTAATTATTTAGGAGGGGAAAAATTACTATAGTAGGAAGTTCTTAAAGGCATGCCAGTATGCACGCAAGACAAGACTGTTGAATTAGCAAATAAAAGAACTGAAGAGAGTGCCTTCTGAGAGGGAAGCTAGTGAGAATCAACATCTATTATACGGTTAGTCCTGTGCAGAAACAGCACGTTCTAAGAGATGTTTGAAAATGTGTTTGTGGCTGAGAAGACATGGTAAAAACTCAAGCCCAATCCTGATGGTCAGAATGTCTTCTCATGACTGTGAAAGAAAATAACCAAATCAACTGTGTTGACACAGGAAGGCAGGTCCAGCATGCTGTCAAAGAATTTGCTGGTGGGCTTTCAGTACCACTCAGGATTCTGGGCCCCTGGGGTGGTGGACATTTAAAAACATCTGGTCTGCTTGGCAAGCCAGTCCTCACAATGGAGGACATCTAAGCTAGGCTCTCATAACTCCGTGACACTAGCCATCCGGGTACTTTGTTTCCATGCCACCAAAGAACCTCCTGATATGGCTTCTCAGGTGTATTTTTTTATTGAGAAAGAAAATGCACTGATCAGAAAACACGCGTTTTGGTTTATTTGGCAGGTATATTTCTCATGGTAAAAAGTGAGTTGCATGGGGATTTACGCATCCATCACCCATGTGTTTCCCAGCTTGTCGCAGTCCCGCAGAGCCCAACTGTGGGTGCTGTTAGAGCGGACCTGCAAAGGTGAACGTCAGGACCTCTTCCCTGAAGCTTCTACATAATGGCGATTTAACAGTCAGTCAGCTGGCCTTCCTCTGTGTTACTTCTAAGTTGTTTCTGTATGTCATCTGTAATCACTATCACCGCCAGCCATCATATGTATTTCACATTTTCTCTTTCTTTCCCCTCTCCTTCCCTCTCCCCTCCCCTATCACTCCTATGCTCTGATGTATCCGTGGTGTTCAGGACCCAAGAAGTTGCCCCAGTGTAGCAGTGGCTTCACAGGAATGTTTGCTGGACACAGAAGAAGATTCATATTTTAATCTACAATTTTGGAAATTAAATATATATGTGTATAAATATACATATATATTTTTATTTACCAATATAACATAATGATTAATTTTCATCTTTAATCAGTTCTCCAAATATTGAAATTTATTATAATATGCTCATATTTATAAGTCCATAAATACTCCTCTCCATATAATCTGTTTATAAAACCAATATTCTAAAAATAGAAGGACGCATTCTACTAGAAATCCACGTCTACTCCCAGACTGGCACACACCCCTGGTATGAGAATTCTTGGAACCTAGTCTGCACACATCTCACTTACTTGAGTCAGACCTGCTCCGAGGGTTGCCCTCTGAGTTGAGGAACAACGTCTGAATGGCAAGTTGGACGGCTTTCACTTCATCCTGAGGTTTCGTTCTACTCCACTGAATTGAATGGACATGTTTAGTGCTTTTTGGAGCTCTAACATCACTCTGTAAAAAAAAAAAAGACAAACCCAGGACCAAACATACACGTTTATAAAATAGGAAGGAAAGAAAACCAGGTTCTCATTTCACTTCAATTTGACTCCTTAGAACACTATCATGCACATTAGGTGAAATATGTGTACAGTTTGCACAGAGATTTAAATATGGTAATTTGACTAAAAGGAAAATTTTAATCACTTTATTCCTTAGTGAATTACAGTAGTAAAAAATGTGGTTGTCTTCTCTCAGAAGTTATTATACTTGGCAAATATCAGCTTAACTCTTTGTTTAATAAGAAATGAAAACCAATTTCTTCTGTTTATAGTACTTAAAAACAGATACTTTGTTGAATAAATAAAAATCTGACCGCTGTTCCGTCCAGGACTACCTCTGCCCATCAGGGTGAGTGTGCGTAGCTTGGTGGGACTAATTACCCCACGGAGGGTGCAGGGGCACAGATGCCACAGCGAGATGGGCTAGAGAGTTAAGAATAAGGATTAGAGAGAGGAGAAGGCACCAGATTGAGACACCCCACCTTCTTGTCCCGAAACCCCTTCATCACCAGGTGTCACAAATCAGATTAAAGAGCCTTTCAGGATTCAATAAGGTTATGAAAATATGTTTTAAAAACCCTGAAGTGACCATTACAGACACAAGTAGCATATCATCATGGAGTCCAAGAAGAAGGAGGGGCAGGAAATGGAGGAAGAGGAAGGGGAAAGAGAAGGAGAAGAAGAAAAGAATTTGGGGTGGTGTGTGTCCAGAACTAAGGCAGGCAGAGATGAAAACTGGCTGTTACAACTGTCCAGTTACTAAAAAGAGCGCTTTTTACAAGACGGTGTGAAACACCCCATTGGCTTCCTTCCCATTGTGCTTACCGTAAATCCAAACTCCTCACGGTGGCCATGAGGCTCTCTGATCTGGCCCCGCCCACCTCCCTAGCCTTGTCATTGTTCTCTGTGCCTCAGGAACTAGCATCTGACTTTCCTCTGCCATTTCTTGCTGCCTCCTCCTCAGAGACAGGCCTTGGCTGACCACCCAATCTAATGTCCCAGTAGCCTATTTTCTAGTTACCACTTCTCATTCTCTGACATTACTTATTTGTCACCTATTAGTTATCTATCTCCCCCCATTAGAATATCAGCCTCAAGAGAGCACAGATTTAGTCTATCCCAATCACAGCACAGTACCTGTCAATAGGTATTTGCTAAATGAATGAATTTGAATAGCATATTTTTTAAAGTGTAAGTTTTTCTATTTTTCCATATATAAAATACATGGAATATGTTTTTGATGATAGAAACCACTGTCCCCCCGCCACGTAGTAGAAGGTGGGCTCTGTCCTGGTGGAGAATCACTGATCTACCTTTACCCCTAAACCCTTAGCACCAAGAAGGAAAGCTCTGCTTTCATCACTGTTTGGTATCCCCAGTACCGAACACGTTACGTACGTGGCATGCAGAAGGTGCTCAACCATTAACTGATGAATGAATGAATCACTACCTCAATCTTTATCCAGGTAAGTGTATCCTAGTCTCTTTCCTTCCCAACACTTTGTTAGAACAATTATTATTATTGATCTTCCCATATTCATGTTGGTTAAATAGTTTCTCTTCCAACAATTTTTAAACAAATAAATCGCTACTGAGTAACTGATGGTGAAGCCACCAGCAGCCCCCGTCCCAGCTTACCTCGTATGTGACAGTGCATTCTACAGTCTGATCTTCCATTATTCCTACAATCCACCTCTCCATTACAAATGGGGGCTGAAAAACAAAAGTCAGGATGGCGGAGAGCCATTACACAGCCTGCCCTGCTACACCACACGATTCTTGGAGGCCAGTGCCCCATACACAATTGGCAAACAGGGCACGATGTCAGATTATCGTGAAAGGCATGTTGGTTCACATGTGACGACTCACAACATGCTAATGTTTGGGGTTTTCGTTTTCATAATACATCCTTTCATATATTTGTAAACAGCTAGCCCCGCTCTCCCACAATCTTCTCTTTTCTCATATATCACTCAATCCTATCAAGTCATTAATTCATGCTAATATTTTTAAGTATCAGCAGAAACCTTTCTCATAATTAAGAGGAAGTTTTAACAATATAAGAAGACCCAGAAGTGCCTTCCTTGAGTGCAAGCAGTGGTTGGTTTAGTGGCTTCAACACCATTTTGCTTTCCACTACAAAGGGCTATCCGGCAAAGCTGTGCGTGCAAATGAAACTGTGGGGACATTTCCCCACTATATTAAAACAAAGGATTAATTAAAAAGACTATGCCTTGGATCCTACTTTAACTCGGATGAAAGTGGTGTTTATTAGAAGTGATTCTCCACTCTCTTCCCACCCCTCACCCTTCCTTCCAGGTTTAAGGCTGCAAATGACTGACTGACCGTGAGATGGGTACAAAGCAAATGCAGTAGAGATTTAACTGGGCTTTTTGTTTTTTTAATTAGGACTGTCATTGTTTCTGTTGGTGCTGTAAAGTTCTGCAGATTCTGAGTGGTCGCCCCAATCCGGCTTTCCGAAAGGCCCCGTTAATGGAGCTGCACGATTTTGCAGCAGACGCAGCTCCTCAGAAACGCGTACGCGGCGTCATAGCAGAAACACCTGTACTCGGTTTCACAGCTCCACCCTGTTATCTGTGCTGTGAGGAACTTCCTTCTGTCAGCAAGCAATGACTCGGATCTTGCTTCTAAATGACACTGAAGCAATGAACACCTGCAACCCATGACAGCACAGGTAGGGAGGAAAGACAAAGTATCTGTCCAGTCTTCAAGACATCAAAACATAGTATGTCCCCACAAAATAAAGGAAAGTTGAAACTAGATCATAACCTTTACAGATAAGTAACCCCACTGAAATAACTCCCAGTTACTCAGGGGACTCCAACAATGAATATCAACTCTATCTACCTGATGAATATACCTGTAAATGAAAAGGACTTGGGTGCTGAGCAATGTTATGCCTGGGAAGGGAACATATTTGCAAGTCTAATACTGTGGCTTTGAAGACTCTTTACTTCCCCACTTGTGAATGTCCCCTGCTTCTTCTTTGCTACCAGCCCCATCTTCTTCAATGAAACCAAATACACCATTAATAGTGTACTAGAGTTAATGGCTTATGTGAAGTTTAGGGTGACTGTCCTATTGAAGTCGTGGTAATTTACTCGAGTTGTTGACCTTCCACAACTGAAGTCTCATATGTATTTTTTCAGTATGATTGGAACAGAATTGACTTTTTTTCCCTTTTGAGGAGAAGCTAAGCATTTCTCTAACTCTTTCTTCAGTGTTTTAATGGGCATGCTTCTACCATTGACGCGGAAGTAGCAACATGTCCTCTGGCCACTCCAGGAATTCAGAGGCGTGACCTCAAGGAAGCCATCAAGACTTCAACATGTGCCTCATGGATAACCTCATCTCAGTCCTTCAAGAAACTGAACACAACCAAGGAAGCCTTCCTCCTTACAAATTTTTCAAAGTTTAAAATGACCCAAAATTCGAGGTAAATATTCTCATCCTTAGCATTTTCTTTCCTTTAATAAATGACAGACTAAGCATAAAAGAAATATGGAAGAAAATAAAAAAAATTAAACGACACTTTTTCTGTAGTACTTTTTAGTTCACACAACATGAGAGGAATTTTTTTTTTTTTTTTTTTTTTTTAAAGATTTTATTTTTTCGTTTTTCTCCCCAAAGCCCCCCGGTACATAGTTGTATATTCTTCGTTGTGGGTCCTTCTAGTTGTAGCATGTGGGATGCTGCCCCAGCGTGGCTTGATGAGCAGTGCCATGTCCGCGCCCAGGATTCGAACCAACGAAACACTGGGCCGCCTGCAGCGGAGCGCGCGAACTTAACCACTCGGCCACGGGGCCAGCCCCAACATGAGAGGAATTTTAACAAAAAACTATTATGATCTCAATCTGCTAAATAAAATGTGCCTTCCAATAGCCAGTTTGAGGCTGAGCTGATGTGAACACCGACAAGCACAAAAGCACACTGCTGGGGTATTTTAATGTCTTTGTTTGATATCCGTGAATTCAAAAAAGCTTTTAAGCCATAAATAGAACCCTACCTTTGTCATCTTTAACATCTCCGCATCAGGTAGGTTAGTGTTGAATGTCACATCTTTGATGTAGGTTATTGCAATTTCATCCCCATCCATCTCCATATACATTTTCCACTTACAATCCTGGAATTAAAAGCAAAATTGTAGAATTTGAGACAGCGAAACAAATTTTTTTAGTCTCAATGTTTTATAACACATGAAGTATTCTAAATGAAGTATTATTGCAGTGGGTTTTTTTTTTTTTTCCTTTTTTCAATAAAAGGACACAAAATTAGATCTCTTTATGTATCTAAATAACTCCCAGTTAGCGCAGTCTTCAGACATAAGTGATCAGTTTAAGTGTTCTATTATAGGCCTTGCAAACTCAAACTCCGAAAGGGGCCAGGCAGATACTAAAAAGGAGAAAAGCCAGGCAGTTTCATTACAGAGCCGTAAATTGTAATCTTTCAAAATAGACATGTTTAATTTACACATTAAACATTGTAGAAAGATTTTTTCAATGACACAAAGAAATACGGTCTTCTCACTTTTTTTGAAATATAAGGCCCTCTTGACCTACCTTTCACTTTTCCAGTATTGATAATGACATGGGTTCAAGAAATAGCTCACTTTCCTCTTAACAGGAAGGAAAACGACACTGCAAATGTGATGTATGGCAATTGATAATTGGCTTAAGTATTGGGGAGTTATGGGGAGAGTACTGGGGACTCTGGAGATCTAAAGGGTAACTGACCTAAAGGGACAGCCACCATTCAGCTTCTGTTGATTGTACCCATGTGGGAATATGAGCCCAGTCTTGCTAGGTCCTTTAATGTTTCACGAAAAGCTGGATATCTGGATTCTTATGTGAAACTTCTTGATTTTTTAAACAATGGCATACTAATTAAATTTTCAGTGAAACCACCATGTAATGAAAAAGTGCTCTACACCATTAGTCATCAGGGGGATGTCAATTAAAACCAAAATGAGATACCACTCTATGCCCATCAGATGGCTAAGGCTGATAACATCAAATGTTGGCCAGAATTTGGAGCCACTAGATTGTTGGTGGGAGTGTAAATAGTACAATCGCTTTGGGAAAACTTTTGACAGTTGATTATAAAACGAAACATACACCTATTCCTAGGTATTTACCCAAGAGAAATGAAAAAAAGACTTATACAGAAATGTTTGTAGCAGATTTATCATATTAGCCAAAAAACTGGAAACAGGCCAAGAGTTCATCAACAGAATGGAAGAACTGTGGTGTATTCATAGAATGGAATGTCAGTCAGCAATAAAAAGGAAAAAATTAGTGATGCATGCAGCAACATGGATAAACTCTCACAAAAAAGAACAATCTAAGGATTCCATTCATATGATATTCTAGAACAGACAAAACTAATCGATGGTGGAAAAAATTCAGAAGAGTGGTTGCTTCTGCCGATGGGGATTGACTGGGAAGGGGCGTGAGGGGACTTTCTGGGAGTGCTAATCCTCTATTGGTAGGTAGGGGTTTGGGTTACACAGGTGTATGCATTTGTCAAGACTCAGCGAATGTATGCCAAGATGTGTGCATTTCTTACTGAACTCTAACACACTGAAGTATTTAGGAGGAAGTGTACTGATGTCTGCAAATGACTTTGAAATGCATAAAAAAACAGGGATTGATAGATGGCTAATGGGCTACATAGATGGACAGATATGTGATAAGGCAAGTAGAGCAAATATTAATGGTCAAACCCAGGAGGTGAGTATACGAGGGTTCACTCTAAAATTTTCTAACTTTGCTGTATGAAAAATTTAATAATAAAAATGTTGAGGGATAAACACTGTGTTTACAATTAAAAGGAAAAAGAAAGGCAGGTCTTTGTACCAAATTTGACCCTTGGACCATAAATTCACCTTCTCTCTTACGTTATTTGAAGAATGAAGGATGTTGAGAGATTAAATAATGTACTGAGCACCTACATGCAGAAACTAGAAAATGCTGTCATAGGAGGGGACCTGGAACGCTTCCTGAGCAAGCTCAGACAAAATTATTATGGAAGAGCACTAACAAAGAGGCTGTTGAAAACCTGTTGGCTTCAACAGGAAGCTGGGGGAGCCTGATGTCTTAGGAGGGCGTCACGACGAACTGTAGAACCAGGCAGGGCCCATGCCTGAGGGGATTGACCCTCTTCGCCCAGCCGCATTCCCAAGACAGAGGGCCAATGAGTGAGGAAAAGGTCTATTCAATAAGGTGAAAACCTAGCTCTTGGCTAACGGAAGTCAAATTAGTGGCTCAGAACTGACAAATCTCTCAGTATTTCTTTGTTTGGCAGCCACTGCTACCCTGGCAACATGGGCCTGAGATAACTGGGCAGGATAAAGACCGTTTGGAGTCATGATTGCTCTTCTCCGAAACTGCAAGAGCCTCCTCAAGGCAGCAGCTGGAATAAAAAACCTTAGAAAACACGAGTTTACTTAGTTCTGTTTCTTTGGCCTGTCAAGTTTTGGAATTAAGTTAGTCAGAAGGACAGTTAAAAGACCTTGAGCATTGGGCATATGCCTGATTCCCTCTGCTTTGCTCTCCCATCTCACAACGCTGAGCTCTCCTCCATGACCTCACGTCCTGGAAGCAGACCCTCCTATGCGCATGCTCAGATGCGATCTGGGGCACGTGCTCGGAGCAGCTACGCTGCGCATGCTCAGAGGAGCTCTATGTTGAGAAGGGGCTGCTGCAGGAGAGAATTCACGCCTGTGGAGTGCTTACTGGGCTCTGGGCATGTTGCTGGGTACTTCCACTATGCTATTTTATTTGATATTCATAATAAACTTGCAAGTTATGTTTATTTTTCTCATTAGGAGAGTGAGAAAAATGAAGCTCAGATGGATTAAGGAATTTTCCTAGGGTTTCTGGCCAATAAGTGGTGGAGGTGGGATTGTACAGCAGAAGGCTGCCTGGCTCCAAAGTTGGAGGAGATACCAATCAGGAAGGGAGATTGGGAGGGGTGGCAGGATGGACTCACTGGATGGTTTTTAGAGCTCCATAATGGGACCAGCTATTGACAACAGGCAGGAGGGAGAAGGGCCAGAGAAGATTTTGCTCCTATAACCAAAAATCAAGTGGCCAAAGGTCGTCTCCTGCAGCAACTGCTTCTTTGTTCCCCAAAGTTCAACTTGGAGAAACAAGTATATACATGATAGGGTTACAGACCTTTTAGTTTTTTGGGGTTTTTTTTTGAGGAAGATTAGCCCTGAGCTAACATCTGCCACCAATCCTCCTCTTTTTGCTGAGGAAGACTGGCCCTGAGCTAACATCCGTGGCCATATTCCTCTGCCTTATATGTGGGATGCCTGCCACAGCATGGCTTGCCAAGCGGTACGTAGGTCCACACCTGGGATCCAAACGGGTGAACCCTGGGTCACCAAAGCAGAACGTGTGAACTTAATTGCTGTGCCACTGGGCTGGCCCCCAGACCTTTTACTTTTTAAATTCTCTTTTTCTCTTATCTGAAAGAAATCCTTTTACCTGAACCATAAAAGAAGATAGCTACAGAAGCAATAAAACTATAATCAAAGAAGTTATAAGACAAAGGGGGCATTATCCATTCATTAAAACGTAGGTACTGGTTGTTACAAAGCTGAGTGAGAAAGAGAATATGCAGCGTTCACCTAAATTGTTAACTTAATCTGTCAATGCCCTGACATACCTCCTAGGAATTTTCAGGGCATCTATGATTTCATTGTTGCCTAGTTAACAAAAGTAATCCACAAATAAAGTCATGGAATTCTTTAAATTCTGCTCAACTTCAAATTACCCTGAGGTGACACCCTGGCGTTTTTGCTACACAAGGAGTCATAAGTTGTCAGTGGGCATCGTTCACAACTACCAGGATTTAAACAAGTTATTGAAATCCTCAGGACCCAACTGCAGATGGGTAACGAGTTCCTAACCAACTGATCATTGGAAAGATTTTCATAACAAAGAAGTTGAATTAAATCATCAATAATATCACTAAAAGTAACAACTGCACATGTTTATGAGCCTCACATAGAATTTTACATCCACAATTGTACCTTTTCAGTTTCTTGGTATGATGAGGACCAGGTAGTGGGAATGTGGGCTCTGATTTAAAAACCATTTACTTTTCCCAGGGTGAACTATTGATCTTGGCTTGATATGAGTGACAGAAATGTGGGTATTGATTTTTGAATCGGAAACATTCAAGAGTCACTTTGGATGTCTGTGACCAATTCTCAATCCTGATGGGCAGAATTCAAAAGCAGACAACTCTGTATTCTGAGAGCCCATGGCGGCCTCAAAGGGTTCTTTTTCCAAAACCACTTCACCCCTGGCAGTCTGAAAGGGCCCTGTCATTCCCTCATTTGGCTTAAGGCACTGATGAGTCCTGTAAAATGAAAACAATATAGACAAGGAGCACACATTAAGCCATTACTGGGGGAGCAGCAGGGGGCGAGGGGAAGATCACAAGTTTAAGGTCCAACTGCCCGAGCTTGAATCTCAGTCTTCTCTTTCCCCTCAACCTCAGCCAAGTTATGTAACCTGCCTGAACCTCATTGTTCCTTCTTCACGAATGGGTTGTTGTGTTGTGTGAGGATTAAATGAGATAACGTAAATAAAGTACCCAGCTCTGTGCCAGAGTCAAATTAGGAGCTCAAAAAGGAGAAATTATTATTGTTACCAATACTGGTCACCAACACAGCTCCCATTAGACTAAGGGCCCATGATCTAGCAGCGATCCAAGGAATGGGTCAGAAGGTGAGGGAGCTTTGACAGGCAGGAAGGTACAAAGAGTATCTAGAGTAGGATCTGGCCAGAGCAGGCAGTCTGCGTCAGAGCATCTCACGTGGCAGGAGTCTGGGGATCCAGAGGGCACTGAATAACTCTGGTGCCAGGGAATGACCAGGGTTGATAAAAAGAAGGTGCAGCCAAGTGGCAACATAACAACAACTGGTTTTATGAAATAAATAGAAGGAATAAACTTGCATCTTCTTACATAGATGGATTACCTAACACCAATTCTGCCCTTTCCTGCTTCCACAGATCCTGATGTGGCCCTACCAATAGGTACCATCAGAAGTCTGGAGATACAGTGGCTATGAAATGTGACTGACAGCCAGAAAGCCTTGTCTTGGATGAGGAAACTGAAGCACAGAGAGATGAGGTAATCTGATCAAGATCACACAGCATGTGGTGGAGTTCAGAACTGAATCAAGGTGGTCTATTCGTGCTATGAAGAGCAGGGTCCCCACAGTCTTTTCTGAATCCTGAACTATTCCTTGTTATGGGTTAACAAAAGAATTACACTACAGAGAAGTCCCATCTTCCAAAGTCAGCAAATGGTCCAAATTATCTTGGTGAATTCCTTTATATGTCTCCATGGCAGAGATTGAAATACTGAGTCTCTAACAAGTCCAACATAGCCAATCTTTCCCTCCTTTGTTGAAAAAGATCATTGTTAAATCATATGGCTCACACTTTCTGTATGCTCCTTTTCTTGACTGATCTGGCCAGGATCTGGAATCACAAACACTTTCCTCTGGCCCTGGCTTAGGCTTTGTGGCTAGGCACAACTTCCACTCTCCAAACGAGAAACAGCCCGCTCCCACCTTGTTGTGCAAGCAAATCATAGGACAGGTCCTGACTACCATGGGTTTTTATTTCATAACTAGATTCTCACCCAGGAGGACATTCCCACTGTTCAAATTTGTATCTTGATGCACATTTCTAGGGTGTGCAATTACTAATCAATAAACAAAAGCCACTGACACAGGAGCAGAGTGGGTCACTGGGAAGTTCTTTGTTAGAGCTTTGAAAAGCAAAAAAACAGTTATCCAAACCTTACTACTAGCAATTCTGCCTCTCAGTGCAAATCTATAAGAAACGGATGGAGGGGCCGGCCCGGTGGCACAGCAGTTAAGTTCGCACATTCCGCTTTGGTGGCCCCGGGTTCACCGGTTCGGATCCCAGGTGTGGACATGGCACAGATTGGCAGAAGCCATGCTGTGGTAGGCATTCCACTTATACAGTAGAGGAAGATGGGCATGGATGTTAGCTCAGGGCCAGTCTTCCTCAGCAAAAAGAGGAGGATTGGCAGCAGTTAGCTCAGGGCTAATCTTCCTCAAAAAAAAAAAAAAAGAAAAGAAATGGATGGAATTGTACTGGGGAGAGGGGAATTTTTGCATTTGAAAGTGAGGAAAACAACAATTCTGTTGGGTGCCCAGGATATGTACTATCTATCTGGGCAGCCACAGAAATATCTGGATGATTTTAGGAGCAAGTATGTGGTTAATGGAGGATGAGAAGGCATTCCTGTGATCTGCTCCAGCATCGCCAATTATGTGAAAAAATTTTCTGAATTAAGATTACCGGCCAACTAAAACAGAAACTGTTAACACTGTGAAGATAAAATCCTAAACAACACTCAGTTAATGCTAAATTAAGTATCTCTTTGTGAGAAATCACTATTACATTCTTTGCAAGCTGTTTAAAATTCTTTGGAGTTCTGAGCTGGTACAAGTGACACCAAACATAGATATCCTGTCTCCCTTCTGCAAAAAGGATGGAAGAGAGGAAAGAGGGAAGGAAGGGAAGGAGAGAGAGAGGGAATAAAAAGAAATAATCAAGACAGAGGTAAATTTTCCAAATAGAAAAACAGATTGAAGGTAGCACAGAAATTAAACTTTAAATATCATTTTAAGTTCTGGGCAATTCAGAGACAACAATCTCTGCCTGTCTACTTTTTTTCCTACCAAAGTTCATTGCAAATATGAACACTACAGATAAATCTTTAAAAATCTAGGGCTAAGCTCATTCAGGACATTTCAGAGGGAAAAACCCCCAGATTAGGCTTTCAGGCTCCTACACAACACCTTTACCTGAAGGCTGCAGACAAAACTTTTTTTGGTGTATTTTTTTTTGAGGTATAATTTGGATATAATAAAATGCACAGATTTTTAAGCGCACAGTTCAATGAATTTTGACAAATGTATATACCAGCGTAACCACCCAAACAAGCAAGATATTTCCACTACTTTAGAAAGTTCCTTCCTCCTCTTTCCCAGTTGATCTCCCTGCACAACCAGAGGCACCCATGGTTCCAATGTCCATGACCATAGATTAATTCTGCCTGCTCTAGAACTTCACAGAATTGGAATTTTACAGCAGGTGTTTGTGTATGTTCAGCTCCTTTCACTCAGCATAATGTTTTTGAGATTAATCCACGTTACTTAATGCTCACAGCCTTACCCTGTTATGGATAGCACTGGCCCCATCTTACAGATGAGCAGACTGAGGCTCGGCATATGTTGAGATTTGCAGCCAGTTCACTTAGCTGCGCTGGGACTGGAATTTAAGCCCTGGGCGTGCCCAGTCTACTGAGAGAGACACTAGTTTTCAAAACGCCCAGCACCACCCTACCCCATGAATAGAGAAAAGGGAAAATCACCAGAGAACCTCAGGATTCTAGCATAGAGGCCCCTCCACCTCAAAATGGCCTGTACTGAGGAAACATTTTAAAATACGAAATAGAGGTCGGAATAAACTTTTTAAGATTGAAGAGGGGGAAAAGAGGGACACAGTCTCATACCAGGCGACTGTTGTGAAATGTAAGAAGTAACGCAAGATGAAATAAAAGTACGATAGAAACGCTGGTCATGCTGGTATTCAAACTAGTAAGATGTTGATTTAGGCCTCCGAAGGCTCCTTTGCGTGCGTTGCTATTATCTAGCTCAGCTGCTGGAACCTGCTGTTTTAAAGGCAGGAGAGTGGAACATCCCGTGACAGCACCTGGGTTATTTATCATTATGTCTAACCCCGCTACACTCTATTTTATTATGCTGCCTTTAAAAGGAAGATAATGCAAGTATGGTTAATTTGCTTCTCTTCTTTATCTACACAGTGTCGTGACCCATCGCGGCTTTGTCCCGTGAGATTTGTTTTTCAACCAAAAAGAAATCCACAAGAAACTCTCCCTAAAAATTCCATTAATAACCTCTTTCAGCGCATATAGGTTGCAGGGTCTGGAACTAAGAATGTTTTAATCTCTTCAGCAAAACAATGTCTCATAATGATGTACAGGACTATTGCTGTACTGATGAAGAATCATACATAATTCAGCACCTTTCACTTGGCACCACTGTGATGTCCTCATTAGCCGTGGCTCACAGTGTCTGTCAGATGGTGTCCATGCGAACGCAGGCATTATATTGTCTTTGAGATGTGCAGCTGCTTCCGTGACACTGCCAGTATATAAAAACATGACGCCAGTTTGTTTTATTTAGTGCTAAACCTTCCAGTTTGTAAAAACAAGGCTGACACAGAGCCTGACATGAGGCAGTGAAAATAATTAGCTCTCATTTTCTCAGCCTCCTATTTCCTTCTCCTGCTGTGTTCTCTTTCCACTAAACCACCACATGTCAGTCGAAATGGGAGGCAATTAGTGGGCTCATTTCAGTCCCCACAACTGTGCTGAAAAGAAAGTATTTATGATGGCACAATGAACAGCTGAAAGATTAAATAACATTTGCCTTTTGAAAAGAAAATGACTTCTAGCTAAATGGGCAATTTTTGATTATTCTCAAACAAGCTTAGAGTAGTTGGTTTTTAAAATACAAGAAAGGAAAATGAGTCATTTTTAGGTGAAAGAATCAAATAAAACTTGACACAGTAATGCAAATAACTGATGTTTTATTGCAAAATATGTAAATGCGTTATACCCTTAACAATGGCTTGTGTCTAAGGTCAGGGCAGATCGGTGCCAACGAGACACCAGTGGAGATAAGGTTGTTATGTTGCCTTTTTTGGGGTTGTTATTTGAGTTATGTATGAAAAAGGGACTTTAGGATGATGTTAAAATAAAGTGCAACAAATCAAGTGAGACACACTTTCATGTGATGCATTACACCCTTGACTACCTGAGATGGTTCAGGTGTTAGCTGACATGTCTGGAAAGTGCTTCTTCATTTCTTTAAAACTGCATTTGAAATTGGAAGGTACTAGGTATTCATCCTGGTAAAAAAGAATAGTAAGTCTTGCTATTGATTTCCAAATAACCACGAACCTATTCTATCACAGACTGGGCTTCTTAACCAATAGAGAAGGTGGTCTGGCTTGCCGAATTACTGCTTACAATTTTTCTAATACTGAGAAATGGGCTGCAAATAAACTTTTACCCAGGACCCTCAAAATATGAAAACAGCTCTTGTACCTACTAAGTTCTCCTCCCACCTCCCATGTCTCCAAGAAATATGATTTTTGAAAAAAGACTGCCTAGTTAGTAGGCACTGTTTACCAGGTAAGCTGTTTCAGTCCAAATCCTAATGTCCAGGATTGATATGGCATCAAACATTGCTTTTCTAACATAGTGATTTTAATTTCATTTCAAATAATCTGTCCCTTTTATAATTAATTATTCTCAAGACCTAATTTTTGCTTCAGAAAACACAAGTCACTGTGGGTTATCAAGGTCTTCTCTCTGCAAAATTCACAGTGATCCCCAGAGGCTTGCAAAAATCTGTTTCTAAAAGCAACCATCTTTTCTATTATTATCAACAACTGTGTCTGTCATCATGGAGTCAACAACTATGACTGTTCCAACATTTTTAAAAGACAGTCACAAATTTAAATTTTGTTTCTCTATTTCGTAAGTATATTCTTACTTTTTACAAACTCAAATCCTAATTTTTGATTCATACAACATGGTCAGTGTGTCTATACGAGCCAATGGTGACCCAAGGAGATCTAAGCCAACAATGGATTCATTGGGAGACTGGAGCTCTCTTTGAGCTGACTACACGTATCATAATAGCTAGAAACTAGCAGTAATGTGTTTAGAACTTATTCAAACCTATGTTTTATCATGTATACTTCGTCACTCTCCATTGTTTTAAAAGGAATAATCTTGATTAAGGAGATTAAGAGTGACCCAATAGTGTGCTGGAGCCAGCTCCCATGGGGTGATTGCTCGCATCTCTTTCCAACTTTAAGTTCAGTGATGTCAATGGGTAACTTGAAACCAGCCATGGTGGGAGTATTTATACCATGGAAATCTGCAAACACGGCAAGTTAGGGGGGTTTTCAGCAGTTGTTAGCCATTTTCTAGCAAGCCATTTCTACACGTGACTATCAATCCATCAGCAAGTACGTACTGAACACCTCTCCCAGTTTTGCTCTCATTCTATAGGAGGTTGCCCAACCTGCTAGGCAAAGTCTATTGTCACCTTCCAATTAGAAATGAGCGGCAAGTCTTGAAGTCAAATTCTGCACTGCATCTGCTCCTTTGCTGTCAGCTAAAACTTGTATTTCTTATAGAACACTATCCCTGCAAGCTCATATACTTAGGCACACAAAAACACATGTGTATGTACATGCATTGTTCCCACGAAAAATAGTTGATCATGGGAAATAAACTTCCCTACACTGTTTTTAATAAACACAAGACATAAAGACACTTTATCAAAGTAAAGAAAAGTGCTGCTTTTAGCTGTTCTGAAATTTACAAAAGGTATTGGCTTTTTACTTCCTTACAAAATCCCTTTGTTTGTGCCCTGTTATTTTATTCATGTTTATCTATCCATTCATAAAATTACACAAAAGGAAAAAAAGCCCTATTTGACAGTTTTTGATATTTATAGTGCTCTGAGAAAGGGCCTGGAGATTCAATTAAATTTATTAAATGCAACATTTTATAAGCAGTCTAATAAAGGCCTAAAAGCACAATAATAAGTGGGAAGTAATTGTAAAAAGCAGCGTTTTTAACCTATAGATGAAACAACTGGAGAAGCAGACCTCTTGACTGAATTTCTTGCGGTGGGGAGTGGCAGAAGGGGGCCAGGTGCCAACAATGACGGGTGGAAGGAGGAGAGAGAAGGTGGACAGGAAAAGCTTTCCGCTCTGATGGAAGCAGTTAGTTCTGCTCCCACCTCTTCAAAACATTCCTCTTATTTTCTCTTCCTGGTTCGCTTGCCCCTTCAAAATCCCTCTCAAAAGGCAATCGGAAGTGATGGTGATCTGGAGGGAGGTACTAGAGTCCAGAAGCCAGTCTCTATTAAGGGTCCACTGTAGCCAGGGCGCTGGGGGAGCCAGGGAGCAGTTTCCGAGGCTTCTCTCTAACCCCAGTCTCTTCTTGGCCACAGGAAATCAACTTAGTCCCACAGGAGCCCAGCTGCAATCAGGGTTCCTTGCCTCATTGGGGAGAGGCAGGAATAAGGACGCGAGGGACAAAGTATGTGGCTGTCCAGCACTCACGAGGAAAGGATGGCCTCCCAAATAGTTCCTTCATCACTCTGCTTTTGAATTTTTAGGTCACAAAGTCTCAAAGGTTTTTATGAGAAAACTGCTGGGTGATTTGATAGTTTATTCCTTGGCAATTTGAGAATCAATATTCCTAACTGGTGAGTTTATAAGAGATATAATAATAAACCCTATGTGACTGAATATTTCAATTAAAAAGGGTGGTTGCCACCCTGGGGAGTGCATGAAGCTGCCTGAGATGCTGGAAGCCCCTTTCTTTTGTGCCAAGTCAAAGGCCTTAGATTACAAAACACTAGGCACTTTCTACACAAAACAAAAATAGTGGTAATTTAGTACTAACTGACCAAAAAAATTTGCCTTTTTTATTACCAATATACCTATCTTGGGGGATGATGATACTTTCAAAAAGAGGCAGTGTCACACCATCACTGGGGCCTTGGACCCGATCTGTGCCTTACTAGGTGGGGACTCGGGGTACGGAACTATACCTCTCCCCTCCTCCCTTTCTTCTTGTTGATGACACAGGGAGAATGCCCCCTACGATGGTGGATTCTAACAATAACATAAGAAAAATGCTTGCAACGTACTTACTACAGTGTCTGGCAGAGGTATGAAATAATAATAATTATCATAATCATTTCAAGCCCTAGCATGGGAAAATTTTGAGCTGAGAAAGACCCACTTTCTGCAATTCCAGTGTCATAATTTCAAAGCTGCCTCAACATACAATGTTATTTAAATTAATACTTAATTTTACTCTTTAGAACTAGGTCAAATAAACAGGTAAAACCCATTCTCACTTATTATTAATTGAAATGTCAGTGAAGCCTTTGGTCCAATCATTTTCCCTGCCAGTGTGTCTCAAAAAACGGAAGGAAAAAGGACACTTAATTAGTGGAAGAATTCTCAAAGTGTATATCATACTAGAGCCTGGTGGGGCCTGGTTATCCAGAGGCGTGTGGCAGTAAGACTAAGTTCCTGGGCAAGGCGTCAGGCAACGGCTCTTGACCACGGTAGCAGGCACCGGCTCTCAAACGTGAATGGCTTTCCTCAGTTGGGTGAATCAACCTCACTTTTGTGCCATAATCCATCTGGCTGTAAATGAGGCTAAAAAAAAAGAATTTAATCTGAGTTCTTAAGCCCAAAAGGTTGACAGGTCTTGTGATGAGAGGCTTTTTCCTCCACATATATTTGTATATAAGGTCATAATTTCATTGTTTCCTCTTAGTAGGCCAGTGAGTGAAATGGCATACCAATCGTAAGTGGCAGTGAGCTGGTGGTCCTTCTCAGTAGCAATGGGAAAATGTAGCTACTATTTTCATCATAAAGTCACTGTCACACATTATTCCCAACGGCTACCATTAGAACACATGCTTCATTTTATTTGTAATAGAAGAGGTGAAGTGGTCAGGCAAATCTCCCCGCCATGCAAACTCAGGTCTGGAGGGAACTTCCAAAGCTCCAGTGTGTTTTCGTAAGTCATTCTGGTCATGGAGACAGGGTAAAGGCGTCACCTTTTCCGTGAAGATGGGTTTATGAGAACTCAGTTCATTGGAATTTTGAGGAAGTCTTTTTCTCTTGGGTTGTACCTTTAAGGGTCAAGGTAACAAGGTGTTCATGAGGGGAACTGGAACAGCAATTTGAAGGACATTTGTGAGAAAACATTTCATAAGGCAAAGGTGTATAGGCTGGCATAACTTCTTTAGAACTGGATAGTAATTTATTCTAGGATTATTTTATGAACGTTTACAGATGGCTCAAAAATCTTGGGTCAGGTATGCGCACTGGCACATGTTAATACAAAGGCAATAATAAAGATGTAATTTCTGGTCTCAGTTCTGTCCTCGCCTCACCCTAGACTGATGACACACTTTCTCTTGGTATCTGTTTCCTAATCAGGGATGATAATACTGTGCCTCATGCATCTCCCAGAAATGCCAAGGAGATAAATCAGATGACATTTATGAAATAACTTGAGCTCTTTAGAAAGAAGTACCCTCTAAGCATAAGCTTTAAATTTTACATTTGGAAAATTATTTGCAAATGACCACGAACCTCTTCAAGCCCCATTTCAAAACTCATTCCTTCTAAAAAAGCTTTTTCTGATTAACTTCACCCATTCCAGTCACTTTATACTTTTAGCTCCTTGGCCTTACATCCCCATTGCATGTTTCACTCTTGATCTATTACATTATAACATCGTCTATCCAACTGCCTACACTAGAGACTCAGCACCATCCTGGCTCCTCCCTCTCACTCACCCCATCTCCAGCTTGTGACACAGGTGATCAGTTCCATCTCAGAGTGTCTTTGGACCTACTGGCACTCCCATGGCACTGCCACAGCCTCAGCTCCGAGTCCCTTTTCACCTGGTTATCTGTACTACCTGCTCACAGGTCTTTCTTACTCTAGCTCAGCCCCTTTCTAATTCATCCTCCTCTGTGCTTTGAGAGATCTTTGAAAAACATAAATCGGGTCCTATCCACTCCCTCCTTAAAACTCTTCAAACTCCTTAGCTTAGCACATAAGACAGTTCTTTTTCTAGTCGCCAGTCACCTCCCTGGCCTTAAGTCTCACGACACTGTTCCACCTGCTCCATGCTAAGTCATCCCACAGAGAGTAATGCTTGAGTTGAGTTGTGAGGTCTCATAGAAACATGCCCAAGGAGGAGCTCCCTGTGTTTTCCTGGCTTCATGCTTCTGAGCTTTTGCACATGCTGTTCCTGTTGCCTTCAATGTCCTCTCCCTACCTAATAATTGCTAAAGGTTTTCAAATTTTAGTTCAAGTATCACTTCTACCAAGAACACTTCAAGATCCTCCTCTGACCCCTTTCTGCATCTGCTTGCAATGCTCATCCAGTATGCTTCCACTGAACGATGTGCATGATGCTGTAAAAATGCATCATTCCGTATTATAACTGTTCACTGATCTTATCTATTTCTCCTGATAAGCTATGGGTCCCTTGCAAGCAGGGACTGCTTTTTGACTCTGTATTCTGAGTATCTGGCATAGAGCTGGGCACACAGTAGGTCCTTCGTAAATGTTTGCTGAATGAATGGATGAAATTATTACTTTGCATGGGTGACTAAGGATGAGCAGAATATCAAAAATGGTGACTTTAGGCCTTGCGGATAGCCAATGATTCAAGAAGTCTACACAATTATGGTAAAAAGAAAAACGACCAGTATTTGTTATCAAATATCATTTATAGTTTCTGATTTTTATTAAAAAATATATTTTTCAGTTTTCCACATTAAATCATGTATTTTTTAACTGAAAATTATTTTCTTGGTGGAAACTACTCTTTCCAGGAAATTCTTCCCTCTTTTACCACCCACAAGCCATGAAAAAGTTTAAACACAGGGTACTCATAAATTAAGTGTCATAGAGTCCAGGATACTAAACAAGGCAAGTGAAAATATTCAATTTGTTTACCATCAGATAGACTTGGGGGTGCCCACAGCCGCAGAATCTCAGGGTTAGAAGGGCCCTTGGTTGTTGTTGGAGAGAGAGGAACTTATACTCTCGCTCCCTTTCTGTAGCTGCTTCTAACAACAGGAACGACTAGACAGTGACCATTTGCAGAGGGAAAAGAAGAGTATGCATACACTAGAAACCTCGAGTCAGAACAGCTTTCACTCAACCAAGTTATGCGGCCAAAACAAGGGAGGTAAAGATTTCCTTTCAGCAAAAGCACCGACATTCCTGCAGCGGCACAGGCAGGACCCTCTGTCCGGTGCCTAGAAAGAGCATCTTTCTAGCCCCAGGTGAAACTCAACCCCTTGCAACAATTTCTAGTCATTCCAAAGCTCTGGTTCCAGGAACACCCTGGGGTAAGCAGGGTTTAATTAGTGAAGGGCCGGTGGGCCAGCTGAGTCTACACCAGCCCTTCAGAGCTACTGGCTGCAGGTTGTGAGGAGCTGTGTTTACCAGGTCTCCTGGCTGCCTGAAAGGAAAGGTCCAAATAGTGCAGCAGTTAGGAGCTTGGTTCTGGGGTCAGAGAGGCCTGCGCTCAAATCCTTACTCTGCTACCTGCCAGCCATGTAACCCTTGGGCAAGTTACTTAACCTTTCCGAGCCTCAGCTTCCTCACTTGTAAAATGGGGGAAAATAGCATCTACACCTCAATCCTGTACGTCTGGAACACAATAAGTGGGCAATTAATAGAAGTTATCATTATCACTAGCTATTTACGGTAATCCAAAGTAACACAACTTATTAGGATTCCAATTCATATGCCACCTAGGTCAAATCACTTCTCCGTCCTCTAAAAATAACATAAAGTGAAAGCCTGATGGAAGGAGTGCTGGTCAATGCCCTGCCGTCCTGTTCAGAGCTGTTAATTTGGGTTTCCACGTTGCCTGCAGTTCCATTCTTGGTGCTGTTTTACACCCCGTATTATAACCCTGATCCCCCTCAAGAAACAGGAACCAGGAAGCTGTGACGCCAGCAGCACGAACGATCACTTGGGTATCCAGCGCCCGCCACCCCCAACCCTGTCCGTGGTTTACGGTGAGCTTCCTTGAGCGTTTGGGTGGCCTCGCCCAGGACTCTTCAAGAGTAAGATTCCTAGATTGGATTATGGAGGCAGCTGGCAGCCTTTCAACTAAATTCTATTTTATAAAGTCTATAAATTTACTCAGAATCGAGTTACCAGCTGGTAGGGGGGTGTATAAAACCATGGAGTTCCAGGAGAGAAAAAGAGCAAATTAGATTGAAATTTCTCCAAAGACTTTAAAATGTGATTTACCTGTGGGCCAGTTCCTGGTTTCAAGTGAAAACCAAAAACAAGTTCAAGGTTCACTATTTTTTCCTCATTTTCTTCAGGTTCACCTCCTGAGTCCTAAAACAGAAAACCAAACGCCATTTATTCTAGATAGAGTTTGTACTCTTACTTCTCATCTAGGGGAGATGATTTCTCAGCACTAGTTTTTCTATTCTAATCTATTGTTTAACTTCTGGTTATTTTGGATTAAACTACAAATTGCAATTATTTAAAGCAAGAGAAATGACATCTTAAGCCTTTCAGAACTTTTCCCAATGGTTTATCTTATGCACCACAAATTAAATCTCACCGTCTCACATTTTTCACAATGCATCCTGCATTGTGCCGTTTTACCCCAGAAATGCACTGAGCCCCGGAGATGCACTGTGAGACTTCCCCTTGAGAATTTCACAGCGCTCAAGATATTTACAAGCTGTTCCCAAAGAGGAATTATGCAGTTCCTAGAGTGGATGTGGAAGGAGGACCAAGCAGAGAAACAAAACGAACCTTCAAGGGCTTAAAGATGGAAAACCACGGTTGTTAGTGAATAAGAGTCCTGTGTATTAACTGCAAGCATCTACTAATTTTATAACAAAGTATGCCATATACCATTAGACTATTTTCAAAATAACATGTTAAATATACTAATATATTAATCAAACAGTTGATCTCCCATCCCCCAATGCAGGGGCTAATCCAGAGCTCTTGTGTGTGAATTCCTTCAGTGGCTTATGTGTCGGACAAAGGTCTCCAGGGCCAGGTGGAGGCCAGAGGCCCTCACCTGCAACGTTAGCACTTACATCCCCTAGCGACCACAGTGACATGTGTTCTTATCATGAATATATTGTTAATATTTCAACTTGCAGGGAACAAGGGTGTTCAATTTATGCACATCCTAAGCTTCACTCAAAGAGCCTTTTGTTGGACAGATATGGTTATTCTTTACTTCAAACAGCAGTTCCCGACATGGGCAAATTTAGGTGTGGATGTGGCAGGTGCATACGTCAATAAAAGTAGTGTATTCTCAGTAAGAAAAACGCTTACTTACCTTAATTAGTGGTGGGAAGTGAAACAGGTTTAGGTAATCATAGGTTAATTTCTCAATGGCTAACTGTAAAAAAAAAATCACACGTTTATTAATGATCCCATAATGCCAAGAGAGGATTAAAATTATTGTGCACATATCAAGGCATTCTTTAGTGAGTTCATAAAATATCTTGGGGATGTTAACATCCAACATCTATTGAGAATAAACCTGATTGTTCAAAGTATTATAGGTAGTTTTTAATTATTTAATGGAACAGGAAGATATTTTAAAGACATTAAATCTCAGAGCAAACAATAAATAAAACCATTTTTCAAACACCGGTAGAGCAGAGTAGTGACAAGTTAATGTTCTAGTGTACAGAATGCAGTTGTCACCCTGAGTAACCGTGGGAAAAACATCAAAGAACATGAATATATCACCAGAGACTTTCATTAAGGCTGAAATCTCACTAAAGGGTTTATTGCATTGTAACGGCTTTTCTGTGGGTATGTGTCCCACACTCCCCCCCAAGGAAGCACAAAGAAACGCTGAAAGGAAAGGAGGACAATTTAAATTATGATTTTTTTAATACTCATCAGGTATAATCCAGCTTTTCTGTGAACTGAACGTATCACGTAGAGAGTAAAAAAGTGCCAATGCGAGAAAAATTAGATGCATTTTTTTAAAGTGAAATAAAAGCTGTTGACACTTGACAATATAATGAACACTTATGGATGTTCGGCCCTATTCCTTCTACACGGCCCCTCCACATGAGGGCTTCCAGGCACGCAGGAAAAGGAACCAAGACAGGCTTAAAGGGACAACTGAGGAGCAAAAGGGTAGCTGGAAAGACGGCTCCAGTTTCCAGATTTATGACCTATCATTTAAGGGCTGGGAGACGCTTTGAGAAGGTATACAACAATGATGGTGCCTTCCTCAGCGAAGAGCAGAGAATGGAGGGCACATTCTCACCATCAGGGTGTGTGTGTGTGAGTGAAACACTTCTGACAAGTTCCAGGAGGGCTCCTCTGGTCTGGAGGTTCCGCCCTGAAACGCCCAGCTTGAAGCATTATTTATCCTCACTGCCCCAAGAGTGCATGCAGGACCCTCCCAGAGCCAGTTTCCATGACCCTTTCCCCTTCATCTTTCCCTCTCACATTAGCTTATTTGTTAGAAATACCCATGACCCAGTTGAGTTTAAGAGAGTGTCACCTGCCGGCCGAACCCCCCAGGTGTCACTGATTCAGCCCTGGCTCTGACAGTCAGGTGGAGGGTTCACAGCCCTGACTTTTGAGACTTGCCCTTCTGGGAACCGTCTTTGTGAGCACACGCAGACTCATCCAGGAGCGTCAGGGAAGTCTTGGGTACCCCCCATCGCCCCCCGCCCCACCAGACCCTGGCTACTAGCCTCTCTTGGAGCTCAGGGCAGATGCTCTGCGTCAGGAGCAGAGGACACTGCACTGGCCGCTCCCAACTGGCTACTTCCAGCAAAGGCTTTTTCTTGGTGCATGTGTTTCTTGGCTTCTCTGCAGCATTAGACCCAGTTTTTATACAGCTTTTTCAACCTCTGGCTTCTGTGAGACCATTCTCTCCCCCTTTTCCTCCTTCCTGGGTGGGCACTCCTCTCTTCCTCCTCTGTCTCCTGCCTGGGCTCTCTGACCTCTCCTGGCCTCATGCATCTTTTCTGAAGGTACCTCATCCATCAAAGAGAGAAAGCTTCCCAGCTGGAAGAAGACTGCTCGTGGTCAGGCACGTGCACGTAGCTGTGCTTTCTTTCTTTTTATTTATTTATTGAGACGAAATTCACATCCCATAAAATTAACCATTTTAAAGCATGCAATTCAGGGGCATTTAGCACCCTCACAGTGTCGTGCAATCGCTGCCTCTATCTACTTCCAAAATATTTTCATCACCCTCAGAGGGGACCCTGTGAATTCATGGTCACTCCCCATTCCCTCCTCCCTCAGCTCCTGGCAACCGCTAATCTGTTTTCTGTCTCTCTAGATTTACCGATTCTGGACATTTCATATAAATAGAATCATATGATCTGTGACCTTTCGTGTCTGGTTTCTTTCACTTAGCAGGATGTTCTCAAGGTTCGTCTGTGTTGTAGCGTGTCTTCACTGTGCTTTCCTTCTTGAACCTGCAGACAGCTCTCTCACCCGTGGTACCCTCCCCTTCTCTCGGTTCACATTTCACACCAGCTCGGCCTTATTACTCCCTTATTATAACCTCTGAACTGTTCTTTCAAAATCCAGCCTCTCCTTTCCAATCTACTTGAGAACTTCCAGCAGCAAAGTTTTAAACATGCTAATTCTCAGAACTTCCAGAACTCCCTACAGCTGGTCAGGTTCCAGCTGAAGGTTCACCGGAAGGCGTAAGCCATCAGGATCTGGCCCCACCTCCCTTCTGCTTTGTGCATCCCGAAGTGCGCTCCCGCCTGTGCTCCCATCATACGGAGCTACTTACTGTTCCTTGTATCAGGACCATTTTTTTCTGTTCCTTTACATTCTCTTCTCTTTCTCTCTTAACTCCTTATTCTCTGTCTAGATTAATGTTCTTTCCTTTCCAGCTCCTGGCTACATTCCAAATTCTGTGCTTCCTCCAACATCCAGCTCAAGAGCCACCCGCTCCATGAAGGGTTCCCTCCCCGTCTCCTCCTCCAGCCCCTCAAGCAGAGGTGATGAATAGCTCCTTTCCTCTGAACTGCCAAGACTCTCTATTATGTGAAGTTGTGTGTGCATGTTTTATGTCTTCTCTGGGACATAAATTCCTTAAGGGCAGGATTCTTTTTGGTATTGTCGCAGGCCCAGTCTTGCAATTTGTACGCATTCACTGAATTTGCTGGACAATGATCAATCAGTTTGGACGCTCTTGCCTTACTGATACCAGCCAGCATACAGGGGGCACCTTGTCCCAGCCAAAGTCTGGGAATATTTAAGTCGCTATGGCTTTTGGGGAGGGATCACCCTTTTCTCGACTGCTCTGTAAGGAATGTGGGTCCTTTATCAAAGACAGCAGAGGAAGGGGAGGTGGGAGTATCTTATTTGGCGTCTGCCAAATAGGACAAGATTTAGCAAATTTCTCTCTTGGGACTCTGAAATTTCTCTATACTAGGGAAAATAATGTTTCCTACTGTCGCCCATGTAAAGCAGCATAGCTTCTCATGGACTTGCCCACACCCAGAGGTCAAGATTAAATTCTTTGTCTGCCTTTGAGATGAATGTTTATGCATGAGGTTTCCCATCCATCTTTTGAGAGGGAAAAGATGGTGAGGCAAAGATAATGTCTGTCTTGGAGATGGTGTCTAGTGGGTTAAGGCTAAGTCATCATCCAAGGAGTGCTGAGGGGCTGTAAGGATGCTCCTTACATGGATCCAGGGCCCACAGAAGTGGACTGGTTCTCTGGATCTCGGGGAATTTCCCTAGAAAGGAAAGTGCCAGTGGCTCTAACTGAAATGAAGGGAAAAGCAGCTGGCATACTGGCAGAGTCTTTGTGAAGCTGTGGATTTTGATAGGAAGCTGCTTTTCCTACATTTCCTTCATTATTCTGTTTCTCTTCTTTCTAACCTGTGCCCACTCCTCCATCCACCCAGACTGGGGTTGAGGAGGTTTGGGGAGCAAACTTGATTTTATCCTAAGATCTCTCTTGAAACAGACCTCTGATTAATAACAATGATCACACAGATGCCAGCAATTCTTACTTGGTTTGAGTAACTAAAAAACAAAACAGGGGCCGGCCCAGTGGCTGAGTGGTTAAGTTCACGCGCTCTGCTTGGCAGCCCAGGGTTTCGCCGGTTCGGATCCTGGGCGCGGACATGGCACTGCTCATCAAGCCATGCTGAAGTGGTGTCCTATATGCCACAACTAGAAGGACCCACAACTAAAATATACAACTATATACTGGGGGGATTTGGGGAGAAAAAGCAGAAAGAAAAAAAAAAGATTGGCAACAGTTGTTAGCTCAGGTGCCAATCTTTAAAATCTTTAATCTTTAAACAAACAAACAAAAAACCGATCTGGTTGCTAAAATGCAGAAAAAGCGACAACAACAAAAACAGAGGTTTAGCTTTGAAGCTGTTCAAGACTGAAATTTTGGGGGAAATGTTAGGATTTCCCGAGAATATGGGGGATTAGAATACACACATGGTGGTGTCTGTCCCAGGTCACAATTACGAAGACTCCAAATTCAACACATTCCCACGATTGTGGGACTGCAGGGGCTCAGGGTGCACTCAAGCCATGGACCAGTTCTGGCATCCTTCGAGATTCCTAACGAACATCTAGCCTCTCCGGTCCCCTCCTGCTATTCCTGGCTTGGATGGCAGTTCTCCAGGTGCCACACGCACGGCCTTATATCTAGGTCTCTGGCAAACTAAGCTTTGGCCCACCCCAAGGCCTTTCCAGGGGCAGTCCCCCCTTGGAATACCTCATCCCCCGACCCTTCACCTGGTCAACACCTACTTGTCCTTCAGCTCCCAGTTCCTTCATAACTTCTTCACAGAAGCCTTTTCTCACCCCAACCTCACCTCTCCTTTGTGGCGTTTCTTACAACTGTCATTTTACCATTATGGTCTGATTAATATCTGTCTTCTCCACTAGACAAGAGACTTCCTGAGGGCATGGGGGTGATTCTCAGGTGTATCCAGGTGCCACCTGCTGTACCAGGTATTAACACTTTGGATGTTGGGTTAGGAGGAGGGAGTAGGGGGTGTGCCCATGGGGGCAGCAGATACAGCAGTGATATCTGCTACGTAGTAAGTGCTCAATACAGATTTGTTGACTGAATGTTCTCCCTTTCGGAGGTACCTTTAAATGAATGATGTGCCCCTTGGAGACAATGCCCATGTCTTTCAAGTCTTCCTCCTCCAGGAGAAGCAGTCGCTTTCCTGTAATGTTGTTTTCCTTAAACAAGCTTGCATATACGCTCATCTCTGCTGAAGAGTCACCTGAAGGAAGGGATTAGAAGGCAGAATAAAATTAGGCTAAATCATATCCAAAGCAAAGTTAACTCCATGAATTAAGAAGCTAAGTTATTCCACTTGCCTTTTCTGACGAGCTGCTGAACCCAAAAATACTGTGAAAGAGAGGACATATATGGTTTTGAAGATTCATACATGGTCAGTGGCCAGACTTAACAATAAACATTTTAATAGATTAAAATATCTTTAATTCTTGGCTCAACCACAAGTGGAAGATTTCCTCTTTATAGTTTTAAAACTTCAAGCTTTCAAATTGGAGCTATCCCTCCCTTTGGGGGTCTGGGACACTTGAGGAACCATCGGTTTTCCTCCTTATTTGGGAGATACTTAAAAATCCTTTCAAGAAGTTTCTTATAATGATTTTTCCAGTTATGAGCCGGTGGTTCCCTGGGTTCTTGAGGGCCACTGGCTTACCCAGGAGCTGTATGAGGAACAGGGAGCACACAGTGGTGGACAGAGAAATGGGCGCACCGCGTCCTCTGTTCTAGGCTTGGTTGTGAAGTAGCTATGTGGCCAAAGATAAGTTACAGCATGGAGCCTCCTCTATAGAATGAGGTCGCACCCAGTGACCCTCAGTCCTTGAATTTCCCTTGGCCCATGTTTACTGCTAGCCTCTCACATTCCCCGGGGGAAGGGAGGCCAGATCCAGTCCCACCAATTCTCTGGGGAGCCCTTGACCCTGGAATTTTATTTAAATAGCTTGAAAACCACTCAATCTCTGAGGAAAGACTAAAAATAGCTGTTAGAGCTGAGTGTCTTTTAAAAAATTTCTTCTTCAATGAGATGAGCCAACTTTGGAGCCAGGGATAAAAGGATTTATATCCAGGCCTGTGAATAAAGGAGATCCTAAGTCCTTTTTCCCTGTTAAGCAGGGCTGGCAGGAAATTTAGAATCACTGGGGCTCAGTGAATGAGAAGCAGCAGAGGCAACCGGTGCCAGGTTTCCTTACCCTGGAGAAGCCGAAGAGGTCAGCTAATGTTGCAGGCGGTTTGACTTCACCAGAATACAAAGAGCAGGGACAGAGATGCCCTGGCCCAGAAACCAGGGTGAGGTAGGTAAACACACCTTCCCAAGAGTTTCTAGTACTGAGTTTGGACCTTGTGGCACCTGGTCTGTTCCCTGGGGTGGGGACCTGCTAAGGCTGGCATTACAGCTTTTTATTCTTTTTCATTTAAATGATATTTGAGCTTATAAAATGGACCTGGACAGGTCTCTAATCAAGAATTCTCAGACCTGCTTCTCACTAAGGAAACAGATAGAGATGCAACAGCCTGAGCAGGATTGTTCCTCAGGGTCTCTACCCAGAGAGAAGGGTGTAGGACTTAAAGTCTGTCTCCATCCTCTTAAAAACCTGGGGCTTCTCAGGCTCCAGCGGCAGAGACCGTCTGGGAGGTCATATCCATTCCTCCTTGGGAGGCCAGAGTAGAGATGGCAAATATGCACTGTCACTTTTGAACAGGCCTAAGGTGGGAAGGGAGCCCAGTTTAGCGGAGTCCCAGCCTAGCACTGCCTGTACCAGATCTTTCTCTACTGTGGTTCAAGTCCATCTCTGGTATTTAAGGAAAACTTAAGATCATTTTTTTTTGAAGTATATTCATTTTGTACCCTGGATCACCTCTTTAATTTTCTCACTGGTATTCATTATCGTATTCTAGAATACCTTTCAGAGCAAAGAGGGGGTGGAATCCTATTCTAAGATTTGAAGAGCTACTTGCTTTGTTCTTGAGGCCTTATTTTAAATCATTACTGCATTAAAAATAGAAAAACATGGAATTTGTCAACTTCTCCTAGTTAGACTTTCCTAAGGCCCAAACCCCTCTAGCATCATTTTTAACTTGTAAACAAATTTAGGAAATACCTGCCCAGGTCAAATCAGGCATTAACAGAAGCAGCTTACCACGTCATCTTCCGTCCACGAGCCAATCTCAAAAGAAGGCAGCAGCTGCATGGGAAATATGAATAAAATGAAAAAAAAAAAAGGAATATTATCATTGTCTTTTTGGTTTATCCCCTTGTCTCACCATTTTAGCTCTTGGCTGCTGCTCTGGCTTGGTTCCCCCTGCAGGTTAGGTTGAATGGAAAACAATTCTCCTGACCTTAAGAGGAATTTCTCAGTGTTCCAAGGATTCGGCCCCCAGAAGCCAGTGACATGCATCAGCCTCTCAGTAACCATTCACTGCTCTTTGTGAGCGGGACTCTGCACATCTTGGGATTGTCCTCTCTTGATCTTTGGCACCAAGAGTAGTTTTCCATTCCACAACAGGGCTTGGCAGTCAAGGAATTTCTGACATTTGTCAGATCCCGGAACCTTCCTCAGAATTCTCAGTCAACATGAGGATCGTTTGGTTATTAATGAAAATTCCACAGCAACCACTCGGTAACCGGATGACTTACATGCTTATTCTTACAGGAGTATGTCTAAGTGTTTAACTAAATGACTCACTTGCATTATGTTTTTAAAACCAAATATTAGGACCCATGGATGAAAGACAAGGGAAATGGGAACTGTCCTAAGGAACTGTCCAGGTTGCTGAGTTGCTCTAACTAAAACTAAACTAAACTAAGCTCCCTCCCTGTCAGGTACATGGCATGAAAGACGACTTTGCAAGAGGACTTCAGCCTGCAGCACTGTCACAGCCAAAGGGCTCCTCACTTCAGAATATGCCCCACAGCCACAGACCAAATGACAAATGCCTACGTACTTGGAAAAAATCTGTGTGTCCTGTGAGTTGAATCGGAATTTGGTATAACCCTTATACCAAAGCCATTGGTTGGTTAAATCCATTAGCTTTAAATAACTTAACTTGACAAAATGGTTAGATTGCTCATGAGGTAACGTGGCAAAATGTCAATCAACCTCTGTTACAAACAATATTTTTTCGTGTATGAGTTGAAAAACTGAAGCTGAATTTGGTTGCTTTTTCTGTTGAGTGTAAAATCAGAGGGTGGGTGAATTAATCCTTCCAATCTGCGGGTATTTTGAACTCACATGCTCAAAACCCTGCTAGGAAAGGCATGTCCCTGACTTGAAGGAGCTTTTAATTTAATTGGGGGTGAAACAGATATGGATTATAAATGGAGGAGTTCGAGGCCACCTTTATCTTGGTTTACTCAGTGACCAGCAGAGTCCTGGTACACGACACCTTGCAATAAATTTTTGTTCAACAATTTATTGAATGAATACAATTGAAGGGTACATTTACTAAAATGCTAAATTCTCTGGTATAGAGTTCAATGTCTATGGGTATAGCAGGGAGAAGGAAGGGTTTCTATGAAACTCTTCTTAGTCTATGAAAGATTAAGATGGGGGAAGAGCTGGGTACTGCAGGGCAAGGAGAAGAGAAGTGATTCTGGGTGAGGAGAAGCAACAAGGCAAAACACCGGCATTGGACAGGGGCGGGGAGACGACAGAGGGATGGGAATGGCACGGTTGCCTAACTGGAGTACTATATGCAGCGTGTGCATGTCCATGGATAAAGGGAAATGAGGCCTACTCTAGGGGGCCAAGCAGAATTTTTTAAAAACCCATTGTTACAATAAATTTGATTGTGTTTGAGTATTATAGACAAGTTGCAAGGGCATAAATCACCACTATTCTATATAAACTCTGCTACCCCATGTGCTCCAGTCCCTGAGGATTGTCCCTTCCCTCCTGTGAAATGCCTGAGGTATGTAGGAATCGTCACACGCACTCACCTGCTTTAATAATGCAGAGAGGAGAATGACTTGAGGAATAGAATCTAAAACTGAACTTGATCAGAGAAAATACATGACAAGCTTTATTTCTTCACAGGACAGCTGGCTACAGCTGAGAAACATGTCATTCCCTTTTCCCATCACAAAAACAAATGTGAAATAGGGAACTTTTTTGACTAGTTCAAGAAATAATAGACTGAGCTACAGAAATATCTCCCTGCATCAAGGCTGGTTTTTATGGCGAGTAGGGGGATGTGTAGCGTTTTGATTTTTAGACACTTCCAAAATGTTGTGCCTACCAAAATTGATAAATAAGTAATTCTTGCATAGAATAAAGGTCGTAAGTGAAATAACTAATCAAAACCAGCATCTTTGGTTTTAATGTCAAAAGGAGAGAAGAGTTCTCTCATGCTCTGAGGATGGCTCATCAAGATGACGCCAAGGGAAGCACTGGACTCAGTTTGATAGCCGTTCGCGCAGGATTCTTGCAGGATGCTTGCAAAGATCAGTGAGAGGAAGGCTGGAGCCAGGCACTGCTTCAAGACGGTTTGAATTTGGCAAGACAGGGGATAAGAGTTAATGATCTCCAGCCACAGAGCAGCTTACCACTTCCTTATGTTTTCTGTCCCTTGTTAACATATCAGTGTATCTGCTGTAGGGTAAGTTCTAAGTCTTTCTGTCTTTGGGGATTAAAAAAAAAATCTACCTTGTGGCTGCCCCATCACTTCAGAAATTCATTATTTACACTCCAACTGACTTCAGGAGAGAAAAGCTCACACTCATGTGCATGCGTGTGACAATGATTCCTTCAAAGGATGTTGGGAATCCAATCTAACAAGGATCTGATATACACAGCAACACATAACAAAGGGATTTACTGTCAAAACGTTTATTGCAAAATGGAGTCTTAGAACAAAGGAAAGCAAAGAAAAGTTCACATCAAAATGAAATGTATGACACCAACTTGGATTTCTGAATACATTGTGCACTTTGTGCTGGAATATCAAATTCCAACGATGAAGTCAATAACTAGTAGTCTTACCACACAAGAGTAAAATTTAATCTTCCATACAAACATTATACAAGATATTTGGCATAGGACTTGCTCAGAATAACATTGCAATAGAATTGTTGAGAAAAAGTTTTTGTTAAAAAAAAACAAAGTGATAATGCCATCTATTCAAAGCTCACACTCAAAGAATATAAATATTTTCTATTATTTAGTACAAAAATTTTTTAAAAGTGCAGAAGCAATTTGTGCAGTGTATGTATCTGACATTAAAAGATATGCTGTTCTGCACACGATATAAAATTATTAATGTAGGTGCTTGAAACTCTAGTTTTGAAGTAAATAATCACATGCCAGAAAGCTTGTCACAGGCAATAGAGTGCGAACTAAGTTGGGATCCGAGGAATCATGGCTAGTCCTCCAGATTTCCTGTAGACACTCATTTCATCACAGAAATGCTACATCTAGAGCTATCAGGCTGTGCTACAACCAAAAGAAGAGAACAGGTTCTTCTCTCTGGCAACACTTAAAATCGCAACAGGAAAACAGTCTTACTCAAAAGCAGCGAAAGGTGCCTGATTATAGAAAAATTATGCTCCATTATATATATGGTATGGTGGGACTCTGCTAGTTTCAAAAGGCTGCAAGTCTAGTGTATCAAAAATTTTAAAAAACTATCAATATTTAACTCAGAATAAGTTTTAAAATTATCTTTCATGAAATTCTTACCACTCCAATGAAAACCCCAAAAAATAAAGTTATTTGCATCATAGTGCTCACAGAAGTCATTCTGGATCTCTCTCGAATCTTCCCCCACCCCTAATTCCTTGGTTTTAATGGAGATCAAGTTTGAATACATCCGCTGGTGTTAAAGTAACAAATCTACTGCATGTGAAAAAACCTGACCCTCAACATTTCCAGAGCATCCAAAAGAAGCATGCTATGTGCCTTCAACCTCTTCCCATTGGCTATTTACGTAAATGATTAAAATGTGGTTTTGCAAAAAAAAAAAAAAAAAAAAAGACTGTAAGGAAAAGAGTCCTTTTAAATTAACCTGGCCACTTTGCAGAATTGCAGCTGCCTCAATGACGTTTTTCTTTTATATCTATTGTGGAATCAGTGTAATAGGAGAGCTACCCCCGGGTAAATTTAGCTGTTTCATGAAGTTTCTATCAGCATTCTTGAGTGAGAAAGAAACCATTTCCACAACTGGGGATTTGAGATAAATGTCACAGACCTACAAAATTCAGATTGTGTAGTAGTTATAATTCTGAAAATACATCTTTTGACTTATGTGATTTTGTTTAGGGAAAAAACATTAGAACTCTAAAACTGCCAGGTTTAGCAAGTTTCTCAAGGAGGGAAGAGACAATGCTGTGGGTACTTTGGGTGGGATTCTTTATCGGGTGGGACTGTCCCTGACATGTGGGATGTACCATTTTTGGCACTGGCCATTAAATACATCCCCAGTCACCATGACAACCAAAAATATGCCCAGCACTCTGAGACACCATTGGGTGACAGCACTACTCAGTTGAGAACCACTAGTAGGCTGCCATCAAATTCCACATGATCAACTTCATGAACAAAGGAAAAAGGATGAAAGAGGAGTTATATTTTCAGTTGTATAGCTGTGAGAATTATTACCACAATTCACTTTCAATTCTCATTCTGAATCTTTAAATTTCTCAGTGTTTCTTCAACTCTTTATAACGAAGTTTTTTGTAAGTCAAGGAAGTGGAAACCAACCCAACACCAATAACTGGCCTTTTCAAAAACTGATCTGAAAAGTGAATTAGAAACTGCACAATTAACATCATCGTTAGGAATTCTGCATATAGCTAATAAATGTTTCTTTTTAAAATTAATAAAACGAATAGAATCTAAAGTCTTCTAAATAATCTTCACAGATAGAGGGAGACCATTTAAAAATTTTGTTTATATGATTCAGATTTCAGGGATGTTCAAAACCCCAGAAAGACACTGATTTGGAACAGAAAGTACAACAGCTGATGCCATATGATAATTATCCGCAGTCCAATTCTAGGTGGAGAACAACATCAAGTTATCCCTGAGCTCATCAATTCTGCTGTGTCCTGAATCTCTGCAGTTGTTTGATGATCAAGCACTGTGAGCTATGACCAGCTCTGGAAACAGGGAAGGAAAGGCAGCAGTTGAGAGTGAGAGCAATATTACCTAATTAATAACAATCCTACGTCTGGGTATACAGTCTGATTACCTTTCTCTTTTGACCCTACTTAGCTGCGTTTATTAATGCACCAAACTTTATGTATAATCCTAACAGACTGATATGTAAATTTAGAAAAAAATATCAGTTTCATTCAGTTCATATGTTCTAAATGTATTGTTGATTATTCTTCAATGAGAGGCAAGGTTTCTATTCTTACATAAACCGCACAGATCCCAAAATTAGCCCACAGAGATCCTGTATCAGGGAGGCCTTTCCTGAGGACACGTTAAAAACCGCAGCGCTCCCACGTGCCATATCCCTCCCCAGCTTCATTCTCACCAAACGTTTACATGCCAGGGATGGGTGTGTGTTCCCTGTCCATCTCCACTGCTGGCACGTAAGCCCCGCGAGCGCAAGGGCTTTGTGTCTAGCTGTTCCCTAGAACACACCCTGGCACAGAGGAGGGGCTCAGTGAACAGATGTGGGATGGATGACTTGACCTTTGCCTGGGAAGATGGCAAGAGGCTTTTCTACTGCCCTCTCGGGCTCTCTCCTTCAGGCGCATAGGCCGCAGGGCCCCAGGGCGTGCTGGGAAGCCCAGAGTTGAAAACCGTCCCTTGTGCCCCAGGGCAAGATCTTGTTTGTGCTTGAGAGACTGAGCTCAAGGAGCACTTCTGTGTGTCTGGGCGCAGACAGGATGTGCCGCTGTTTGTGCCCGTCTGTCACCAGCACTCTGTGATGGTGGGCGTGTATCTATCTGTATCCGTGTTTGCACAGCACTAGAAAGTGCATCAGAGTGGATGGGTGGGGAACTCGTCCTCTTGGGGAAAGGTTTACCTGTTCTTTCTGTGTTTACTGAGTCTGTGGGTGGTAGCAGGGCCTGCAAACACCTCAGACCAGGCAAACCCAGCCCCTCTGCAGGCTTCAAAGAGCAACAGATTAAATGTCTGAAGAGAGCTTACACTCTAAGAATGTTCTCTTTAGCGTTCCTGAAGGCTATTCACTTTAACTTTCATCTCATACTACTCAACAGATATCACTTGAAAGTGATAATTTAGTCTTCCAGAAGGTTACTGGAAGCACTTCTTTTTCAGTGTCTTTTCAAGGGCATAATGACTAGAGTTAACGTTCACTGGCCCGCCTGGTGCTGAGCCAAGTCCTTTACACGTATTGTTTCCTTTAATCCTCACGACAGTCCTGTGAAGGAGGTGCCATTCTCATTCCCATGTTAAATATACTTGGAAGTAGTATTGGATAATATCTATGATGACATCCTTTCTTAATCCTCCATAAAAACCACCACCAAAAGTACTTTAGTTTAATAGTCAAATGAACGGTCCTGCTTTCTAATTTAGGCTGAAAAAGAGTCTTTATTCTTTTGCCTTTCTGTATATATGTAACAACAAATGTCCTGTAGTTTTTTTTTTTTTAACAGTGTTCTATGTTTAAACAAGTTTTGACGAATATGTGGTAACATTCTGGGAATCTCTCTCTGGCTAGTAGGTTTCCCCATCAGCACCTACATTTACTTCTCTTTAACACCAACGTGGCTGAGTTAGGGTTAGAAAAAGGACAGCTCTGGAAGGCCAGATTTGATACAGAAAGGACCCTTCATCCTGCACTTCTGCTTAAATAAAGATAACTTATCTTTGCTATTCCTTTTATAATATTTAGTTCTCTCTTTAAAATCTCTATACATATGTTTGGAACCCAGGATTATCACGCCCCTCTAGAAAACAAACGAACACGCGTATCCTCTCAGTGGAAGCAGGCCCGGGTTCCACTCCCACTGCCTGGAAGGGTCCCTTGAAGACCATCTCTTTCTCTTTGTATGAAGTGTAAGCTGAGCCTTGGATGACAGTGTGTTGCTGAGAAACTTCCACGGCTAGCACTGGTCGGAAAGCCTGCCACGTCTGCTTTTGGTTTCAAATTAGAGTCTTTCTCCTTCAAACGCACCACTGACAACCTCTCTCAGGCTTTATTTTGAGTAGTTGTGCTATTTAAGTATTGACAATTCTTGGCATTTAGGTATTTCTGAAGAAGTATTTGTTATAACCTTCTGTCATCTCAATTTTTTTACTGTTGGATTTTGTAGTCACTATCAATTATTTCTGACAGTACAGTGTACTGCCATAAGAAAAAAAATGTAGTATGTTACGAGAAAATCAAGTGTTAGAGAAGATTTAGGAGTTAAGAGTGCTTGTTCAAAATGTAAGTTTTCTTAAGAAATTGAATAAACGAAATCAAATCAAATATAAAGTATTCACTTAAAAAAAAGCCAGAATGTCATTGGTTAAAAAAATACCACATTGTATAGAGAATCACAAATTTCTATAATCAGGCACCATATTTGCTGGTTCATTAAATACACCTTTCTGGCTTAATTTTTCCCCCATTTTTCTGTAAGCAAAAACAAGTCAAAAGTAAAATCGATCAAGAAATGACTGCCATACGAATGTGATCGGCCTAAAAATGCAGTGCTTGGTTTCCTACTTCCTTACTGGTTTTCGTACAGACTGAGATAACAAGTTTGTTTTTCCAAACATTTTCAATTTTATTACTTTGCTTTCTGCTTTCATTCACTATTATTATCCATGTCATTTTCCTCCTCATCACCGTCATCACCGTCATCACCGTCATCATCGTCACCTTCTGACAAATCACTGAACCCCAAGGCCATGTTGACCCTCTTCCCCTTTCTCTTAGATGTGGTTTTGGAAGAATTCTGCTTGGCTTGCATGCTTATCTGCATCCCCGAATGCAGCACAGCTCCTGCTTTGTTCATTGAGAAGATATCCCCAAAGCCCATCAGCATCATGGCCCGCAGACTCTGGTTCATGCCATGGCCCTCCCCGTTACTTGCTGCTGTGATCTGACATGACATCTCTGCACTTTTTGACTCCTCTGTCTTAGATTCAAAGTAAGACTCCTCAGACATTCTTGCAGCAAGAGGCAAGAGAAGCTATCACAAGGGAAGAGAGGACAGAAGTAAAAAGAGAAATTAGGACCAATTTAAATAAAGGAAACAGATACCACAAAATTAGTGGGTGCTGCACAGAAGGTAAATGATTAGTGAAATAAATGAAGGCAGGGCATTATGTGAGAATTTACTTAATGGTTGTTATAGCTCCAGCGTATATGCCATAATTGATAAATAACAGAGTAAATCACAACCAAAATTTGCAAAGCAGCAGAGCAAGCCAAATTTCAAATGGGAGGGAAGTCACAAGTTTTAAGCCCTCATTTTGCTTAAAACAAAATATTTTTAGGATTTCTCTTAATTTTTCCCAATTTCACTTTCACATAGAAACATTTCGTTAACTATTATATTTAAAAAGAAATTAAGTAGAGATTAAATCTCAAGTAAAAATCAAGAAAGCTTGTACAAAAGAAGAAAAGCTTAGAGGAAGAGCAAAAACAGTTCAGCAGTCAGTATAGCTCTGGAGAAATTGGGGTCATTAACTACCTTTTAGCTAGGTTAGTATCTGACTATAAACTGAGTCTAGAATTCACTTGTTTCCGTTTATGATTTATTACAGCCAGATATAATACTAGTTATTCAATTTATGAAGTAATTCACTTATCAACAAATTCTAGATTCCATCATTTAAGTTATAAACAAGGACATATGAAATTGTGAAATATGAAAATTGAGGAAAGAAAATTATTAATTTAGATCGTTACCTTTCTCTATTCTCTACTATAAAACTTTCCGTCTTTTAGCAGAATTTTTTCCTACAAATTCTTCTCACAGTGGATACAGACATTTATTTTCTGCCTTATGTAATTATTTTGAACAGCCAACCTAGTCCCATAAATGTTGGTCATATTCGTTTCGGGGTAAAACCATTAGGATCTGCAAAGTGTTTGTGGCTCTTCTTTTGAGAAATAAGCAAATTAAGGCTTATATTTTTGGTGTTGTTTAAATATGGGTAAATTTATGATGAACGATGTGCAAATAATATAACTGGGATGACCTTTACAATCTGGGTGTAAAGGTACCTTTTAGGGCCAATTTCCTAATTTTTAAATTGAAACTGGAGCCAAGTTTAAAAAATTACGTAGTTTTAATCTATTAGTAAAAGACTTCTGGAGTTGTTAGTTCAGTAAGAACTTCACATAATTCAGCTAAAAAGTACCAGTCATATGGAAGAAAAAAATTACTTTAGATCCTTTACCACTGGAAACAGGTATCATTTTCCTTGCAGTCAAATTTCCCAGCTTCTCAAATTTGTTTTCAATTGGTAGGTACTGTGGGGGAACTCTGCTGCTTATTGATTTTATTATGTCATGGGTCCTTCCTCACATTATGTTCAGATCTCAACAAATGTCTCTCAAATAAGCTTTTATTTTTAAAAGAAATACAATTTTACATGAAGCTACAACATTAATTAAAAAATAAACACTGTCCATTTACATGTATGGAGAATTCATCTTGCCAAATATCTTTAACTAACGTTTTAATTTCAGGAAAGAAAATAGTGTCCTTCCTTGAAACAAATCCAATAATACCATTTTCTATGAAGTTACATAAATGTTAGACTTTTATAATTAAGATGAGGCTACATACAGAAAACCTAAACCTTCAGCCACTTCCTTTTAAAAAGGTTTATTTTATCTTTCTCTCAGAAAACTCATTTAAAGTCAACTAGAAACTGATGTGAGGATAAAAGCAAACACCGACTTAGAAAATACCTGAGCACAAACTTTCTTTCCTTCAGAAAAACGAGCTCTAAGCAGAGGAGACATGAAAAGCTAGTACTGTAAAGAAAGAAAACTTAGGCCTCATAAGCAGAAAAAGCAAGAAAATCTCACTGAGATCATGCTTCATGCTGTCCATTGTTAGATGGGAGCCCTCAGAGCAGTTCCTTTACAGAAAGTTTTCTGGAGTTAAAACGCAAGCATACAACCTACTGAGCACTCAGAGGGTTTCATTATTTATTACACAACTGTGTTAGTAACAGCAATAATGTGTGCAAGGCAGCCCATAATTTCTGAGCAAAACTAATGCCACTAAACCAAAGAAAGGTTCTAAAGCATACATACTCCACTAGGTCGTTTAAAGTTTTTCCTACAATGCTACATTTACAAAGAGTCAAGTCATGCAGTGCTTTAGAGCTTAAGATTTCAGTGTGCTTAAAAAAAAAAAAACAAAAAACTCTCTGACTTCAGAAGCTGGTTATATTTTTGCCTCTCATCAGCTCTGGGAGAATCAGTGTTCCCTTGCAGACCCGTAAGGTAATGCATTCTGAGTCTGCCTGTTGGAATCAGAACAGGAAACTTCCCCTCAACGTCTTTCTGGAGAGTCAAGCTAAATTCACTGAACTTAGAAAATGTGGTACCTTTTTAATGTCCCATGATAGCCTTATATATAGCAATTCAGTTCTTCTTTGAGATTCCCTGGATGACCTAAGTCACTTTTGGAAAAGGTAAATCCGATCATAAATATCTAACTTCACTATATTTCCCTTTTTTTGGATATCAGGTTGCTTCTCCACATAAACTGGAAAAGAGGCAAAGTAATTCATTCTTCAGATACTGGAAAATACTTTGCAATTGGGCATTGGTTGCTCAGGGGAGATGAAGACTTTTAAAAGTTGGAAAGCTTTTTGAAGACAAAATGAAGGGCATTTAAGTATTTTCTTTTTTATAGAATTGCCATAGCAACTGTCAAAAATGAATTTAAAATATATTACAAGTTTACTTTTAATCTTATTATTACCTGTGATTTTAAAGTGGACAAATATTGCCCGTTAAAAACCCTGGAAAAAGCAAGGATAAATTTATACTTAATTCCCGAAATGATAAATCATTCAAAATAGGGAAGAATGCTGAAATTTAATTAGATCTCAATATATCATATCAGCATAAGCTCAAGGTAAGCGTATAAATAGCGAAACCCTTAAGAATAATTTTTATCTTACTTTAAATATAAGACTTGGGGAAAAAACCCAAGATATTTCCTAGGGGCAGTAAATATTGGAAGCTTGTCCTGGGAGACGTCCTTTCATAATACTGAATTGAGTAAGGGGCTTGTTACTTGTATGTCATTAAGTTAGCTCTCTTTTAGAAGGAAAACTCAGTTAAGTTCTGAGACATCAAAGCCTTTCGTAGACTGCTAGCTGCCCTGGGGTTACATTTATTAATTACTGCTGGACTCTAAAGAGTTAATCAGCATTTAGGCTCATGTTCTGGGGTTCTAACAGATGATGTGAAAATATAATGGATTTTACTTTTGTAATTCTTATATACAAACACACTGACAGGATAACAGTTCTTAGGGAAAGAACCAGAAATGGAACAAGCTTTTCTTCTAAATGTCTGGTGTTTTGTTAATTGAAATGAGATCTGAGCACTACTTGGTGCACATGCGGGTCCTTTAACATCCAGGCGCAAGGCAGGCAGGGAGGGAGGAGCGAGGGGGGAGGAGAGTCGCCATGCTGCCATGCTCAGCCCAGCCTTCTCCGTGGGGGGATCGCTGGCCCTGTGGGGAACACTCACCGGGGTGTTGGACTGCTCCGTCAGCTTTTGCTCCCACATCTTCAGGCGTCTCTCTCGCTCTTTGAGCTCCTGCTCTTTAAAGCTGAGATCCCGCTCTAGTTTCTTCAGCCTCTCCAGAGTTGCTTCAATTTCGCACCTGCACAGGGAGAACTGGTTTAAGTCTCAACTTTGCCCAAAGGTATTAAATGCTTAGTGGGTCCATCAGAATGCTCATCAAAGTAAAAGGCTAAAACTTGTGCTTATTTATGCTCCAGTTTTATTGAGATATAATTGATATACATCACTATATAAGTTTATGGTGTACAGTATGATGGTTTGACATATATATTGTGAACCCACATTAGGTTTAGTTATCATCCATCATCTCAAATAGTTACAATAAGAAGAGAAAGCAAAGAAAGAAAAGGAAAAAGTTTTTTTCCTTGAGATGAAAACTCTTAGGATTTACTCTCAACAATTTTCTTATGTACCATCCAGCAGTGTTAACTATCGTCATCATGCTATACATTACATCTTTAGTACTTTTTTAACTGGAAGTTTGTACCTTTTAACCACCTTTCTCCTATCCCACCCCTCCCCAACCCGTCTTCAGTAACCACAGATCTGATCCATTTTTCTGTAAGTTTGGTAAAACTTGTGCTTTTGAACCAAACAGTAAACTATTAGAGAATAAGAAATCTTTCATATCTTTCAAAATCAACAGGTAGTTTCTAGTTTGGAACAATAAGCTCAAAATACTTCAACAAAGCATTGAAGAACCACTGGGACCGGGACCAAGCTATGGAACTGGTGTCCTGGTTTAGCCATTTAATAAATGCTTATGTTCATCTAGCTCTTTACAAAGCACTGTTATATATTATTTCATCTTATTCTCATAACAGCTCCAAGAAACAGGTACTAATCTCATAGAGAGATGGGAAAATGATACTCAGGTTAGCCTATTCACTGGGCTGAGGAACTTGAACAATCGACTGATTCACCTGACTCAGTTTCCCTGTTGTGAGTGGTGGTGGTTATATTACATCAGGGCTTCCCAACTTGCCTCATCCTAATAATTTACCTGGGCAGCTTGTTAAAAAAAAAAAAAACCAACAAAACACAGATTCCTTAAGAGCTCATGATTTAATAGGGCTGGGTGGGGCCTAGGAATTTCCATTATTTAATAAAAAAGCCAGGTAATTTTTACAATCAGGCAAGTATGGGAAATCCTGGACCAGATGAACTCTGAGGTTCTTTTTAATCTTTATAATTTTAAAAGAAAGTTCCCTCCTTAGGCTCTAACGGCTGACCAGCCCCACCACTTGGAACAATATGTCCAGTTACAGAAACCTGTCCTTTACAGAAACCGAGACTGGGAAGATGGCTCAGTGCAAACTGTTTTCTCCTTCAGGGCTATCAGAATGTTCAAGTCCACGTTTACGCTCTGAGAGCTGGAAGCTCTTTCCCTTGAGTTTCGAAAGAGCCTGTGAGCAAAGCAACAGTAATGGGAGAAAGAAGGAGGGAGGGAAGGAGAGCGCAAGTGAAGGAAGGGCTGGAAAAGGTACACAGAGCGGAGGATGCAGAAGGAAGAGACTGGAAATCGGTGACTACCGTCAATTCGCTGTTGAGTGCTGCCAACAGCTGCTTCCAGATGCCACCGGGACAAACCTGCATTACAGACTGTAATCCTGGTTGAGACCTTGACCATGGAAGGTAGGAGCCCCCAGATCTCAGTGAGTGAATATATGCAACCAAAATCTGTCTTTTTTATTTCCAGGGAAAATCAGTTAAGCGGACAGCTTATTCTAAGGTCCTTTGAGATGAGAACTAAGTGAAGGGAAACAAAAAGGTTCTGGGTATTAATTGGCAAAAGCCAGCCCAGGGAACAGCCACTGAGGTGGGTCTGGATTTGGGCCCAACACTTTCCTTTTCTGGTTATCTGAAAATTACCTCAGAGCAAGGAGGGGAGCAATCAAATGGAAAAGCATCTGCTGTCAACTGTCCCTTTCACTGGTACCATTTGAAAATTATAAAACAATATAAACAAAGTCACTCTAAAGTCCCTAAAGAAAGGCACCCAATCAGCAATCTTTCAGAATTATGACTGTATCATAAAATCCAAATTTTATTCCTGCTATTTCTGGCAAAAATATTATGCCCATTTGTAAATAAGTTAGTTTTTATTTTTCAAATGGAGGATGAAGAAAAAAATTAATATGGAAAAACCTCAGGTTAAACTTTTGTAACAAAAAAGAAAGACTGAGCCTTCTTCAGTAAATGAGAGAGTCAGAGGGTGACAAGGAGGCAGCAGGGCTGGTCACGCTCAGCGGCCAGATGGCAGCGGCCTGGGCTGTTGTCTCGGCAGTGCTTCTGCCAAGCCAGTCCCGGCTCTCCTGCCAGGGAGGCCAATCTCACCGATGTTCTTTCTGATCAGGGTAAACGGCCAACACGTTCAATAGCACTTGTAATTTAGGCCAACGATTCATCTCAAGTTCCAGTTCTGGGAGCCCACTGTGAGTCTGAGCCCTTCTGGACAACAGGTCAACAGCTAAGTAAGCTGAAGGCCGACACAGGAAAACAAACACTGCCGGGGTAAATAGGCTTGCTCAATCTCTCTCTTCAGGCCCGGCTTCCCAGCGCTGCTCCCCCAGACCCAGGGATCTGACAGCAGTGGTGGAGGTTATGCCATGAGAGTCCCCAAACCCAGAGGGCTGCGTAAAGACAGCTGCTGCCCTGGCTGTCCGCTTTGTTTTTGCTGCTGCGTTGTTTTGTGCTAAATGCATCTGCTGATGCCCTTATGTAACCTTCCTGTTCTAAAAATATAGTTTAAGTGTTTCAGTTGACGAAAATTATGGTTTTTCTCCTAAACCAAATCCAACTAAGGTTGACTTCAGCTAGTATCAATTCTCCATATGCCAAAAACAGGCAGTGAACTGTAATCAACTTCTTTTATTAGACAGAAACTTATTTTGAAATAAAAGGTCAATTTGTCAAAACAGCAGTATTATATTTATTACATGATAAATATACAAGATGTATATTAAATTTAGTGTTATGTGTTAAATGATTTGTGCTAATATCCAAATGGCAAAGATTAAATTTTTTTGCTCTCTGTTTTTTCTTTTTAAGACAGTGTGCCACAGTGAGAGTATTCTGATCACCAAGGAAGAAGACAACCGCCTAAGGGTTTTGCCAAGAGACACAGATCCGAATGCTCCATCACAGCACCACAAAGTTTGCTCAGTGCAGGTTCCCATGGGTCTGTGGACACTCCTATGGGGTAAGGAAAGCTGAAAACATGACCAACTGGATGCCACATTTTCTGTTCTTAAGGCTCACTGCCATTATTGCTAATAAGTCAATGGGAGGAGAAACAAGCTGAAGATGTGATGAAGAGGCAACGTCTGACACTAGATTTCTTTCTTATTAGGTCAAAGGAAAGAAGATACTTTATGTGGTTTTTATTAACCTAGTTTTAAAAAGAATTTTCAGAATAATCACTTCATATTCTGAAACTAGAGTTCCATCCGCTCTGTGTGTAGAGGGAGTTCTACCAGAAAACAGGCATTTGCCAGAAACACCAGAGTAGGACTGGAATCAGACTTCACTGTGACTCGAATTTACTACACGCGCTTTGGACTCTAGTCACATGGTCTCAGGCCCCAGAAAGAAGTTGGGGGAAGGGAAGGGTGGTCTCAATGTGTTGTCCTTTGACATACTCAGGTGATCTGACAGAACATTTAATTCTTTTTGGCACTTGGTATATGGAGTGAGACAGTTGTTTTGCCTTAATCATAACCTAAAATGATGATGCCCTGCAATACTTCTCTTTGCTAAAAAGAAATCTAGTCAAGTGAGCATGGGATGCTAACGAGTGGAAGGCATGACATTGTCACACTGGCCACAAGTCCAGGAACAGCACGGCACAGCATGCGTGTCACAGCAGGCCTATGGAATCGGACCACCTGGGTTCCACTGCTGGCTCTGTCTCGCACAGTATCATCTTGGGCAGGTTCCCCAACCTGTCCAGGCCTCGGTTTTTTCATCTGTGATATAAATTAGGGTTGCTATGTGGATTAAAAAAGATAATCCAAATAAAGCACAAGCATCTGGTAAGAATGTAATACATGACAGCTGTGTATTATTGTTATTCTAATTAATATTATTCTCCATGTTTTTAACCAATTGCCAAGTTCAGTTAAAACAGTTCTGAGGCTTCTCCAACTGTGGTTTAGTGGTTCAGGCAAAGATCTATATTCTCTCTCCAGCCCTCAGGATTCATTAGTTCCTGAAAGAGAGACAATGAGGGAGCCCCCAGGGCAACCGTGCGCCTTTTACTAAAATACATTAATGTAGTACCAATTTTATTCCCTATATCTTTTCATCTTGAAGCATTTAATAAATTAATTATTCAGCAATCCAGATTTATTGTAGAAAATAAAGATATACAAATATAAAGCACTCTCCCGTAATCTCATTACCCAATGATAACAGTGACCTTTTGATACTTTTCTCTATGTACACATAGATGTACACACAAATAAATGTTTATTTTACAAAAAATGGAATCATTCTAAACATACTGGACTGTAGCCTCTTTTTAAATCATTCATCAGATCTGCATTATCCTAAATGGCTCTATATCATTCTGTAAATGAGGATATAATTTTTTAAAACCATAAAAACAAATAAAAACAAAAATAAATCTTTTATTACACTTTATGCCATTTCCAGCTTTAAAATTCTAAACACTGCTGTGATAAATACGTGTCCACACATTCTTGCACAACCTTCTCATTTATTTTCTTAGGAATGAGGTGGTTGTGGTAGAGGTGTCTGATGTTTATTGCCAGACAACCTTCTCATTTATTTTCTTAGGAATGAGGTGGTTGTGGTAGAGGTGTCTGATGTTTATTGCCAGACTGTCCTCTGGAAAGCTAGTATTTTCCCACTAGCAACATGGGAGGGAGTTTATAACACTGGATATTTTCATAATACAAATTTTTGCCAATCTGATAAAAGAATTACATTCCCTCATATTTATTTGATTGCTAAGTGAGGCTGAGTATGTTTCATATGTTTACTGGCCATTTGATTTCTCCTTTTGTGAAATGCCTTTTCATGTCCTTTAGTATGGTATTTTAATTAAAATGGTATTTTAAAGACAGTAACTCTGTCTACCACGACGGTTTTCAAAGTGTGGTCTGGGCACCCACGAGAGCTTTCAAACGACTGAGGAGGTTAAGCTGGTTTTCAGAATAACATTAAGACATGATTTGCCTTCTCTTCTCTCATTCCCTCACAAGTGTACAGACTTTTCTAGAGGCTTCATGACATGTGATAGTGCCATAGGCTGAATGCAGAAGCAGGATTTATTATTTTTAAATGAACAATAAATACATATTTAAATTTTTTCTCAGTTCTAATTTTGAATGTGACAAATACTGACAGATATAACTCATTAAACAGAAGCTCTTTGGAGTCCTCAATAATTTTCAGAGTGTAATGGCGTCCTGAGAGCAAAAACTTTTCAAACTGCTGATCTGTCATACAGGGAAAAGAAAAAGTTCTAACGGTATGGCATTTGTTTTGGAAATTTATTTATGATAGGTATTGCTTTTGGCCATATGGAGGTTTTACATTTTTATATAGAAAATTTATCAACTTTCCCCGTTTCCTGATTTTGCTGACATACTTTTAAGGACTCCCTATCTCGAGGGTGTTATTAGGAGTGTTAAAATCCTACTAATTCTTCGGATAACAGATCAAACAGCATTTCCTCAGGGAATCCTTTTATTATATCCTCAGACAAGATTAGATTTCATGGTTACATACTCTCAGATGTCCAGTACTTCTCTGTCATAATACTTATCAAAATAGTAATGAAATAGTTATTTGCATGTTTATATTTAATAGGTTAATACTGGACAATCCATGTGAAGCGGGACTGCTCTGCTCATCACCACACCCCTATGCCTAGAAGGGCACCTCGCCCAGGCAGAGGTTCAATGAATATCTGAGTGAATGAATGTAAGAAGGACACTTGTCATGCAAACAAATTAACTTACATATTTATATTCTCTTGTGTAATATCATATTGTCTTTTTACAGTATCACCCCCATGGTATTTCCTTCCCCAAATATTTATTGAGCAATTGCTGTGGTCAAGGCACATTCTAGATGCCATAGGTACAGTGACGAAAAAAAGAGATTATCTGACCCTCTTACATTTTAGCCAGTGAGACACACAGTAAACAACAAATTGCAGAATTACTTATTAATTCCCATAGCAGTACCAGCTACGAGAGAGAAGCTCTCCAAGCACATAAAATGGGACCTCACCTAGACTGGGGCCAGGAAACACTTAGAGACATGCTTCAGCTGCTAGCTGAATAACCAGTAGTCGGGTGTGGGTGTCAGGGGTGGTACACTGCTGAAATGGGATGAGATTTAAACAGAAGAAACTACATTTGCAAGGACTCTGAATGAGGAGGAAATAAGCATTTGTTGAGGGACTGAGAGCCAGAAATTATGGGGCAGAGTGATGTTCTTAAGATGTAAAGGGTGCATCTTAAGATGTCCAGAGGGTCTCATGGGTCTTTGTCTTTGAGTAATAAGAACCCCTTAAATGGATTTTAAAGGGGAGTGATCTGATTAGATGGGTGCTGATCTCTTACTGTAGGAAACAAATATCACTTACATGTTTGGTTTTCTATCATTTCAGCCCAGAACAAAGTCCCTCACACCTAGACCCGAGCAGACAGTATTACTTTTGTATCCCTAAATAAAAATTCACTTAACTCTCTGGCCCTAGATAGAGCTTTCAAAAGAATAAAAATAAATAAGGTTATGGTAAAACACCAGTCAACCAGAAAGCCCAAAGAAATGTCTATAGGCGTAAACAACTCCGTCATTTTCAGAGTGCATGCAGTGTTCCTCCGGCATCAGCAGGTGGCGTAAGGCGTCACGTTAACGGCCCTGGCTATCAGGAGGAGAGATGAAGTTACTTAGCTCTCTGCTGAGTCAGGGAGGAATAATGTGAGCTCCCAAACATGCTATTTATATTCGTGCATCATGTGACCTGGCTGAAATGTCTCACCCCGGCTTACTTCTTCCACTCACACAATGCAATTTTCTCATTACTAAATTTGCTTTACACTTGACAAAATTTAATAGGCTTTATAACATCAAAAGTTTTCTTTAAAAAGTGTTTTTATAGTCTCTCTACCACCTCCATCAACAGATACAGTGCTCTGCAAATTTCTAGGCAAACAGTATCTTTATTTCTCACTGGACAGAGGCCAAAGCTTCCTAACACAGAGTGCACGCAGAGAAACGTCTGGTAACTGTCTTTTGTCTCAGAAGATAGGATTTCAATATTCTTTCCAAATACTTAGACATATGATAAAACAACAAGCTTAAAGGAACACTCTTTTTTCTTGCATATGAAATGGAGGTACTTATTAGATCTCCAGAAATTTTTCACACACAAAAACAAAAACAAAAGCCCCAATTTCTAAGCTGTGAATCAGGACTGCCGTCAGGTTCTCTGCTTCTCCTCTTTGCTGAAGCCAGTCACGCTCCTTAAAAGCCAGAGGATGGGACACGGGGATGAGGCCTACCTACCTCCACTCTGCCTTGTTGTGCAAGAAGGAGTTACACTGGTCAGAAAGCTTAGTGTCATTTGACATAGACTCCAGAATCGAAATGATCTGCTTGAAAGATGGCCGTTTCTGAAGAAGAGAAAATAAATAATCACTTGTTAGGACTTAAGAAAGTAGAACTTTAAGAGAAAATCCACATAGTAATAAGTTCAACTCACCATAACAAAATACAATATGATGCAACGTCCTGATTTAGTTATTTTACAATGGGCAGACCGCTCAGGTTTGGGGAACTGTATTCCGTATTTTCAACCAGCTATTCATAAGAATAGACTCAGATGTCATTTTTCTATCGTGTGGCCTAAGGTTGGAATAATTAGTTTTTCTCTAGGTAAGGGAAGTACTAATTCTCTTTTGGGTATGATTAAGAACTCCTAAAAGGCAAAAGTGAAGTCCTTTAAAAATCTGTGTGATAAAACAAGTCTAGTGAAAGTTAATGGTAGAGCTGGGTGGTAGGTATGCCAGTTTTCACCGTAAAATTCTGTCAACTCTTCTGTATGTTTGAAAATTTTTACAACAAAATGTTGGGGGAAAATCTACTTATCAATCTATCAGAACTAATACCATTTCCTGAACCAGTTGCTCAGAGACAAATTCCCAATTACAAAGCTATCATAACCTCATGTTCTCAATGTTTATTCCACGTCATAACTAGCTGCGTTGCTGGGAAAGCCTAAGGTTCTGTTTACTAGAAATGGACAAGGCAGTGGTTAAGGTGTATTTCTTTAGCTAGCAGTAACTACACTCGTCTGTCTCTTTAGGCTCTAGCCAAGGCCGAGACAAAAGGTTAAAAATGGAGAAAGATAACAAAAGGATGATGCACAGGCTCTCCTCATCACGCCTCATAATTATACCATTCCTGAATAAATTACAGTTGCAGCTATTAAAACATGCATTTTAATTTAGGAGCAAGAAAACCAAGAAGGAAGAATGTCGAGGTAGTTTGCTCTCTGGACTTGAGTGTTTCCTACATTAAGAAGGGCAAATTTTTCATTTCTCAGGAATATAAAACTGGGATATTAATTCTGAGTTCTGTCATTACCGTGCTATTTTAAGGACATGGGAGTGTGTGTGCCCATGTGTGTGTGTTTTAAGAAGAGCGCACGAGTAGCTGAATGTCACTGACGTACAGCAAGCCTTCTGATCAGCAAAGAAAATGCCTTAAGTAGGATATTTGAAAAAGATGCTGTCTTCTTTTGACTTTGTTCACATTTTAATTTGTCCCACCATTTGTCAGGCTGCAAAAGGAAAAATGTAATTGTTTTCACAGGGACTAATTATGTAACAAATATAGGATTTTCATTTTGCATGGAAAAGCAGCAGGAGGAGCTAATTAATTTTTAAAGAATCATTTTTTCCCAACATTTAATCATTCTTGAAATAAAGATGAAATTCTTTTGCAACTGGATGACAAGTATCCCTAGAAAAGTCTTAATTTTATAGTTAGATTATGCTCTCAGATGGAAATTATCAAAGTGGACATTAAAAAGCAATGACAAGGCAGAATTTTGTGGTAATAATATTTTATGAGTATTATGGTCACAGGATACAACATTTAGTCTAGGATCTTCTGTAAGTTCCTCTGAGGGACTTAGGCTCCCTTTGGTGTTATGTAGGCTTCGCTTATGTAAAAAGTCACAACTAGGACCATTTATTAAGCCTCTACATAGAGTATTTCTTTATTTCTTATCTTCATTTTATGGATAAGGAAAATCAGTCTCAGAAAAGTATAAATTGCCCAGTATCACACAGGAAACAAGTCACAGAACCAGGGACCACGTTCTTAAATCCTTCAAAATATTTTATCACGTGAGGGTAAGATATTACTTCTGATCAAACTCAGGGTTTTAACTATTATTTTTTTCCTTATTTAAAAATGTGACTTTAGAACTTGAAACAATATCCATCTGTACTTCCTTTTCTTTAATAAAATATTTTGAGCACCTGAGGGTGCCAGTGGAATGACCCGACATTTACTTAATGTCAGCTTTCTCTTGAATACATTTCCCCTCCTCCTTGCAAAAGAACATATTTCTACAGGTGAGCTGAATATTTTAATCTATGTGTTAATACTCTAAAGTCTAAGGGCTGAAAAAAAAAGAAATACAATGTTTTCACCACCTGTTGCTCTATATATGTGCACAGGACTGGCTACTTGAGTCAACAGCGAATTGGGCATCTACTTAGTAAATTTATGTAAGGTGCTCTAGAGAAACATATAAAAACTAGCTCTCTTCCCTCAGAAAGCCTGCAACCCATCTATGAAGAAAAGATAATTTAAAAAAATACAACAGTACGAGGTAAGGAAGTAGCCCGGATTGTAGTTTAGGGAAAGGAGTACTAAGTGTGGGCTGGGATAAACAGAATAACCAGCAGAGGCTTGATGACGAAGTAATGCAGGGAGAGAGGAAAGCAGGAAGAGAGCGCATTCCGGGAACGAAGGTGTGTAAGGTGTGTCTAGAGATCAACCGTGAGAGCTGGAATGGGGGCTGCGGCTGGGTGGATAGTCAAATCAAACACAGGGGCATGTGTTACTTGTATCAGAATAAAATGCCATGAATCTAGGAAATAAAAATCACACTTTCTTTATACTTCACCAGGCTAGAACCCAAGTTTCCTATGGTCCTAAAGAAGGGTCCCCTTACTACATGTTACAGACACACCGCCTTCACGGCTGGGCCTAATGTTGTGTTAGGCGTTTACACTATCATTTAATTAATGCACCATAAATATATATTCTTAGAATTTTAATTAATGTACAGTTTCCAATTAAGAAATTCAAAACCTGCTTTACATACTAAAATATAATTACAATTAGAGAGATCTAGTTGCATTAATCTAATTCAATGCAAATAATTTCAGGTGAAATTTCTATTTAAGTATCAGAGAGGAAAAACATTGCCAAATTACTATATATGCCAAATGGACATATAACTGGTAGAAGGAGTATGGAAAGGGTAGTCTGATATCATTTTAACAGTATAAAGTAAATGTTCTAGAGCAAGCTTACAAATAGCCACTTATAGTTTCTACTGGATTAGTCACAAAGTGCAGGCTTTTCTCTTAATGCTTAAAAATCTCCATATTCTGCAAAATCACACACTAAAATAATAGGGCATAAACAGGGACAGGGCAGAACATTCAAAACCTATGCAACTCTGTTATAGAATACTAATAAAAACAATAATAAACCTAAATAAAAATACTAACGCAGTTTAAAACAATATAAAATTCTTTAATAAAAAACCAATACTAAGTAAATATAGGACTCTCTAAAAAAGGGTGAAGGTAGTTAGATGAACAGGAGTGAAAGCAAAGATTGAGGCTGCTGGTTATCAGGGCAAAGGTGAACCGCACAAGGCTGCGGAGAAGCAAGAATAAACTCTTCCGAGACAAAGCACGGGTCAGCGGGGCCGACAGGGAGCCCGCGGATGGAGGGGTCTCCTGCTGCAGTCCTGGGCACACTACTGTCCTGGGTGCACAGCTGCCCTCACTTAGTGGTGCGGAAGGACGTGCTGGGAAACATTCTGCATCGTTCAGTGTGAATTCGGTATTATATTAACACAATTCCCATACTCACCAATTGTTTTTGAGTTATTCCCACTAGAGAAACGTGTAGAAGAACAGACTATATGTTATCATCATTCCTTCTTCTTGGGGGTCAGGTTGGAGCTGGGCTTAAATTAAGGATGAAATTCCATTCTTAAGTCTTTCTTTTCAGATCTCTATTTAAAAGGTCAGTTTGTAATCCATCAATTTCCACGAAAAGCTGGACAAATCTAAGTGTAAAATTTTAGTTCCTTTCTTGAGTGTCTCTCTCTTATTCTAATGCTGAATCTGAGGATCGTCTTTATCTTTTACCTTTTTATTTTGGAAATTTCCAAAGATTCACAGAAGTAGAGAGAACAATACAATGAACCTCCACATACTAATACCACTCAGCTTCAAAAACTGTCATGGCCAATCTTGTTTATACTATCATCTGTTTCCTTTCACTTTATTTTAAAGCAAATCCAAGACTCGCCTATCATTTTATCTATAAATATTTCTGTATGTACGTGAGGATCTTTTAAAATGATCTTTGCAGGGAAAGGAAATGGGCCGTTCATGCTCGAATGTGATAACCACATGAAAGCCTAAATTTTGGAATTTCTCCAACTCTATTGTCATAGTTTAAAAAACATCACTGAAAGTGGACAGGGAGAACATAGCAAGATTCTCCAGAAGTGCCGCTTTTGCCTGACCTTTGGTCAGAAAGGCAATATAGTGTAGTGGTTAGCAGCAGGGACACATATCACACTGCTTGGGTTCATTCTCCAGCCCCACCACTTACTAGCTGTGTGGCCTTGAGCTCATTATTTAACCTCCGTGTGCCTGGTTCTTCATCTGTAAAATGAGGATAATACCAGTACCTATTTCACAGAGAAAGTCTGAGGAATAAATGAGGTAATGTACATAAAGTGCTTGGAGCAGTGCCTGGCATATAATAAGCACTGTGTGCTAGCCATTTTTATAACATGAAAGTGCAACAGTTATTATTAAAGATTAAAAACAAAGGAACAGAATTCCTTTTATTGAATCAAGAACGCCAGAGTGCTGTACAAAAGCCCATGGTGAGTTTCTCAGGATCAAGATAAGCAGATGTCAAGAGAAAGCCTCAACAGCCAGTCTGGGGCTCACAGGAGGAGCAGGCTGGCTTTGCTTTGGGATGAATTTTATTACCCCAAATTTTAAAAACTCAAAGCCAAACAAACAAGTGAAATTAAGAATTCTAACAACAAGAAGAACATATGTGCACAAACCTTGGCATCAGCTTCCCAACACTGGCGCAACAGTTCAGCAAAGCTTCTCGGGCAACTGCTTGGAATGGTTAATCTCTACAATAGAGAAAGAAGACACACCAAAACGAAATAAAACAAGGATTTACTCATGACCGTAAGTAAATACGAATTGAAAAGTCATAAAAGAGTTAAGAGCACAAACGAGACATTAAATTTAAAGCTTCCATTGATTAATACATGACAGGTGAGAATTTTGCTTAGATTCGTAATATCTGATCTCTAAAGACACATATACTTTTCCTCCCAAGAGGAATCACCGTGGTGGAGAAATCAGGTTCAGCACAGCAAATGGAACAAAATCTAGAAGCAATTCTAAAAGAAACTACAGTAGGAAAGGGGCAAGTTGGAACTTAAATACTAAATCTAAAACCACAAATCTACCACTGTGCTTTTATAGGCAACTCTGAAATATGCAAACAGGCCTGGCAACTAGGAAAGGAGTTCAGCGTTGGCAGTAGGTGTACAAGTCTGAGAACATCTTCAGTACAGGCGATCAGAAAGATAATTTCAAAGAACTGTGCATTTTCTCATCGGCAAGTAAGACATTCTGAATGTATGACTCACTATGGCTTAGTTTTGGTCAAACTCATAAACTGTAAGGACTTGGTACAACAAAGACTATAACGTGAGGCTCAGTCCTGTTCTAACACTCTACAGTAGTGTTTCTCGCAGACCACGCAGTACCCCTCGAGGCTGCTTAGAAATCTACGGAGGCATTTGTGTTTGTTTCAAAGACTGGAGGGTTGCACCTGGAGCAGGTCAAGAATGTGAGACATCCTTCAGTGTATCAGAAAGCCCTGATTAAGAACTCTCTTGCATTCCACCAAACTTCAAATGCTCCATGTGCATTCATGTAAGTAAAACAAGGGAACAATGAGGCTTATAATATTCTGAGCCTAGAACTTAACTCTGGTTTATAAATAAACACAAAGTATTTTTTGAACAGTTTTAAAATGCACTGAACTTTCTAAGAATGCAACTACCAAATAAAATAAATCAAGGGCAGATTGGTTTTTACATTATTCATAACCTTACCAAGATTTTTGGAAAATGTCACCTACAACAGTGTTGCCTATGGTACCGGAATCATTATTACAACCCCATTCTACTCTGCATGTGTAGCTGGTGACTTCCTTTTATCCATCTAAAACTGTCCCGTTATCTCCTCTGTGGTCATGCTGAGCGTTTATACCTTGCGATACATATTTCATTTATTTCTTCTTTCTATTACAGTCGGAGCATTATGTTGACTTAAAACACAATGTGTGTAGGTAGGTTGTACTCCCTCTAAATTTCACTTCAGGGAGGAAGAGAGAGCGTCAACACAGCTGTTATGAAAAGAGCGCTGGGTGAGACAGAGCTGACAACCACCGCACTCAGAAGGACGAGGGAGATTTCTTCTACAGTATTGTTTGCCAAAGAAATTTTTCAAATAAAAAACTTAAAGATGAACTTAGTTGGACTGTGGGGGAGGCTACGTGTAAAACTAGAAAAATAGTCTCCTTGGCAAGAAAACAGACAATCTATACTTGGAATTACAAATAACTTTAAAATCAAAGTAAACCAAAATAAATAAAACCTTAAAACAAAGTACAAAAACAAAACAAAACAACCCTCTCCAAGTTGGAAGCTATGCTAAGCATTTTTTAACTTCTAGTCTCGTGATTTCATACAACAGAACAAGATGTAGTAAACCGTACCATTATTTTCCTGTAATGTAAGCTGGAAACCTTTTGATGATCAAAAGGAAAATTAGGTGTTTACTTTCTAAAAAAAATATAAGATCGTTGGGGGTGGCAACTAATAAAAACAGAAAATAATTGCAATTATGCAACTGAATGTACTCCATGTGTAATGAAAAATAATTTTTCATAAAGGGTAACATTTTCAATATAACTTTGTCTCA